>NW_024412414.1:14121739-14225369 GCF_014898765.1 Herpailurus yagouaroundi | reverse complement strand
AAAGAAAGAAAGAAAGAAAGAAAGAAAGAAAGAAAGAAAGAAAGAAAAAGAAAGAGAAAGAAAAGGATCATTTGCATGCAGGTAGGGACGTCAAACAAGAGGCTATTACTATAGTCAAGGCCTAAGACAATGGTTTGGACTAGGGTCATAGGCCTGGAGGCAGTGAAGAGTGGTTGAATTTTAGGTTTATTTTAAAGCTCTAGAGCCAGTAGTATTTGAGTCTTAGGGTAAAGAAAAAACAAAGAACCAGTAAGATGGCAAAGGAGAGGTAGAGTGAAACCAAAGATGACAACAAAGATTTTGGCTGATTGCCTTTTTACTGAGAAGTGGAAGAGAGAAGAAGAAGCGGGTTTGGGGGAAAAATCAAGAGTGTGTTTTTAGGCATAATAACTTTGATATATCAAGGAGCTTTTTGTGTATATGATTGTGAAGTTGAAGAGAAAGTTCAGGGATAACTTACAGACTTAAGGGCATCGGTCAGTTTACTACTGTCACTTAAAACCATGGTGCTGGATGAGATCACTGAGCAGGCAGAGGAACAAAAGACTAAGCCCCAGAGCTCTTCAATTTTTAGATGTGGGGAAAATGAGAATATCCAGCAAAAGGATCAAAGGGGATTCAGCAAGATAAAGAAATTAACCAAGAGAGGGTGGGACTCACATGCAAGTGGAGAAGAGAGTGGTCCCAGTCAAATGCTGCTGAAAGGTAAAGTAGGAGTAGAATTAAGGAGCCACGTGGGTCTCCACCTTCAGTGTAAAAGAGCCATGTCAGTCCAACAGCACACATAGAAACCTACTGGAGTGAGATTAAAACAGATAAGAGTTGTGGAGTTGAAAGCTGTAGATACTGATAATTATTTTGAGAATTTTTCGTGCAAAGGAGAGTATTGACTTGGTGTTATAGTTGGAGGGAGACATGGAATCGAGGACTGGTCTTTGTAGCTAACATGTAAGTGATAGCAGAGTGTTTAAATATTATTGAGGATGATTTTGTAGAAGCAAGGTCAGAAGGCTTTTCCTATAAAGGCTAGATAGTAAATATTTTTAGCATTACCAGCCATACGTGTCTATTGCAACTACTCAGCTTTGCTATTGTAATATGAAAACAACCACAGATTACACATAAATAAGTGAGCAAGGTTGTGTTTCTGTAAAACTTCCTTTATCAACACCAATCTTTCAATTTCACATACTTTTATCTGCCATAGAATATTATTTTGGGGGGTTATTTTTCCAACCATTTAAACGTGTTGGGACCATTCTTATTCGTCCAGCCAGATTTGGCCCTCTGGGCCATAGTTTGCTGAACTCCACTATTGAAGACAAAATTTGATGTTGTAGGAAAGAGAGGAAGTTTTCAGGAGTCAGATCTTTTTGTGGGAATGAGAGCCAGAATCCACAGAGCAGGTGGAAGGTTGGCCTTAGACAGGCACTTACTTCTGTCATGACACAAGAGAAGGACAAGGCTGAATATATGGATACAGATCCAAGTTAGCTGGTAGACTGCATAGTGGAAGTGCATAGATGCATTGTTATAATCTTATATTTCTTTTTTTAAAGATTATTTTATTTTTAAGTAATCTCTGTATCCAACATGGGGCTCGAACTTAGAAACCTTGAAGGCAAGAGTCACATGCTTTACTGACTGAGCCAGCCAGACACCTCTAATTTTATATTTTCTAAAGCAAGTTTTTTTTTTTTCCAACGTTTATTTATTTTTGGGACAGAGAGAGACAGAGCATGAATGGGCAAGGGGCAGAGAGAGAGGGAGACACAGAATCGGAAACAGGCTCCAGGCTCTGAGCCATCAGCCCAGAGCCCGACGCGGGGCTCGAACTCACAGACCGTGAGATCGTGACCTGGCTGAAGTCGGACGCTTAACCGACTGCGCCACCCAGGCACCCCTAATTTTATATTTTCTTATGGAAAAGTTAAAGCAGTGCCTTTAGCTGAGAGAAGCAGATGGGTGGAAGATACTTAGAGTTTGAGGAGACGGTAAAAGGTTTCTAATAAGAACCATGTAGAATGAGAAAGTGAATTGACTAGGGAAATGTACTAAGATTGCTAGGCAAGCACTAAGAGCTCACTTGAGATTTCTGTCAAGCATTTAAAGCAAAACCTGTCAGGCTGCATTTTTTTTCCAGAAGTATTCAGCTGCTTGGATATAGGCCCTGAGTCGGCACAAGCTTGGATTTAACCAAATTTAATATTTTGCAGGCAAGATGATGGAAGGAGAGAGACCAAGTTGAGAGTATTTCCAAGGGAGTGATTATAGTGATTGACCATGTAATTCAAGCTGGATAAGAACAGAACTGAGGACGTAATAGAGGTAATAGAAAGTGAAAAGGTGAAAAGGTCAACACATTGGAAGTCATAGTGAGAAGGAAGAGTTTTTGGAGTCAGAAAGTATAAGGAATGAAATGAAAAGATAGGAGGAGGGTCTTGGAGAGCCCAGTGTTTAAAATACAGATTACAGAAGGGATACATTTATGGTTAATGAAAGGATCAATGGTATAATCATGGGAGTAGGTGCAGAAGTGTGGAGTACAGGCTCATGGAAGGTGTTGGCACCAAGGAAGAGATTAATGCATTGATAATCTCATCCATGAACATATTAAAGTCACTAAAAGCTATACAAGAAATGGAAGGTGGCACATGGAGAGAGCTACAAATTATTCAAGGATTGAAGGGGGCTAAGTATTAAAGGATTTGTCACTTACCCAAGTTAATACATACAGTAAGTGACAGTAAGTGTGGTGAGTTCAGGTTTCATGCTGCTTCCCAGAAGGCTATGTCTGCATGGTGTAATTTACAGTAAAAGGCAGGTTATATTTATTTAACAACATACACACACACACACACACACACACACACACACACACACACACCTGCATATTTACATTAAGTCTGCTCTACCCCTGCCTCATTGAACATACTGCTTCCTACTCAAAGGAGTCTTCCTGACTTCTGTATTTGTTCTAAAGATCAATGTTTATCTTCTTGGGCTCTTGAATCTGGCCTACCCTCCTCCTTCTTCTTTATCAAAACTCTCTTCCTCCTCCTATTTCTTCCTTTTCTTGCTTAATTCCTACTGTACCAAAAGTCTAAGAATATTTTCATATTTTCCAAACATCTCTTATATGTTAGTCTTCGTGTCTTTCCAACTATCCTACAAGTTCCGTGAGAGCAAGAATGTGGTTTTTACTTTTCATGTCCCACTCAAAAGCTAATAGGCTCTAATCACTACTCAAAAGTAGGACTTTTTGATTAAACTTGTCATCAAGCAATATCAAAGAAAAAAGTTTTTCACTCGTCCCTTAAATTCACCAAACTATAACTGACACGTAAAAATCTATTAAATCAATAAAATAATAAATTTCAGGAATGGCATAAAACACAGACAATATTAAAAAGGCCTCGTAGCCGACATTTGGTATTTGATAAAAATGAATTTAATCATAATTCTGTGAATTCATATCGGATCTACTATTGTACATGTAGAAAAGTGTTCATCTTGTCATCTTTTTTATTATTTAAGGGGAAATCTTAAAGGCCAAAAAACTCGCAAAGTTCGATAATTAAAGTCAAGTAAATGTTCTGTCTTGTTATTAAGGTAATTGGAAATTGAACGTAGTTTTGCGAAATGGAACACTGGAGAAAAGTTTTCAGAAGCAAAGGGTGAAAATGAAGACAGAATGACAAAAGAGAAGAGCTCTTCTCAAATGACTTCAAACAGTTTAGAAAGTATTGAAATTTAGGTTGGTTCTTACTTATTATACAATATCATGTTTCATATTGTCTCTGGCAAGTGCTGCAGAAGGTAGTTGAGTTTAGGGAAGTCAAAAAAAACAAAGAAAATTTTGTCTTCGTCTCCAATATAGATCAGTCCTTGGCTCATGGTCTTTTCTTCAAAGAATATGACAATAATGATGAAGTATTAAATGGACCTCCATTCCTTTCTTTCTATAGGAAAAGTCTCAAATTGTAGTTACATGATTAATTGACTGTGTCATAAGTTATATGGAATTATATTTCTTTCTCAGATTTTACTTTTTTCCCTCTATTTAATAGTCTGATTTATTTTAATGGCTGTAATGTATTCTGGCAAAATCCATTTAATTTTGCATTATCTATATTGAACGCCTCTAATAAAAGTATTAATCAAAAAAGCATGGGAGAATATCCTGAAAGTGATAAATGAGGCTTAGTGTTTGTTTTATGATTCAGCCCCATTTTAATACTTTTGCAAATTTCTTTGGTTTAGATAAGAAACCTGAGACAGTGGAATGCCCTTCAATAAAATCCCACTGGTCAAAATTACTATGAGGAGAGAGGTATATTTCTTTCCATTTCTTGTATATATATTTATCCCTATTTTTGGATGTAGCAAGTGAATATTGGCAAATATGTTAGCTACTCTGGAAATTTCTTATATATAGTAGCTATTTTTTTCAAATAAAGGTAGTCAAATATTCAAGAATGTTACATCTTAGAATTGTATTACATCTTTTTCCTTGGTTTACAATTGATATTATATATATTTTTTCATTCTCTTTGCTTCTGTTTTTTGACCCAGACAGCAATGACAATAGTAGTAACAAAACAACAGCAGCATTGAACAATTACATAGCACTTACTATGTGCCAGATCCTATTCCAAGAGCTTTACATGAGCACTCTCAAACAAAATGCCTTCACTAGAAGCATGAAGTACTGTAAATGTAGAGAAAGGAAAAGGTAATATTCTTCCTTGATGCTCCATACATCATTTAGTATTGAGGTTCTAACAAGGTCAAGCATTCTATCTGTAAGGTTATCTTACAACATCCAACCCCATGGATTATAGTCCGTGTGGTAAGTTTTTATTGTCTCTAAGTTTTCTTCTTTCCCTTATAATAAATAAAAAATTAATTACAGAGGAAATTATTAATCATGTCTACAATCTTTTTTTGGCATATGTCAGGTTGGAAATAACTTTAGCTACCAGGAGTAGTTTCTTTGATATATATGTAACGCACTTAGTATTTTATCTCAGGGTTCAACAGGATTTTTAAAGTTTTTATAGCTCACTGACCTAATTAGTCTAGAACATCTTCTACAGCATTCTGTTTATAACTGTATTTTTCGTGTCTAGCATTTTAGACTAGACCTAAAATAATAGACCTTCAAAAAAGCACCTGTTGAATGAATGAAGTCAGAGGTCATTCAGAGAACTTCAACTTCTCTGGTGATAGACGACTCATTCCTTCCAAAGGAGCCATTTGCTGTTTTGATTCCTTTTACAGGACACCTAATAAGAGAAAAAAAATTATAAAAATAACCAGTAAAGCATTTCCAAGTGACTTATTGGCATTAGTCAAAACAGAAATTTGCATCTCATCTTAATTCCTTTTTAAGTTTGATATTTGGTATTAGGTAGACAGAATTCCAAAAAAAAAAAAAAAAAGCCTAATAGAGATGAGGAATAGTGTGTGTGTTAACATACCCTGGAATGCATGTTTGTCAGAATTATTATTTTTTTAGGCGGTGAGTTTAGTCAGTGAACTTGGTGGGCAACATAATGTAATTTTCTCATTATTCAAGTATTTTGATGAATTTTCCTGGTAAGTGTGAATCAAACCTGGCACACATATTTTACTCCTTCAAAAACAAAGAAAAAACATTATATATCTACCCAAGTAGGTTTTTTTTCTTTTCTTTTTTTTTCCTATCTGAAGCAGTATTTTTTTTTTTTTTTTGTAATTCTAAATATAAGACATGGTGATAGATTTTTTTTTCTGTTTTTTTTTTCAGGATTTTACTGATTAGTAGGATAAAGCAGTGATCAATTAAAATGCACAGTTTATACAGAAAACACATTTACATATTACAAAAAATATGATCAGTTGTAAATACTAGAAATAATATCATTCTTTTTTATCTAATTTTTTAATGTTACTATTTTTTTGAGAGAGAGAGAGAGAGAAAGAGAGAGAGAGAGAGAGAGTGAGCGAGCAGGGGAGGAGCAGAGAGAGAGAGACACACACACAGAATCCAAAACAGGCTCCAGGCTCTGAGCTGTCAGCACAGAGCCCAATGCGGGGCTTGAACCCACAGACTGTGAGATCATGACCTGAGCTGAAGACGTACATTCAACTGACTGAGCCACCCAGGTGCCCCAAAATAATATAATTCTTAGGAAAATTATTCTCCTTTTATATTCTTTATTTTACAGAGCCATCCTATTGACTCTTGGGAATTTTTGTTTTCTTTATATTATTATTGTTTAATTTTAACAGAAGCATGGGAAATATTTTTTAGTTCATAAATATTTTTATGCAAATCATTCACATAGCTAATGTCCTAAATCTGACATACCAAACAGTGGAGTTCCTGTGATTCATTTAGTCAAGAACCAGTTGACTTGGTAAGGTGTTAATTCAACAATTTATTTGGGATTATGTAAAACTCAAAATCCAGTCACCATGTTTGAATCCCGTAAGATTTTATTCCCAGTTTAACCTACCATTTACTAGTGACCCTTGGACTTATCACTGCTCAACAAACTTCAGTGGACATGCCATGTGCTATGCTGAACTCCAGGGAAACAAATGTATCAATTCAATTCTCCACCTCTGTTAAGGGAATTTAAGGTCAGATTTGGGTGGAGTGATCACATTTTCCTTGTTCTCTTCATCCCTTAGCCCAAAGCTCTCAAACTCTTTCTGTTTCTATCAGGGTCATGCAGAAATCTTGATGACTTCTATAGACCTTATGCCGCATCATAGATTGCACCAGGGGCTCTGGCCTAAAATAAAGCACATGATCCTTATAGAGTAACAAAAGTCATTCAAGTTCAAGGCATCATTGTCTTGAGGGACTACATGCTGAGTGCTCATTGGATTTTTCAAGAAAAACTGGCATTGCATACATTTATTTTTATTTTTTAAAAAATGGCAACTAATTTTCAATTGCCAAAACATTGTGCAAACCAAGGAAAATACTTCTGGAAATAAATGTGTCCAGGAGCTACCAATTTATCTTTCTCATAGACACTCTACTGAACAAACGTGTCCAATGGAATTTGCTCCACTGTCTCAACTAAGAACTGGAAAAGCACAATCAGGAAGACTCTTCCTGAATCTGTGTCTTATTTTCTTGGTTCTGTGTATAACTCCCAGTGTTTTGTTACAAAGCATTGGCTTATGCTTCAATTTAATTATGAGCCTAGCCTCTCTAAATATGTAAACAACAAATGTTTGCATGAGTTGCAGAAAATTTAGACTGTTTGCTCTACTGTCAGTACTTTGAAATGTCTGAAGTTAATTACTTTTTCTATCTAATAGTTAAGTACCTGGGTTTTATATCTTACAATGGTGAGTTTTCAGACTGCCCTTGACACACACACACACATGCGCACACACACACACACACACACACACACACACACACACACACACACTACTTTATTTATTTTTATTTTTTAATATGAAATTTATTGTCAAGCTGGTTTCCATACAACACCCAATGCTCTTCCCAACAGGTGCCCTCCTCAGTGCCCATCACCCCTTTTCCCCTCCCTCCCACACCCCGTCAACCCTCAGTTTATTCTCAGTTTTTAAGAGTCTCTTATGGTTTGGCTGTCTCCCTAACTTTTTTTTTTCCTTCCCCTCCCCCATGGTCTTCTGTTAAGTTTCTCAGGATCCACATAAGTGAAAACATATGGTTTCTGTCTTTCTCTGTATGACTTATTTCACTTAGCATAACACTCTCCAGTTTCATCCACGTTGCTACAAAAGGCCATATTTCATTCTTTCTCATTGCCACGTAGTATTCCATTGTGTATATAAACCACAATTTCTTTATCCATTCATCAGTTGATGGACATTTAGTCTCTTTCCATAATTTGGCTATTGTTGAAAGTGCTGCCATAAACATTGAGGTACAAGTGCCCCTATGCATCAGCACTCCTGTATCCCTTGGGTCAATTCCTAGCAGTGCTATTGCTGGGTCATAGGGTAGATCTATTTTTAATTTTTTGAGGAACCTCCACACTGTTTTCCAGAGCGGCTGCACCAGTTTGCATTCCCACCAACAGTGTAAGAGGGTTCCCATTTGTCCACATCCTCTCCAGCATCTATAGTCCCCTGATTTGTTCATTTTAGCCACTCTGACTGGCGTGAGGTGATATCTCAGTGTAGTTTTGATTTGTATTTCTCTGATGAGGAGTGACGTTGAGCATCTTTTCATATGCCTGTTGGCCATCTGGATGTTTCTTTAGAGAAGTATTTGTTCATGTTTTCTGCCAATTTCTTCACTGGATTATTTGTTTTTCGGTTGCACACACTACTTTAAATTCTACTTCTTATGGAGCTTATATTAGACATTTCATTTAATTTTCAAGATTTTTTTCATTGTCAACCTAATTATCCCTGTTACTTTAAGTGGTATATGTGCAAGTCTTCAGTTGTTGAATTCATTCTAGAACTATGAGGGTTTCTTGCCTTTTGTTGTTGTTGTTAAAGGAAGATATAAAAATGTTATGAAATCATACACTGTGTGACCAACCATGGATTACATAAACAGGTGACTGCAAGAAATAAAGGGTCAAAAAGATTTATACAAGAACTATTTTATTTTTCTTAAAAATTATTATATTTTGGATCATTTTAATTATTTAGTGCTACTGCAGAATGGTTGGAAATTACCCATATTGCGGCCAAACCTATGTAGTATCTATCCTACAGGGCTAGTTCCAAAAAGGTGGCAGAATCATATTCTTCAACCTTACAACAGAGAACTGATGTTGACTATGATTGGACTAATTGAATAGTGAGTGGGTGCCATGTGTCTCAGTAAGAGATTTCCAGCTGCTTTCTTTTGTTTTCCTGTAGTATATGTTGATCTGGAGCTTAATTACAATTACACATAGGTTTTTACTGTGTTTACAGTGTGTTTGAAATTGCTTTTCAAAATAAAAAAGTATTTTAGCAGGTATAAAGAAAGACCAATGTGAAAAAAGTTTGCAATTCTCTTTTATGGAACCGATTCTGTGCAAGCTGAAATTCTTCTTTCTTAGCATGTATAGGTGCTCATTTAGTAATTGAGCAAATGTACTCTGAGTTAGAGAACCTGCATTCAAATATGATTTACTAGCTCTGTTGTTTTGTGTAAGTAACTTAACCGCTCTAAGCCTCAGATTTAAAATGGGGTAATAATGGCCTCTTCTTCAGAGAGCTGTGAAAATTCAATGAGATAATGTGGGTCAAGTACCAAGTGTTAAATCTGGCACATAGTAAATGTGAAATCAAAATTATCCATCCATCCAACCATTCATCCATCCATCTCCTCACCCTCCTCCTCCTCCTCCTCCTCCTCCTTCTTCTCCTCCTCCCCCCTCCTCCTTGTATCCCCCATTCTCCTCCTCCTCATCACCATCATTCATGGACTTGAAAAGGTAGAATAGGAATCTTTAAGAAGAAGATGGTTATTCAGGCATTACATTTCTTCTGATAATGTCAAGTTGCTTACATTAGGTAGAGTTTCATATATATGAAGTTTTTCATTCAGTATTTTCAAGTAAAAAATACCTACATACCTTAATTTAGTAAATACAATTAAATATTCCTAAAAGGGTAAGAATTGAGTTTTTCTCTTCCAGAATATATATATTTTTAAAGCCTAAAGAGGGCTTTCTGTTATAAAGATCTTACTTTAAAAATGTATGCCTTGAGAGATTTGGAATCATTACTTAATTCATTCTAAACAAATATTTATTGAGTACATATCATACACAAGGTATTATGCTTGCTGGAGAGATAAAAAGGGAAGTCATGATATTTCCATCTCCCAAGGAGCTCTTTCAAATGTTTTGAATTCCAAAACTGAATAGATTAATAGACATGTTTAAGAAGAAAAACTGAGCCAAGTCCTCTACCTCTGGACTCTGAATTTGACCTCAATTAAAATATGACGTTCCCTTGGGAACTCATGAGTATACAGCAAAATTGTAGTTAGTAACTTCATATAAGTTCAATAATCACTGAGGATCTACTAATGTTACATAAATGAGCCAAAGATAACCTCTGTGTATTAGCCTCTTGGTTGTTTATTTCTTCACCGCAGGCTGAGACCCATTAGCTCAAAAGCCCGTTGGCTCCAACTCAAATTTTTACACATCCAATTACTTTAAAAATAACCCAAACAAGCAGATTTCTGAGCCACCTAGGACCTGCCTGCTTTGCATACCTTACGAAAGCTTTGCCCTACAGCTGTTACCCATTGATAAGACAGTGCCTTGTAGTTCTAAAACCTCCAGGCTGCTACCACCCTTTGGAATTCTCTGACCCAAAGAATCCTTGCTGTGCTGCTGAACATCATCACCTAGACATGTAAGCCCCCTCTTCAACCCTCCATCCCCCAGGAATTATCTTGTGCTCCTCCCCTTCTGGATGTTCCCTCTGGAAGGTCTTATGCTGTGACGGTCTTCCCCTCTCATGCAACCCTGCCTAAGTACTTCCCAATAGGGCTTGTTGTGTGTTATGGCCTCCTATAGTTATATCTTTTTCCGTCATCAGCCTCAAATCCCTTGAACCCCATGCAACTATGTGCCAAGTGCTGTGTAAGCCACTGAGAAAAAAAAAGGTAGTGAGATCTAGCCCTTGATCATAAAAGAACTTATAGTCTGGCTGTGGAAACAGATTTATGAATCATTTCAGTGTAGTGTGGTGCTTGCTTTTGTGGAGGGTTATGCAGAGGTAAAAACACGGTGCACAGCTCAGTCTGGGGAGTGGAAGGAAAGGCTTTTGAGGCAGATGAAGTCTGAGTGGTACCTTGAAGAATAATGAATATTTTATCCAGTTAAATGGGGAAACAAAAGGGTTTTTAGGCAAAGGGAGCCACGTAAACAAAAGCACAGCATTGAGAAAGAGCTTTGGTATATTACCATCTCCTTCATTAGCGTCATTAGCGTCATTGCTAAATTACTGATGACTGAGATTGCATCAGACTTTATAAAAACCATCTCATTTCATTCTCATAGTAAGTAAATTTGTGTAAAAATATTATTTTGGTTTCAGATATGAGGAAATATACTTAGGAAGTTAATTAACTTGGCCAAGGTCACAGTGATCTACCACTGTGAGTGGTAGAGACTATACAAACTACAGCTGTCTCCACTGAAAATACATGCTCGCTGTTCTCAGGGTCATTATTGGTCTCATATTCTGGTTAACTACTATTTTGTAGTCATGGAGTTCTTTGATCATCTCTCCAGGAAAATTGTTCATAATGCACATATATTTTGTACTGTGAAGGAATTGCTATATCCCTGGTTACAAGTTACTGCTTTACCATAAAGTGTTATGTAAGAAATGGTGAGAGATTATATTGGAAGGACACAGGAGGACTAGATCCCTGCCCATGTGTAGATGAAGAGATCGATCTCTCCTTTAGGATTATAAGAAAAATGATGTGGTTGCCCATCAATAAGATAGAGCCTTGTCTCATCTGTGCTTGACTCTGTGTGGTGAGATGTGAGATGCTCTTGGGAGGAAAAAGAGGACACAGAAGACTTCTAGGCGTTTGGTACAGGAGGTCCAAATGAAAGTGTCTTATTCCTAACAGTATTGAAAATATGGATGGATTGTAAAGATGGACTTACACCAAAAAAGGTGAAACCACTTTGAAGGTGTCTGATCGATAGGTTGAAGTGAGTGAAGAAGGGAAGGAGTCTTGTTTCTGTCAAGATTTTCAGTTAGGGCCACTTGATGGATATTTGAGATTAGGAATACAACAGACAGCTTTGATGTAGGTCGATTACATGTTTGCTATTTGCGAATGGACTGGCTCGTATGAGAACAGCACACAAAGTGAGTTAGACCAGAGTCCAAAAAATGAGTTATAACTCAGTGAATATTAATTATTTTTGGCTTCTTTCACGTTCAAAAGTATCCTTATAGGATAGTAAAATAGATTATCTTTTTATATACATCAGTGAAACCTGGAGAAGCCCCACTTTTACACTGGTAGATTGTAGGAGGAAGAAACCTTGAAAAAATTGGAAATAATTTCAGAGAAGTGGCAAGTAGAACTCTACATAGGTGATTCTTCATAACCAAGGACAATTGATGCCAGGAAAAGTTTCCTTTATAGGTTTACTTAAGATAGAGATAACTATGTCATAGAAATTCTGAAGAAGTGTTATTGGAATGTTACCTTGAAAACTGAAGGTAATATTGTGAACATGTTTATTTGCTTTATATTTCTAAAATATTTATTCTTTTTTTGTATTTTTATTTTATATATAAATGTTTATTTTCTATTATTTATGGGATGTGTATATTTTATGTATTTATTTTATAAAATGTTCGTGGAAGTGGCAACTAAAAACAATACTAAAATAGGTGAGATCTAAGTTATAATTATTTTTCCCTAAGCACGTCTTTTGTGAGAAAATTTTCTGATGGTGTAAAAGAACATGCTTCATTTGATTCTTGCAGCAAAGGAAATAGCACATTATATTTCAAAAAATATTCAAGGACTTCTTGAGTTTCCAAGACCCTCTCTGAATCTTTATGTATAAGTCATTTTCTGTTGAAATGATGAACTTTGTCATCATCCTTGACAGTGAATACCTATGCAATCATTAACTGCTCTACCAGTTAAAATCCTATTCACAAATCATTTGAGGGTTAAGAAATTTTTCAGTTATCACTTTCGTTAACATCATGGAATCCTACATCTGTTACAAGGGTTGCAATTACACCTTAAAATTGCTTTGTACTCTATTTAATTTGGATAGGAGATTCAGTGAAGACATAACCTCGTGTTAAGTGGAGGAATATTTTAATGAAGATTAATTTTATTTTATCAGGTAGTAAGCATCTTGTCTTTAAGTTTATTCATTTATTTTGAGAGAGAGAGAGAGAGAGAGAGAGAGAGAGAGAGAGCGAGTGGAGTAGGGGCTGAGAGATGGGCTGAAAGCGCAGAGCCCCATGCAGGGTTCGAACCCATGAACCGTGAGATCATGACCTCAGCTGAAACCAGAGATGCTTAACCAACTAAGCCACCCAGGCGCCCCAGCAAGCATCTTGTCTTACAGGAATGTTCATTTCACAACCTCATGACTATGAATATCACCATATTGAATCCTCAGATAAATATGACTGCTTGATTTTTTTAAATCTAGTTCAGGCAATTGTGAGTGTAGATACTGCTCTGAGGACTTTATATTATGCTTTTGTTGGAGAGTATTATTCACTTGCTATGCTCTGAACTTATGTTCTTTTAATGGTTCCTTCAAAATATATATCTCTTCTTGTTAGTATATTACATATACATTATTCATCCCCACCATCAGTTTCAACACTGAAAGAACCCTAGTATGATAGCCTGGGTTCTGTGGATCACCTAGGTTATAACCTATTTTTTGGACTACATATCTTTTGGTAAGAAATATATTCCTCTCTGATTCATAAATTTTCAGTGTCTAAATATTCTTGTTAATGTACAAGTTCATCTTTCTTGCTCTTGCTAAATTATCAGTCACTTGGACAGACACACATACTGACCAGGAACAATCAGCTAAGTGAGAGATCCCACTGAATCTGCCCCTTGGTAGAGGAACAGAAAACGTATGCAGGGTGTCTGGAAATATATTTGTGCTATAAGCTTTTGATTTTGTGTCTGAGAGCCAGCATGCATTCTAGGACCTAATTGTAAGGGCAGCAATGAGGATTATAATGAAGGGGAGAGTTGGCTGTTCATCTTTTAGAATCAGAATTGAAAACAAGCTTCCTATGGCTTTGAAAGAAGACTTTGCTTTGTGTTTCCTTATGCTTTTAAATATATGTGGTTGATTTTTTTCTTCTTCTTCACCGGTAACCAGCATGTGAGTTTTAAAATGTATGCTGTGGTTTGAAAGCCTACCCTCTGTGTCTAATGAATTTTCACTCACTCTGTGGGCCCCTTCATCTCCTCCCCTTTTCTATTCTCCATTCACCCAAAGGTGGACTGTTTGAATCTCAGAAATATGATTATCATATTCATAATAAACATGTACGCAATGAATTATAAAAAGTTATGGAGAGAGTGGAAGGAAATATCATCATAGCTGTGAAGGCAAGATTTGCTTTCTTTCAAGGTTACCATCCTTAGTCACTTCCTTATTCCTTGATTGAATAATTATTTATTGACCACCAACTGCATGCAGGCAGAACATTCATTGTGGTCTGTAAAACATACCTTAAGGGTTTAGCAATCTCATAAGAGAAGGAAGAAGTGTTAATTAAGTACTCAAGTACAAAAATAAATATTTACCATATATATATGGTGTATGTGTGTGTGTATATATATATCATATATATATATATGATATATATGGTAAGTATATATATATATATAGTATATATATATGTGGTATATATATATGGTATATGTATGGTAAGTATATATATGGGGTGTGTGTGTGTGTGTGTGTGTGTGTGTGTGTATATATATATATATATATATATATATAATTTATTTGGCATTTTAAAATAAATATGCAAATATATACAAAGAAGAAATTTGGGGAACCAAGTACTACCAATTGATGTATCTGTAAGTTCAAGAAGTATCCCCAGAGATAGTGGCCTGTGACCTAAAGTAAAATGTGTAATTAATATTTAACCAGGTGACAATTAAGGATAGCCAGAATAAGCTCTTTGAAAACAAGGAGGAACTTGTATTTATTCTTTGTATCTTTTGGAGTTTTTTTAACAATATCTTCAATTTAGGGTCAGTTGAACTTACATGGGATCCAGAAACATAAAAATAATTTGCAACTTCTAAAATATTTTCCTATTTATATTTACAAACTATTTGAATGTTTTCTCAATATTTATTTAATAAGTAAAGAGCAGGTGTGAGTTATTTTAAATTACTCTTCATTCATGGCTGTGTTCTTCACTTTCAGAGATTTATATTTTGTCATTTGTGTAAAAAGACTAGAAAACTAAGTTCAGAGGTGTGCTGTTTCAGACTTATTGGAGTGATATTTTAGCTTTAGTTGTAGATTGGTACCTTGGGTAGCTGCCCCCTGGCCTACAACTTAATCAGTTCTGTTTAACCTAATATATACTTGGGAAATGTATTCTGAATTGGTTTGAGACCTATAGACATCCCTAGGCAGAAATAGTGTGATAAAACTGCTAACAGTGTTTTAGGAAGCCTCTTTGTACTTCTGAAAGAAATTCTGGCCTTTCAAACCAGCAGATAAATACAAATGCTCTTAATTAGGGGTTGGCAAATTATAGCCCATGGACCAAATCCAGCCTGCCACATCTTTTTGTGTGTGTGCCCACGAGCTAATAATGGTGTTTGCAATTTTGAGTGTTAAAAAAAATCACAAGACAAATAATATTTTGTGACATGTGGAAATTATATAAAACTCAAATTTCATTCCACAAATGAAATTTTATTACAACACAGCCATGCTGGGGTGCCTGGGTGGCTCAGCTGGTTGAGCACCTAACTTCAGCTCAGGTCATAATCTCGCTGTTTCTGAGTTCAAGCCCCTCGTTGGGCTTGCTGACAACTCAAAGCCTGGAGCCTATTTCAGATTCTCTCTCTCTCTCTCTCTCTCTCTGTCTCTCTCTCTCTCTGTCTCTCTCTCTCTCTCTCTCTTTCTCTGCCCCTCCCCTGCTCACATTCTGTCTCTCTCTCAAAAATAAATGAACATTAAAAAGAAAAAACACAGCCATGCCCATTTGGCACATCCCATTCTTGGCTACTTTTGCATTATCGTGGCAGAGGTAAATAGTTGTGACAGAGGCTGGATGGCCCATGAAGACTGAAGTGTTTATTATTAGTGTTCCACGTGTAGTTATGGAGCATATCTGGAGATACAGTGGGAAAAAAAGACCGGCAATGTCCCTGCATTCATGGATTTCACTGTCTATTGGGAGAGATTTATAAACTCATGAATAGATAAGAGTACTTCACAGGGTGCCAAGTGTTAGGAAGAAAGTATCAGAGTTATGGCACAAAAAATGCCTAAAGATAGAGGTTGTTGTTGCATGTTGGTGAGGAAGGTCATTGTAAGGTCCACTGAGGAGGACATGTTTGATGAGACCTCTGAGTGAGGAGAAAAGGCAGCCATGAAAAGAGGAGGGACGTTCCAGACAGAAAGTACAACAAAAACAAAAGTTCTGAGACTGGAAAGAACTTCATGATTTCTGCAAAAAGAAGCTGTGTTCATCAAGTGTTATGGATGAAGGGGAGAGTGATACAAGACACAGAAGACCAGAAATGGGGCAATGCCCAAAGTGCCATCTGTGGAGACTCATCTCTAGAGATATTGATTCTAACGTGTGGGCTCGAACTCTGCATATTTTAAATCTTTCTGGGAGATTCTACTGTGCTCCCAGTTTTTGCAGACCACAAATGTGTGATCTTATAGACCATGAGAAGGAGTTTGCATCTTTGTCTAGGCACCATGAGAAGCCACTGGAGAATTCTTAGCAGCAAATAATATGACCGTATTTATATCATAAAACGTTGCCTTTGGCTGTGAGGAAAATGGTCTGTAGGAGGCAAGAATGGAGGCAGGAAGCTGGAGGAGGCTGCTGCTGGAGTAGCCCATGAAAAGACCAGAGTTACTTATATTGGGGTTGCTGTGAAGGTGCTGAGAAGGAGACAAACTCAGGCCACATCACAGAAGAAGAGCCAAAGGACTCCTGATGGATCGAAAGTTGGGAGTAAGGGAAAGAAAGGAATCACAGAAACTGAATAGCTGGGAGGGTGGTGGCGCCATTTGCCAAGATTGAAAAAATAAAGAGAGGAGCAGGTTTGGAGTCAGGGGGATGGTAATCAACAGTTTTTCCTGGAAAAGTTAAGTTGTAGATACTCTTTGGATGGTATCATTCATTCATTCATTCATTCAACAACAAAACAAAACTAATGAGGACCTGCTGTATGCCAGACACCATCCTGGGCACTGGAGATCATCTCCGTTAAACAAATAGAGACAAAAACACCCTACCCTTGTGGGATGTCATGTGGGTGCTGAGGGGTAGGGTCTGAATCCCCAAAAGGAGGAGTCTTGCCAAAATGGATAGAGTTGCAAGTCCTCTGTTGACAGACTGCTTTGCATCCATTATTTGACATCAGACAATCTGAATGTTTTTACAAAATGGTATGATGCATTCTGACAGAAGACAACACAGCTATAGACTGTTTTCTGGACAAATGGACCGACATGGACGCAAACCTCCTGGATACTGCTGCTGTCTCTCTACATGCAGGAGTGGAGCCATGCTGAACTTGAACGGACATGGAGTTAGGTGAGGCAAGTAGGTTTTCATCCTTGGTTCTTGTAATAGGAACCGAGGAGAATTTTTTTTCCATTGGCTTCAGTGCTGTGCTGACAGAGAAAAAGATCCCGCTGCCTCAACACCAGTATTAAAGAACCAAATACAGAGCAGTAAATGAATTGAAAGGCATCTAACGAGTTTTACCTATTACTGCTGAGACGTCAAACTTCAAGCCAGCCAGAGCAGTGGGGCCTATAAGAACCTTCTAGTGCCTGAGCGTGGATAATAATGGATATAATAATACTTTGCATTTATATAGCACTTTTACACATGGATCTTCACAATAATCCAGAAAGGAGGGCCAAGCAGGCATTGTTATCTGCATTTTTAAAAAATAGCTCCCAGAGGCAGGAAGTGTAATGGGAAGGGTGAACGCATGTGAATGTAAAAAATGTAGAAAGATGAAGCCAATGAGACGTGAAAAATGAGCTAGAAAGTGAATGTTTAGAGAAAGAAGTTGCCTGAACTATCTGGGGTTTGTTTTTCATTAATTTCTACTTCTTTTATTCCTTTTCTAATTAATTGCATCAAATATGTGTTGTTCTTTTTTTAAACTCATGGTGACATGTTTGCTTGTAAAGGAGTCTTACACTCAAATACCTAGAAAGGGTAGGCCAGCATCCTGAATGAATGCAGGGTGCAGCTTAGGCTGTGCTCAACTGCCAAGCCTACCCCACAGTAAAGTGTGATCATGACTCAGTCCATGGGGCTGCTTGACAGGAATGTGGGCCCAGGGTAGACAGACAGATGTTAGGATTCTTCAAGAGAAGCTGAAAAACAAATCTGGCATATGATGTGGAATCTCTCATTTTTAGTATCTGTAACTAAGTTGTAAAAACTATTTAGCATCCAAAGGCCAAAGACAATATCCTTGGAGGTAGATTTGGCCCACACACTGTCATTTCTTAACCATTGGCCTATGCATTCCAAAATGTCTATGAATCATACACAGATGGAAGTCCTTATAATCTATTCCCAGAAAGAATCTTCAAGAAGACTTAATATCACTATCAGTAGTAACTTCTTCAAATTGAAATTGCGACTCCGGAAGGAACTTTAACATTGCAAAGTCTATGAATAAAGCTTATCAAAGCTTTTCATATGGCCTTCTATTAAATATAATTCATGATCTTTAGCACTGAAAAACAGATAAACCAATAACCCTTAGAAGATAGAGACTGATTAAATAAATCTATACCTCTGGCAGCAGAGTGACATTGTCTTCCACATGTCAGGACACTTTCCTTTCATTCTGTGGAGTTATAAGTTCAAGTAGTCAAGCGATTCAAAATAGTGAAAGAAATGTTACAAACATTTGTCATAAAAAGGGAGCATTTGATCTGATTTAGCCACTGAACTAAATCTAATATATAATAAAGGCAGCAAGTTTCCTGCATTCTCCCTATGTGGGAATTCAGCTTAGGGCAAAAAGTATGGATTTTGAGTTATCAATAATCCAAAAACATATATATACCAGTTGTCCAGGTGATTCCTCCTGAGCCAAAATATCTCTTAGACATCGAAGTGAAATGTTAGCACCACAACTCCACTTTACAAATAAGGAAACTAAGGCACAGAAAAGCAGGAGGTGAATTTCTCAAATTGACCAGACTGAAGAAATGAATGCCTCAAACAGGATTTTTGTTATCCAGTCTCAGCCTGTAAAGAATCTAAAATATTTCTTAGGTGAGGTGCAATTTTTTTAATTACCAAAAAAATATACTTTACTGAAGGAAGATAAGGTAATAAAGGCAAAAAGGAAAAAAAAATCAGATACTTCCTCAAAGAAAACTGCTATTTCTGTTTCAATTTGTGATCTTTGTGAACATGTATGTGTTTAAAATTTCCCATGAAAATTTATGTATTTAAAAATTTGTTTCATGCAATGTGTTGGTCTCACGCTCAAGAATTTTCAAACTGTGAGTCATGACCAATTAGTGGGTCAGAAAATCAACTTAGTGGGTAACAACCAGCTTTAAAATCATTAATTTAAATAGAATACAAAGGAATAAATACTGTAGAATCAGGGTGATTATTGGGGTGTGTGTGTGTGTGTGTGTGTGTGTGTAAATGTATCTGGGATCATAATGTAAAATGATTTTCTTACTGACGGTTAAAATACTTGAAAACCACAGCTGTAGCCAGCTTTTCTACTTATTAATTGATTACAAAAGCTCTGCCTTTTTTAACAAATAGTGTCACACATCATCATTTTATTTATTTTTTTAGTGATTTTAAAATGTTTTAATAATATGTACTTTTTTCACTTTTTTTTAAATTTAAGTATTAACCAACATACAGTGCAATATTGGTTTCATGTGTAGAATTCAGTGATTCCTCGCTTACATACAATACCCAGTGCTTATCACAACAAGTGCCCTCTTTAATACCCATCACCTATCTCACCCATCCCCCACCCACTTCCCTCAATCAACACTCAGTTTGTTCCCTGTTGTTAAGAGCCTTCTGTGGTTTGTTTTCCTCTCTCCTCTTCCCCCTTTTCCCATATGTTCATCTGTTTCATTTCTTAAATTCCACATATGAACGAAATCGTATGGTATTTGTCTTTCTCTGTTTGACTTACCTCATTTAGTTTAATACTTTCTAGGTCCATCTACAGTGTTATAAATGGCAAGGTTTCATTCTTTTTGATGGTTGAGTATTATTCCATTGTTTATGTGTCCCACATCTTATTTATCCATTCGTCAGTTGATGGACATTTGGGCTGTGTCCATAGTTTGGCTATTGTTGATAATGCTGCTATAAACATTGGGGAGCATGTACCCCTTCAAATCTGTATTTTTGTATCCTTTGGGTAAATACCTAATAGTGCAGTTGCTGGATCAGAGGATATTTCTATTTTTAAATTTTTGTGAAAACACGATACTGTTTTCCAGAGTGGCTACAGCAGTTTTCATTCTCACCATCAGTGTAAGAGGGGTTCCCCTTTTCCTGCATCCTTGCCTACATCTGTTTCCTGAGTTGTTCATTTTAGCCATTCTGACAACTGTGAGGTGGTATCTCATCATGGTTTTGATTTGCATCCCTGATGATAGGTGTTGTTGAGCATCTTTTCATGTATCTGTTAGCCGTCTTGGTATCTTAGTTGGAAAACACACATAATCATTTTAAATTCTGCCTGGATGTTTCACTAGCCAATTCACTCTTGTTGGAGAATAGATTTGTTCTCATTCTCTGTTATTATACACAGTACTGCCATGAACATCTTTGTATATACTTCCAGCTAATTCATTGGACTAATGTAGCACACATCATTTCCATAACCTGTGAATGTTAAAAGGTTGCCCATAGACTCATAGACAGTGTGGTTTTACTAAAAAAAATCATGTCATTTTTTATTGTTCTCTTCTTTGTGACTAGGGGGGGGTCCTTTTCCTTGGAGGGGGTCATCCACGTTTCAGTATTTATCCTCACTTCAGCGTCATCTTGGGGAAAGAGTTTTCCATTGAGTTTGATCATAGTGTAGAGGAAATAGTTTCCACAACATGTTGTTTCTGCCTACACTGGTTTGGGATCCAAGTGGAAGATTCCTTTGGGCTGATGTTTAGTGGTGCAAAACTTTAGCAGCACAACACCAGGGGTTTAGGATTCCACCAATTCAAACAGCTGATACCTTGAGATTATTTTGTCCTCATATCTTAATCATTAATGCAATCTGATGCAGGAATAAAGCCATCCCTTTACGTTGCTTATTATTGTATTTACTTATAATAAATACTGTAATGGCTCCTTACATGCATTCTGTAGATTTTGATTTTGAAAAAAAATAATAATTGAGGTGAAAAGTAATGAGTTTACTTGATATTTTCTCTTCCCTTAGTCACATATAAATTCAGTCTTGTGGGTCATTCCACTTTGTTGATGATCCTTTTTGTTCTTCATTTGGCTTGAAGGTTTCTTTGGGCCACATCAGAGAATTGATCTAACGTCCAAAGATTAGTTCACAAATTGGGTGACCTCCATCCACTGTGGGACCAGTGACCACAGTTCATCCCAAATGCTGACTTTTCTAATCGAACACCTTGTCTATTGGTTACAACCTACCTTTCCTTGAACCAGGGTGTGGGTTTAAAGGCTATATAAAGAGGGTTATAGGTTTACTAAACCTTGCTGCCATTTTAATTTCATGTTATATGACTCATATAGTAAGGGACAGTTTATAAATGTTTGCTGAAAGCAATCTTAGAGTTGTCTTATCTATACACCCTCACACACACATCATTATGTTAAAATTACACACTGTAACAAGTCTCTATATGCACATTGCACATAAGACAAGCTTCCTGAAATTTATTTGACATAACGATTAAAGTAAATGTATCAGAAGATCAAAAAGTTGTCTCTAGAGTCTGCACATGAAAATTATTCCTTTGAATTAAAATCTTTATATATTTTCTGTGATTTGATAAGAGAAGAGCTGAAAATTGCCTATCATAATAATTATTTCCAGTTGATAGGGTACCAGAGTTTTCTGCAAGCTGCAAAGAACATGCCAGCATGTGGTCACTATCTTTAAAGGGCTTTCATGTTTTCCATTCTCACTCAGAAGCATGAAAACTTGTCAAGTGAACTCTGTAGAATGGTGGGGGGGGGGGGCCGAAACTAACGTTCTTATATGTAAATAAAATAGACTCACAGGCGTAGAGGTTTGGATGTCTGTGCCACTCTCCTCTGTTAAGGTCATAGCTAGCTATCATGTCAAATGCAACAAAATTTCACCAGCTCTCATGAACAGGCAAGGGATTGAAAATTTAATAAGTACAATCTCATTTTAGGAATCAAAAATAATTCAGGGTGGAGGGACCTCTAGTGGACATTTCTGTTCATATCTGATAATGGATCAGAAGAAAGAAAAGTTGCTTAAAAATCACATTCTCTATTTCTGCAGTGATAACTTCATTTTTAAAATTTTTTTTTTCAACGTTTATTTATTTTTGGGACAGAGAGAGACAGAGCATGGACAGGGAAGGGGCAGAGAGAGAGGGAGACACAGAATCGGAAACAGGCTCCAGGCTCTTAGCCATCAGCCCAGAGCCCGATGCGGGGCTCGAACTCACGGACCGTGAGATCGTGACCTGGCTCAAGTCGGACGCTTAACCGACTGCGCCACCCAGGCGCCCCGATAACTTCATTTTTAAACAAACAACACTTCATCAGGATAGGATACAGGACATAGCCAAATGATCACTCTTCAAGAAAAACACACACTCATAAAAACACATTTGCAGTTTTAGTCTCATTGCATATACTCAACAGCCAACTGCATTTTGTGTTCCTTTTTAAAATAACACAGAAACAAAATTAAAAAGTCAGTAAAAAATTGACAAGCAGATATTTTTATCCACCTTAGTTTTGCTTTCATTAAAATCCTACTTAAAATTAATGAAAATATAATCCATATATAAAACTCTTATCTATTATTATCCTTAATTAAAGTTAAATTGAATTGCATCATGGAAACTTTTGGAAAATGGAAAACAACCAATAAATTAAAGCTCCCTTCCATCATGCCCTTCACACAAGGTTTCCCAATATACTATTTGGCATAATAAAATTAGTAGCCTGAGTAATTATGAAAAGCTAGGTCAAATAAATAAGTCCTTGCCCTGCCTTAGAAAGCTGAAAGAGTCTTGGGGAAAAGGCAACAAATCACAAGTGGCTGGGCATACCTCTGGCAAAGATGCCCTTCTCCAGAGAATCTGGATCTTCACAAGCAGTGCTGGAAAACTTAGAAAAGTGGAGCCTGGCAAATTTATAAAATCTGTAGACATATTAGAAAATCTGATGTACTTTTCCTCTGCCTGTTTATTAAGATGCATATTACAAATTATTTCCCAACGTAGTACAAGCTATGGTGTTTAGTACTTAATGGTTTGGTTCTTACCTCTGATGGTTATTATTTTTTTTTCCTTCCTGACTGCAAGGTCCTTGAAAACAAAGAAGGCATCTTCTTACCTTCTACACCTCCTTACTAACATGTTGTTCCTCCACCTCTATATTATACAATTTCTATGCTTGCTTGCGCATAACCCCTCTCCCTGTGACTTCTTGAGAAGGTGATATAAGGATTCTAGAGTGCATGGCTTAGAGTCCGGGAAAAATATCCAGCCTGTGCCTTAGACCCAGGCTTTTATTATTATTGCTGATGTTGATAGTATTCCCCCTCCTACCAACCCCTGGCTTTTCTCCAGTGTTCCCATTTCAGGCCATTTTGTCTATAAATAGGAACTAACTTCTAGAGCCAATGATTAGAATATGGTTCTTTACTTAGATAAGTGAACTTGAATTTTAAAAAATCCCTATTTTCACAGAAGGTTAACATTTCCTTCCATTAAAAATGTAGGCACAGGGGTGCCTGGATGGCTTAGTCATTGAGCATCCAGCTTTGGCCCAGGCCATGATCTCATGGCTCATGAGTTCGAGCGTTGCATCAGGCTCTCTGCTGTCAGCACAGAGTTTGCTTCAGATCCCCTCTCTCCCCCTCTCTCTGACCCTTCCCCACTCATGTGCTTGCTTTCTCTCTCAAAAATAATAAATATAAAAAAATTTTAAAAAAAGAATGTAGATACAAACAAAACAAAGAAAAACACATGCATAATAATATAAACAGTATCTAAGTTGCCACCAAGAGAAATAATAAATTTTCGTATCATAATAGTATCAGATGAATCAAATATTATTTGCACTCTATGTAATTCTAGTTATTAGACCTACCATTAGATCTTGTCCTTAAAAAGGAGCTCAATATTGTCTCACAAATGTATTTATTTTAATATCTTTGTCATTATTTTGATGTGATTGATTTCCTTTTCCCTCCCATGCACTGTATCTTCTGCATTTGCATGTGTTCTGAGAAGAGCTGCTAAGGCTCCAGCAGAAAATATTCAGTGACGTTTCTGAACCGGATTCATTTCTTCTTACTTATTTCCCCCCTGTTTTTTCCACCCCCACCATACGTGATAAAACCATTGATATATAAAGGGCCCATGCATGTTTTAAAAGGCCAAGGGCAGAAGGCACTGAGCAGAACATTTACTCCTCTGGAGGTGGTCCCAGGTAAGAGGTACATGGAGTGTTGGCGCAGGCAGAAGCTGCTTTGCAGAATGGCAGGGAAAGTGACTTCCTGGGGGCAAGCTGAAAGATGTAAGTGCTGTGGGCTGACTGGGAACCAGCCCCATGGCCTGCAGGGCTAGAACTGTCCTGAAAGCTGACTGTTCTTACGCTGAATGGTTGTTGAATCTACCGTACCTACTTCAAAGACTGTGTGAGGAGAAACTGAAGTTGAAGCAGCTGATGGTGGAAGAAATTCTAACTCATAATTCAGCGATTGTCCAGCTGGGTAGCCTCCTTCAAGGACATCACCTCTAAGCTTCCTGTTCCTCTTCTGTGACATGACGGACACAGTTGATAGTCTACAAGTTTCCTTCCCACTCTATAAATTTAGGATGAATTCTCTGACATGACTTGAAACTGTAAATCGTTATGGAGGCTGGCTTACCAAAATTGGCAAAATGTGAGCCATTCCAGAGCAATGCTACCTAACAACCTTTTAAAAATGGTGTTTTTATTTTTCAGTGTTTGTTTTCCTTTTTCTTGAGGTATCTTGAAATATCTGTACAGGAAACTATTGAGATATCAAACTCACAGGTTGATGAATTTCTACAGAAGGTACATCCCTTTGTAACCAGATCCAAGATACAGAAAATATGTGGCAACCAGAGGATCCCTGCACTGTCTCCAAATTTATAATCTCTAAGAGGTAGACACTGTCTTTCCTCTGTCACCGTAACTTCCGTTTGCTTGTGGTTGTACTTCATAGAAGTGACATCATACAGATCTTTCGTGTCTATACTCTGTTTATGAGAGTCATTCACATCAATACGTATGGGACTAGTTTATTCTGTTTTATTACTCTGTGGTATCCTGTCATATGAAAACACCACAATTCGTTTGTCCATTCTCCCGTTGAAGAACATTTATTTTCTTTTCCCATGGGGGACTATTATAAATAATGTTTCTGTGAACATTCTTGTACACATCTTTTGATGGACATATGCACACATTCTGTGGGGTTCACTGTGTGCACACATACTTAACTTCAGTTGATTCTGCCGAACCCTTTTCCAAAGTTGTACCTGTTTATCCTGCCATCAGTGGTGAGGGTTCTCATTATTCCATATCCTCTCCGACACAATCAGTGCTGTCAGTCCTTTTTTTTTTTTTTTTTTTTTTGAGACAGAGAGAAAGCACAAGCTGGGGAGGGGCAGAGAGAGAGGGAGACAGGAACCAGAGTGGGCTCAGCACTGATAGCAGAGAGACCACTTTGGGGCTTGAACTCATGAGCAGCGAAATCATGACCTGAGCTGATGTCAGATGCTTAGCTGACAGCCACCCAGGCACCCCTGTCAGTCTTGTTTTGATCCATGCCAGCAGGTGTATAGCAATATCTCATTGTGTTTTTATTTACCTGTCTCAGTATAAATATTGATATTTTACTCCAAAAGAGAAACATATTTGGAAAGAATAAGAACAGCCCTACTTCCTCCAGATACATTGGCATTGTCTTCTGTTTTAAATGTATTCACAAATAAAAAGTATACTATATAAGCCCAATTTTAATTTGAGGCTTTAAAGGGGTTGTCACCTGCTAAAATATAAGAGACTAAGAACTGTCAGTATTTAAGTTCCATCAGTGAAACTTCCATGAAATTGCTATCATCCTCCATTTTAATCCACCCTTTGGGTCTACATTGCAGGATATCAAAAACTACATTGTGCAGTACTGGAAGTTATTCTTCAGTTATGACTACACTAGGGCTGGGGAAAAGATGTTCTTGAAAAAGCAAAAATGTCTATGTGAAATAATTCCTTTGCTTGGATGTTTCTGGTAGTGACTCTCTCTCTTATAAGTGATCTACTCTCTATCAATACTGTGGATTATTTTTGCTCTTTCCCAACCATGCCCTGAAGAGCCACTTTCCCTTTCTCCAGGCCATTACTGTCATAGCAATGACAGCTCACAGACCACCCATTCATTAAAATTTGAAAATGCTCTTTTGCTCTTGTGCCAACCCAGGATACTTCCGTTACTTGCTGCCAAATATTAATAGGCTTTTTAGATTTGAGAGACTAGTTCAGCTGTCCGTCAGTTTAAGTGGCTCTCCAAACTGAGAAATTGGATCTAAGTTGATTTTTTAAATAATTTACATTTTTTTACAGATATATTCCTGTATGAATTTACATCCCCACAGAACTACAAGAAAATCAGCTGGTGGAAGCCAGTTGACTTGCATGACATAACAAAGCCCCCTTGCTGACATGTGTATGTGTTTTTTAAAGTCTGCTCATAATAGTTCAGATGAAAATTGCATACTTCTATATTATCACAATCACTACAAACATCTCAGTGAAAAAGTTTCCATAATAACACTTATAAAATTTTGATACTGTGTTAATGCATTAATGTGTTTCTGAAACCATTGTTTCACTTAATGATAGCCATGCCATTATTTGTCTATAATAATTCCACGTTTACACCGAGGAGTAATCAAAACATCTTTAAAATTAGCAATCTCCAAAGCATAAGAGAAAATACTGAATAAGACAAAATATTCTGCCTAAGATAAAATACTCTATATGTGTGTTCTCTTCAAATTTCGTATATATATATGTAAAGTGTCCACTATCTTCTGTGATACCAATTTGATTACCGTGTCATGTACATGCCAAACACCCTCCATTTCAATGATTCAAGAATACATTATGCAAATTACAAATTTATGTGGTTAGGATGGAATTGCTAAGTGGCTTTAATGTCACTTCTTGAGACTCTGATTTTCTTGTATTTGAGGTCAGAAAGTGGCAACCATACCATACTGGCTTATATACTGTAATATCCAAAACTAGAATTAAATTATTGCCCAAATATAAGAGAGGCTTTCCTAACACAAATACATACATAATACACATACTGACATAGATCTTAGCTTGTCTTCAAAACTCAGGCTGTCTTGCAAACCTGACCTTCACCTTGCTATGCAACTATCATCCAGAGTTTAGTAGTGCTTTTAATCCATAGCCCTACCCCACCATCAACCTCTTTTGAGATGGAGTAATCCAGAACATTCAGTTTTTCTTTCACTTATATTTTCTGCCTTGACCTAGAGGGGCTTACAAATGATCTAGATATTGGTTTTATCATGTTGTATCTTCAGGTCCTTATGATAGTCTGAGAAGTAGGTGAAAAATCACCATATTTATTTGATTATAAGATGCCTTGAGACAGACAATCCTTGGTAGACACAAAACTGATTTAATAACATTTATTTTTGTTGTATGAATGTTGACTCCAGTCATTTGACATTTAGATTATAAAATATATCCTGACAAAAAAAACTTTGAAAAAATTTTACACTTAAGAAAATTAATATTTATCTATGATACAGAAATGAGGACGTATAAGAGGAAAAAGTCTAGATAGGTTGACTAAGAAACTCATGCAGCTATAACTAGGAATAAATTGCAGATATTATGACTTGTGACTCTACGCTTTTACCAGACACTTGCCTATATACTTGGATAGGTATTTTTTACACTTTATTTAGGTAAAATTGACAAATAAAATTGTAAGATATTTAAAGTATACAACATGATGATTTGGAATGTGTACATACTGTGAAAGAAAGCCAGACTATGGAATCTTTTATTTTTAGAATTTGTGTTCTATAATTTGTAGGATCTTCAGAGCCAAACATTTGTCATGTATTTATTTTTTTGAATGTTTATTTATTTTTGAAGCAGAGAGAGACAAAGCATTAGGAGGGGAGGGGTAGAGAGAGAGAGGGAGACACAGAATCAAAAGCAGGCTCCAGGCTCTGAGCTGTCAGCCCAGAGCCCGGTGCGGGGCTCGAACTCATGAGCTGTGAGATCATGCCCTGAGCTGAAGTCAGATGCTTAACGCCTCTATTTATTTATTTTTCATTTATTTTTGAGGGAGAGAGAGAGACAGTAGGTAAAGGGCAGAGAGACAGAGAGTGAGAGAGAGGGAGAGAGAAGATCCCAAGTAGGCTCATCAGTGCAGAGCCAAATTTGGGGCTCTATCTCATGAAGCATGAGATCATGACCTGAATCCAAATCAAGAATCAGATGCCTAACCAACTGAGCCACCCAGGTGACCCTCTCATGTATTTAATAACATAACTTTATTACAACTACGAATGTTTTTAATGAACTAGTAACGGCACAGGAATTGAAAATATGTCAGCTTTGAATTACCAACTTCACAAGTAATCTTTTGATATTACCGAAGTGGATTCCAAAGGAAACCTATACAGATAGCCAATATGAAGACCAACACTAAGATGTACATGGGGAAAGATGTGCGTAGGGAGAATATATCCTATTTGTGGTGAAAGTGCATCAGCCAAAGAGGTAGCAATTGGTAGAAGGATAGACGAAGAAGAGCAAACCAAACACAGGGAGCCATGTGAGTTATGAAACAGGTGTGAATGTGCAGAACATAAACAGAGGCGGTGTTCTCTGAACCTAGAGAAAATTCTTTTTTTTCTTCAGGTTTTTAAATTCTAGTTAGTTAACATACAGTGCAAAATTGGTTTCAGGAGTGGAATTCAGTGATTCATCACTTACATTCAACACCCAGTGTTCAGCCCATTAAGTGCCCTCTTAATACCCATCACTCATTTAGCCCATTCCCCACCCCCCTCCCCTTCAGTAACCCTCAGTGTTTTTCTCTATAGTTAAGAGTTTGCTTCCCTCTCTTTTTTTCCCCTTCCCATATGTTCATCTGTTTTTTTTCTTAATTTCCACATATGAGTAAAATATACTATGTGTCTTTCTCTGACTTATTTCGCTTAGTATCATACACTCTAGCTTCATCCGTGTCATTGCAAATGAGAAGATTTCATTGTTTTTGATGGCTGAGCAATATTCCATTATGTGTGTATGTATGTGTATATATGTATGTATACACATGCCACATCTTCTTTATCCATTAAACAGTCAGTGGACATTTGGGCTTTTTTCATAGTTTGGCTATTATTGATAATGCTGTCATTAACATTGGGGTGCATGTGCCCCTTTGAATCTGTATTTTTGTATCCTTTGGGTAAATACCTAGTAGTCTAATTGCTATACCATAGGGTTGTTTAATTTTTTTAATTTTTGAGGAAACTCCATACTGTTGTCCAGAGTGGCTGCACCAGTTTGCATTCCCACCATCAGTGTAAGGCGGTTCCCCTTTTTCTGCACCCTTTCCAACATCTGTTTTTTTCTGACTTGTTAATTTTAGCCCTTTTACAGGTGTGAGATTGTATTTCATCATAGTTTTAATTTGTATTTCTCTGGTGTTGAGCATCTTTTCATGTGTCTTTTGGCTGTTTGGATGTCTTCGTTGGAAAAAATGTCTGTTTGTTTTCTGCCTATTTCTTAACTAGATTCTTTGGTTGGGGGGGGTTAGTTTGATAAGTTCTTTATAGATTTTGAATACTAACCCTTTATCCGATATGTCATTTGCACATATCTCCTCTTATTCCATAGGCTACCTTTCATTTTGTTGACTCTTTCTTCCACCGTGAGGAAGATTTTTATCTGGATGAAGTCTCAGTAGTTCATTTTTGCTTTCGTTTCCTTTGCCTCTGGAGATGTGTCTAGTAAGAAGTTGCTATGAGGTTAAAGAAGCTGCTGCCTGTAGTCTCTAGGATTTTTGATAGTTTCCTGTTTTACATTTAGTTCTTTCATCCATTTTGAATTTATTTTTGTGTGGTGTAAGAGAGTAGTCCAGTTTCATTCTTCTGCATGTCACCATCCAGTTTTCCTAACACTATTTGTTGAAGAGACTGTATATTTTTCCATTGGATATTATTTTCTGCTTTACTGAACTTTAGGTAACCATTAACTCTTCTTTAAATATTTAAATATTGGCATATAATTTTTCATAATATTCTCTTATAATTGTATTTCTGTGGTGTTCATTGTGATCTCTTCTCTCTCATTCATGATTGTAATTACTTCGGTCCTTTCCTTTTTCTTTTTGATAAGTCTGGCTAGGAGTTTATTGATTTTATTTATTCTTTCAAAGAACCAGCTCCTAGTTTCATTGATTTGTTTACGGGGTGTGTTTTTTTTTTTCTTTCTATACCATTTATTTCTACTCTAATTTTTGTTATTTCCCTTCTTCTGCTGGATTTAGGCTTTATTTGCGGTCCCTTTTCTAGCTCTTTTAGGTGTAAGGTTAGGTTGTGTGTTTGAGACTTTTCTTGCTTCATGAGATAGACCTATACTGCTATATATTTCCCTTTTATGACTGCTTTTGCTGCATCTCAAAAGTTCTGGACCATGTGTTTTCATTTTCATTTGCTTCCATGTAGTTTTTTAAATTTCTTCTTTAATTTCCTTGTTAACCCATTCATTATTTTGTAGGATGTTCTTCAATCTCCATTTTTTTGTGGTCCCACCAACTTATTTCTTATGGTTGACTTCAACTTCAAGTTGCTATGAAAATATACTAAAATATACATAAATATTTTAGTATACTAAATATATACTTTAAATATACTAAAAATATACATAGTATAATCTCAATCTTTTTGTGTTTGTTGAAGCCTGATTTGTAACCTAGTATGTGATCTATTTTGGAGAATGTTCTATGTGCACTCAAAAAAAAAATGTGCATTCTGCTTTAAGGTGAAATGTTCTGAATATATCTGTTAAGTCTATCTGCTCTGGTGTGTCATTCAAAGCTATTGTTTCTTCTTGATTTTCTGCTTAGATGATCTGTCCATTGGTTTAAGTGGGATGTTAAAGTCCCCTACTATTATTATATCATTATCAATGAGTTTCTTTATGTTTGTCGTTAATTTATTCATTTTCTGTGTGTTTTTCCAAGGTGGGGGCATAAATATTTATAATTATTAGATCTTGTTGGAAAGACCCTTTCATTATTATAAAGTGTCCTTTTTCATCTCTTATTACAGTCTCTGGTTTAAAATCTAGTTTGTATGATATAAGTATGGCTACTCTGTCTTTCTTCTGACATCCATTACCATGATAAATCGTTCTCCATCCCCTCACTTTCGGTCTGTAGGTGTCTTTAGGTCTAAATTGAGTCTCTTGTAGGCAGCAGACTGTTTTGTTTTGTTTTGTTTTGTTTTGTTTTGTTTTGTTTTGTTTTAATCCATTTGGATACTCTATGTCTTTTGATTGGAACATTTAGTTTATTTACATTCAAAGTGATTATTGATGGATACGAATTTAGTGCCATTGTATTACTTGTAAAGTCATTGTTTCTGGAGATTTTCTCTGTTCTTTTCTAGTCTTTGTTGCTTTTGGTCTTTCTCACTGAAAGAGTCCCACTTAATATTTCTTATAGGGCTGGTTTAGTGGTCATGAACTCCTTTAGTTTTTGTCTGTCTGGGATTCTTTTATCTCTCCTATTCTGTATGACAGCCTTGGTGGATAAAGTATTCTTGACTGCATACTTTTCCCATTCAGTACATTGAATATGTCATCCCACTCACTTCTGGCCTGCCAAGTTTCTTTTCATAAGTCTGCTGCTAAACTTACTTGTCTTCCCTTGTAAATTAGGTATTTCTTTTCCCATGGGATTTATTTTCCCATCATGCTCTTAGGAGTTTTTCTTTATTCCTATATGTTGTATGTTTTACTATGATATGTCATGGTATTGGCCTGCTTTTGTTGATTTTGATGGGAGTTCTCTGTGCCTCCTGGCTTTGGATATTTGGTTTCTTCTTGAGATTAGGGAAATTTTCAGCTATAATTTGCTCAAATAAACCTTCTTCCCCTTTTTCCCTCTCTTCTTCTTCTGGGACTCCTGTGATACAAATGTTATTACACTTTATGGAGTCGCTGAGTTCCCTAAGGCTACTCTCATGATTTAATATTTTTCTTTCCCTCTTATTTTGAGCTTCATTATTTTCCATAATTTTATCTTTAATATCACTTATTCGTTCTGCTTTTTCTATCCTTGTGGCCATTACATCTAGTCAGTTTCACATCTCAGTTTTAGCATTTTTTATTTCAGCCTGACTAGTCATTCATCTCTGTCGTAAGGTTCTCCCTGCTATCTTCTATGCTTTTTTTCAAGCCCAGCTAATATCCTTATGATTGTTGTTTTAAATTGTGAATTACACATATTACTTATATCTTTTTCAATTATATCTCTAGCCATGACCTTTTATTATTCTTTCTTTTGGCATGAATTCCTCTGTCTTGGCATTTTGCTAAGTCTCTGTCTTCTTCTGTGTGTTAGGAAAGTCTGTTATGTTTCCTGCTCCTGAGATAATGGCTTTATTAAGAAGTCACATATTGTCCAGTGCCTGGTGTTTCAGGAAGTGTTTCTAGTATATTCTGTGTGCACTCTGCTGTTGTGTTTTGGCTGCTCTTTCCCTTAGGTCAGTTCCTGCGGAGTTTCTCCTTGCCTACAGTGGGGAGTGTTTGGACCTTGCCCAGTATGTGGCAAGTTTTAATTAGATGTGCTTTGGTCTGCTTGTTAAAAGAGACTAGTTCCTATTTATACTAGAGCTGATGCTTTGTTGCACTCTAGGCTTAGTAGACTTGGTGCATACTGGGGGTTTGTGCTGGTCTTCTGGGGGAGGGCCCCACTGCTGCTGTGGCTTTCAGGCTTACTTGCTCTGGTTAAAAAAAAGGCACCTGCAGAATGTAGAAGGGCAGGGCTCAGTGTAAGTGGCTCAGGCCTGCACTGTGGTCCCTGTGTTGCACTCTGAAGTCAGTTTGTGATGATGGGCAGGGGATGAAAATGGTGTCAGCCCATTTTCTGAGCCCATTCCCTAGAGAGGGAGTTCTCACCCACCACTGTCCAGGAAGCCATCACAGTGGAGCGAACAGTCTCCTCTCATGTGTCTCAGACATCCCTCAGATCCCTGCATTCACGTGCTTCTGTCTGAGCCTGTTTGCTCACCCAGCGGCACAGTGCTCCTGTGTTTTATTCCAGGTACACTGGCTGAGTTTCAGAACTCCAAATTTTCGGGACCTGGCGTGGCACAGACATACACTGAGTCTCTGGGGGAGGGTCTCACTGCACTGTGGCTGGGCCCATTTGTCCCAGAAAGACAGTTGCATGAAGACTCAAAGGCTTGGAGTTTAGAGTAAAGCACAGCAAAAAACTGGCATCCAGATTAGTGGCCCTCAGTAGGCATTTCTGCTCTTATGCTAATGAACAGGGCCCCTCAGTGTTGCCCACTGGCTCTTTTGTCCCCTGTGAGGCAGTGCCACCTCTCCCAAATGCATGCCAAAAGGGGAACTGTCTCTCCCAATGTGACCCAGGGGATCTGCAGACCATGCTATCTGCTCCTGGATCTCTGCTGTCCTTCTCCACAGAAGCACAGCCACGCCTGTCAGCTTCCACATCTTCCATGGTGTAGACTTCTAAAACTTCAGTCTTTGAGCTTTACTGCTTGTAAAAACTTGTGATAAACACCTCCTCTCATTTTCCCAGTCAATGGTTTTGAAGAATTGTTTTTCTTCTGCCATCACCTGTGCACTGCTTTCTCTTTTACTGTCTCTCTCTTCCCTCCATGATACAGGGCTCCCTCCCCTACACAGCATCCACAATTCTTTTCTTCCATAAATCACATCTCTGCACCTTGCACCTTCCATGATGTTGCCTCTTTTCTCCCTCTAGTTGTGCAGTTTTTTCTCTCAGTCCTCAGATTGATTTCTTGGGTATTGGGAATGATTTGATATTTATCGAGCTGTGTTCAAGGGAAGAGGCAAGCATAGGGTCCCCCTACTACTCTGCCGTCTTAATTCCTCACTCTGAGAAAATTCTTGACGGGGGAGTATGAGACTTTTGTTTGGGCAAGGAGATTGCAACAAGCTAATTTGATTCTCTTTATTATCACAAAGTAAGTTTTAAAAAGTCATACAACAGTTTTGGAATGGAAAAGATGAAGATTAAGTGATATAATCAGACGATAACCATGCATTAAATAGTTCGTATGAAAATCTGATTTAAAAGACCTTAGTTCCAAAACAATTATAAAATGTAAGACATTTCAGTGAAATACTTTATGATAATGAGTACATATGTGTTTTGAGTGTGAGAGAGAACCTATAACAAGAGGAGAGGAAGAATGAGGAGAGGCAAGAGACACAGTAGGCAAGGGGAGGAAAGAGAAAAGAGAGCACTTTTTCAGACATAGCTGAACTGAGTCAGTGACCTCAAAATTCAAGCAGAGGGGACATCATTTGGAGATTATTTACAAGTTTCCCATCAGTCTAAAGGTATGATCCATCTTATGGGAGCATGCATACATCTCCAGATTAGAAGAAAACCTAGGTCTTATTATTCACAATTGAGACCTTGGGCTTTTGAGTCAGGCAGATTTAAAATTAAATCCTTGCTGTCTTGTTTATTTGCTGTGTGAACCAGAGAATTTTTTTTTAACTTAGGGTCATCTTCTCAATATTTTATTTTTCTACATTCTTTAAACAAATTCATAATCCAATCTCTTGTTATCTTTCCAAGGCCACTCCCCTAGTCCAAAGTACCCCATCCAACCACCCCTATAGTTCGCCCAAATTATTGCAGTCCTACCACCTACCCATCTCCCACGTTTTCCTTGGTTTACTTTCCATCAGTTCTTCAGCCATGAGGGTGATTTTGTAAAACCCTAAATCAAATGATGCCATGCCTCTGTTCAAAATCTGCTAATGACTTCCCATTTCACTCAGCATAAAACCTGAAGTTCTCATTCTGACATAAGAAGTCATATATGATGCATACATTTGAGCCCTAGTCCTTGGATATTTCTCTGAACTTGCCCTCTGCTGTCCTGCCCTGTGCTGTCACTGTTCTAGTCACACTATATTTCCTGTACTTCCTTGAACACCTCAAGCACATGCTGTCTTCACGGCCTTTGCACTTGTTGCTTTGTCTACTTAAATTATTCTTTCTCTAATTAGCTACATGTCTAGTGTTTTCAGGCCATTACTCAAAGGTGTTATCACGATGAGTGGTCTGACCAATCTGTGTAGAATTTCAATTCCTGTCACCCTCTTCCTATCCCCTTTCTTGCTTCATTTTTGGCTGATGCATTTTTCATTAATATGGTATATATTTTAGTTGGTGTATAATATATATATATATATATATATATATATATATATATATATATATGTTATATAGTTTAGTTTAGCTTGTTTTATTCCCTCTCCGTTCCCACTGCAATATGAGTGCCATGAATGCACATCTTTGCTTATTGAGAATTGCAGAGCCTATTACAGAGCCTGGTGTGTGGTAGCATTCAATAAATATTTGCTGACAAGCAAATGATTCAAGAAATGAACCTCTCTCAAAACTGGAATATTTCAGGATAACCTCCTTAAGGCATGATAAAAATTACATGAGATAATATTTATCCAGTGTTTAGCATAGTACCCAGATGTATTGGTTGAAATGAAAGATCATTAAAATTAATTTCACCTTTGTAAAAACTTTTTTATATATGGTTATTAGAAAATTCAAACTAACGTGTATACCTTGTGTTATATTTCTGTTGGACAGCACTCATCTGGAACCTTTGAGATTCCACATGAATTCTCTCATGGTGGAAACCCAGGTGCATCATGGGATAGTAATCAGATTGTATGGAGAATTTTGAATAGCTAGAACTTAGTGAAGAAAAGTAGGAATAAGAGTTGGAGTTATGCCACTCAGTTTGGAGCAGGAAGCAGAGGGCACATTATACCAAGATGATATAAAGATGTTTGTTGGGGTGCCTGGATGGCTCAGGTGGTTGAGTGTCTGGCTTCAGCTCCAGATCATAATCTCACAATTCGTGGGTCTGAGCCCCATTCGGGCTCTGTGCGGACAGTTCAGAGCCTGGAGCCTGCTTCAGATTCTTTGTCTCCCTCTATCTCTGCTCCTTTCCTGCTCATGCTCTGTGTGTCTCTCTCTCAAAAATAAATAATTAAAAAAAAAAAAAAAAGATGTTTGCTGACAGGATTATTTATGAAGGTATGGGCCAAGTGTAGAGATACCATAAGGAGCTTTTCAGTATATACATAGGTCCAAAGGGTTGAAGGGAAGGAGTAGTTACTAGAACCTGAAGGGAGAGAGAGCCACATAGAGAGGCCATGTTGTTAATGGCAGTTACCACCTGTTAAGGCTCACAGTAAGCCCAAAGGAGACTGTACAGACAGAGAAGGAGCCAGGAGAGTAAATACCCTGCCTTCATTCTCCTCTCTCTCTGACCAACTTCAGGCTTCTCATTGCCTGAACCAAGAGGAAGCCAAAGTAAAAGGAGTTCTTTGTGGTTATCTATACAGTCCAGCCTCACAGGGCAGAGGTATGGAAGGGTAAGGGATCTCAAGGAATAAATAGAAATTATCTGGCAAAGAGACGCTCTTATTTTTCCTACAATAATGACTCTCCCAAGAGCTACAGACTGCCTTTAATTTCCTTGTGTCTGATGTTAGCCCCTCATGCATGTAGGCACTGAACAGAAATGTCCAAATATGTGCCTTCTAGCTTGTGAATCAGCATATAACATGGAATGTGAGTAACCAGTAATAATAAAATCACAATTACATTCAAATAAAGTTCATATCATCTCTGAGTTGGAGACTAATTCCTTTACACATAATAATTGGAAAGAACTGGGTCTATTCCATAGGTAACCCCAAATGAAAATGCTCTACCCTGTGGAGTCTCTATAAGGCCATTTAAGTGTTCATCAACAGATGTACAAGTGTTCCGTCAGTATGAATTCTCTGAAGAGTCAGTTAGACGTACCTGTCCCTCTTCCCAAGCTCCAGCTGAGAAACTGCAGGAGCACCAGAAGCAGGAAGTGGCCTGCACAAAGACATACTGTGAACTGCTATCAGGGCGGTGATTACAATTTCAAGTTCCTGCCTTCAGCTTAGACGGATTGACTGCAAAGGCCTCCAGAGAGAAGCCGCAGCTGGCTGGCAACCTTGGCCAAATGCAGCAGGGTCTGGTCTGGTTTACCCTGGGTTGCCTGAAAGATTTTCCTTGGCAATCCAGGACTCTCAGAAGAGCAGGCTTTTGCCTGGGCTGATTACGGTAGACCTAATCCAAAGCCCCTCCCAGCAAAGGGCAGCCTTCCTGGAAGATGGTCAGGTAGTTTGTTTCACTGCACTTCTCCTGCTTCTGTTTCTTTGATAAAGTCACACACTGATCTGCAGCCAAACACATTGCTGTTGAGGGGGAATCACAAATTAATGAAATGTGCTTCAGCATTTATTGCTACATGGAAAATGTGTTGTACCGGCGAGCAGAAAACACCACGGTGATTACAGTTAATAGAATCAGGACTCCCTGATGTTTCCCTCAAACTGTCCTTGTTCGCATGGCTACAGAAACACTCGGCCAATTTGGAACTCCTGACACTGGAGAGCTCAAACCCAATGATGACTCCAGTAAGAGCTCATTTCCATCATTATATATCATTATCTCTTCTGAAAATTTATCAGTTTAATATTTGGTATCTCTTAACACAAGTCTGACACTTTCTTTGTGCATATGTCAGAATAATTTAAAATTACGGAACGGCAAACCATATCAGGTTAGTGTTCACCCATCCACACCTGTTAGAGGATCAAATGTGCTGATCTGAATTTTCTGAAAAGGACAAGCAGATACTATTGGGCAAAGCACTTTTCAATATAAATAATAGGTTAATTTCATTTGGTTATGTAATAACACTTGTTAGTCCTTCCTTTTAAAGAGCAGAGTAAATATATTCAAAGCCTCCTTTGAATGGTTATTATAGTCTATATAAGAATAAAAACAAAAAAAAATATATGAAGTCCTATTCTCAAGAAGTTGATAGTCTGGTGGGAAGGGCAGGGTTTTTTGTTTTGTTTTGTTTAATGTTTATTTTTGAGAGAGAGACAAAGCATGAGTGGGGACGGGACAGAGAGAGAGGGAGACACAATCTGAAGCAGGCTCCAGGCTCTCAGCTGTCAGCACAGAGCCCAGTGCAGGGCTCCAACTCGTGAACCATGAAATCATGACCTGAGTTGAAGTCGGACGCTTAACTGACTGAGCCACCCAGGTGCCCCTAGGGCAATTCTTGATTTAGTCATCAGGTATACACTGAGTGCCAGCAGTGTGCGAAGCTCTGCCCTAGCAGCCAGCAATACAGGAAAAAATGAGACTGTGCTTGCCTTCCAGGTGCTTGCAGTCTAGCTCTAGCTGTTTTTACTTTAAACAAAATAGGAGGGGCATCTAGGTGCCTCAGTAGGTTAAGCATTGGGCTCTTGATTTCAGCTCAGGTAGTGATCTCACAGGTCGTGAGAGCGAACCCCCTGTGTTAGGCTTGGTGCTGACAATGTAGAGCCTGCTTGGGATTCTCTCTCTCCCTCTCTTTCTGCCTCTCCCCCCCCCACTCTCTCTCTCCATCTCAAAATAAATAAATAGTTTAAAAAAAGATGCCAAAAGCAACAAAAATATTTAAAAAAAATAAATATTTAAACTAAATAGAAAAACTGTCTTGGGACAGGTTTCTTGTAACCAGACTCAAATGGGAGTTTATATGAAGAAGGTTTATTGGACAGTGTGTGATTGGGAACAAATTCTTTATGAAAATGGTGTCAGCAGGATTGGATAAGACGAAACTGAGGCCACTGGCAATTTTATAGGCTACAACAAGAATAGCCTTTAGAGTTGACCTTTGATCTTCAGGCAAAGCCCCATGCCCTGGAGAGGGTTCTGAACAGTAGATGAGGCAAAGGCATGAGAAGGAAGCAGCTGGAAGCCATCAGCAATGTTCTCTGCATCTGATGACCTGAGTGGCTCATCCAGAAGGCCAGAGCTGGGTGACATAGACAGATATAATATAGTTCACCATGTTGCTTAAATCCATTTGTTTCTTATATGTTCATCCTATCTGTGAATAGCTTCCCTGGGGTTGTTGTTGGACTCCTTTCTTGGTGAGACTTAGGAGAGAAAGGTACTAGAGTGAACTGCAGCTCTCCCCACTGCGCCTGGACTTAAGCTTGCATCTGAGCCACTGGTCACCATATCCTTCCCAGCCTGTAGCAGCAGCACCTGTGCATTTACCAGTCACAGTCAGAGGGGAGTACCCAGAGTCCCCTCTCTAATCACCAAATTCCAGACATACCCTTCTCTGCCCTTTTATGTAACAGCAGCCCTATCTCCTTCTCATGATCAGGGTCAATTACCTCTGCCAATAGGTGCCTTCTTTTCTTGTCCCTGGATCTCTTGGCATGAGGGACCAAACAGCAGCCTTGGCTGTAAGTTCAAAGAGATATTTACTGTGCCCCTGAGACCGCATACCCTAGAGCTGCTGAAACAAGAAACACAAATTCCCCAAGGGGGTACTTGAAATGACAGTATATGGGTGACCTGTATCCTTGGAATTTGTAGCCAGATAGTTTATCTATTCGATACAGAGAACTGTATCATTTTAGTTGATTTACCGTGTATGCTTCATCACGGAGGTCAGAATCTTATCCTCACTCTCTGGCTTCTGAGTAGAATAGTATGTATTAAAACAAGGAGATACAATGGTCAGGTGCACACTGCCACACCTCCTTTTGCTGTAGAGTGGGTGACTTGTGTCCAGTACAATGTATGTGAGGTCCTATGTCAGTGAATCTCTTTATACTGATGATATGTTTATAAGCTAAATAGGATTATAATAAATCTATACATTAAGTTGAGAAGAATTGATATCTTAACAATAATGAGTCATCCAAACTATAAACTCAGTATATTTCTTCATTTAGTTATGTTTTTAATTTCTTTCAATGATTTCTGTGTAAAGGTTGTATAATTTTTTTACTTGTTTCTGGATATTTGAAGTATTTTGTATTATTTACAGGGTATCTTTTCATTTGATTATTTTTATCTACCTCATCTGTAGACATATAATTACTATAATTATTTCATACAGATAAAATTGTCAACACACTAACTTCACTTATCAGATCTAATAGTTTTACTGCAGATTCTTTTGGGTTTTTTATATGCACAATTGTGTAATGTGTGAGTAATGACAATTTATGTCTTTCTTTTTTACCCTTATACGATTTTCCCCTTGATTTATCCCAATGGGCTTAGAGCATTAGGACAATAATGAATAAAAGTAGTGAGAATGAACATCTTTATTTTAGTCAGCATCTCCAGGGAGAAGCTTTAACATTTTTACTATTCAATGTGATATTTACTGTAGGGTTTTCTAACTTTTATCAGATTAAGGATGTTTCCTTCTCTTCCTAGTTCACTAAGAGTTTTTATCATAGGTGGGTATTAAATCTGATCAACTGATTAATCACATCCTTTGAGAAGATCATAGGCTTTTTCTCTTTTATTTTGTTAATGTGATAAATGATATTTATTGATCTTTTTAAATTATATAAAATCTTGGATTCCTGGAAGAAACATATTTAGATAGATATACCTGATGACATAATTGGATGAGGTTTTTCTGAGTCTTGAGATGGGTATAAGGATATTTTGCATGTAGGAGTAACAAAAGTAGTTGTGACCAAATTATTATAAGTGAAATTTAGTGCTATTTCTCCCTTCTCTCTATCTGCTTCTCCACAGTAATATTAATTGTCCACATAGTTCTCATTCTCTCATTGACAATGCACAGTACTTGTCAACTCCTATACTTTGGACTTTGCCTAGTGGCTTTGTTGAATGGGTTTTTTGTGTGGTTGTATGGAAAAAAATTGAAATATGCTTGCATAGTTGATTTTTCTCACTTATGTTTCTGTCACTATTAAAGAAGAAGATAGTCTGGGTAACTGTCACCCATCCAGCCTGGTCTACAGCATGAAAGGGGAAAAGTAGAGCTACCCCTGCTGATGTACATACATGCAACCCAAAACAGAACTACTCCAGCTGACCTGCAGACCTATAACCTAAGGCAAAGCTATTCCTAGCCAACTTATAGATTGTGCAGTAAAGAAATAAATGTGCATTGTTGTATCCTGTTGAGTTTTGATTGCTTGTTATGTGGCATAATTCTGGATATTGCTGACTGATACACTTGGTATGAGTGAAAACTTTTTACTGAATGACATACATTGAATATGAAATATTGTAGAGACTTGGAATAATGGGATTTCTATCCACAAAAGAATTCATTCTGTCCTCTGACATGCAATAAGGGTACACGCAGACCTTCCTATTCTTGTCAAAGACTGAGCTAATCTTACACGTGAAATATAGTGTTTTGAAAGTTCTCTTTACCACTGATGTACTTTTCCTTCTAGAGTAAAGCTCTTCAGAATTCCAGAAGAGAGCTTTGTGTGTTTCCTAGGATTCCTCCTTCTTGACGTATCATGAACTACAACTTTGGTCTCCCTGGAAGTCTGAAACTCTTTTGAAAACTATAGTGAAAACTATTTTGCTTTTTAGATAATTGCTGTGTAGCTCTTAATCTTTCACACTATTTAGCCAACATTAAAGAAATGGTAACCATTGTGATGTTGGTCCCACTTACATGCACCTTGTTTCCTCCAGAATCTTAGCCCCTCATGCTGACTGCCTTGTCAGACCAGAACTCCCATGTTTGCCTCCCAGAACGTTAAGAATACTGAATGCCTTGCTTGTTTGCTTGTCTGACTCATAGCAGCTTTTATTTGCCCAGGTTTTTAGCCTCAAGTCTTCCTCCAAAAATCAGTAAATTTTCTATGGAGGAAAACAGCATGGAGAATATTCTCTCCTTAGTCAACTTTTGCCATATCTGAAATGTTGGTCCCTCAAATCCCATCAATGTCAGTAGCTCACCAATGCTTCAAAAAGATTTTTACTTGATTTTGGTTGGCTTTTCGAGGCTGTTATAGGCTAACCTACCATAGGTTAATGTAGAAGTCCTATAACTTTTTTATGTATTTCTCTAAGATTTATTAATATCTATTCATTTTCACTGCCATATAATATTGCATTGTGTGGATATATTTGAGTTATGCAGTCTTGTATTCTTAGATATTTGTAAACTTTTTGCTAAATAGACAAAGATAATATTAATGTATGTGTATATATATTAAACATATGAAATCATCTCTCCAGGGTACAAATTTAGGAGGAGAATTACTAGTTATAAGTGTATATTCCTCTGTTTTCCAAAGTGGTTGTTAAAATTTATTCTCCTTATCAGCAAAATGTTTTGTTTTTCTTGTCAGAATTTATGTAGTCATATTCTATTATATATTAACACACATTTAGGATTTTTGCTAGATTTTTGCTACTATGGGCAATGATGATTTTTAAAAGTTTTGTGTATATCTCTTGATCATTATGAAAGGATTTCTCCTGTGTGTATGCCTCAAAAGAGAATTTCTCAGTCATAGGTTATATCAATGTTCAATTTAAAAAGTAGTGCCACACTGTTTTCCAAAGTGGTTAAATTTTCACTCCCTACTAGTAGATTCTGCTTCCTTATATTTTTCTCCTTCTGTTTATCTCAATTCAATATTCTTTTAGATGCCTTCTTACATTTAAAATTTTGTATTCACTCATTAAAATGTAAGCTCTTTTAGAGGAAAAAAAAAACTTTTTTTTTTTAGTTATCCTATCACTACACTTAGAAAAGTAACTAGCACATAATAACCACTCAGTAAATATTTGTTGAATGGATCAATGAGTAAATCAAAATAAGGAGCTCATGGGAAGAAGATTTGAGTGAGAGAAGATAATGTACTCAAACTTCTGTATAAATATTATGAACAAATCCTCATGGAACTTTCCAGTAGGCACTCTGACAGCATGGTAAATTTGAAGGCCAGGAAATAGTTCAATATTTCTTTCAATTCACCTCTCCTTCAAATTATTCTTGTTTTCTCTTTGTTTATACTACATAAACTAGTACATTTAATCGTCCTTAATTTTATTCTGTCTCTTAGAATGATCATGATTGTGTATGCTTCTAGACATTAAACTCTCTGATATCATATCTTTGTGGGAGCAGCACAATAGTATGATTAAGATTTGTGTCAACTCTTGAGCTCATCTGCCTTGATTCAATTATGTAATACTCTGGATTTAGGAAGGAAAATAGCCACTATGAATATTATGATAATAAAGGATATAGTGTAGGGATCAGGAGTTAAGCCAGTTGTAAAAATGGCTATAAATTCTTCTCTTCTTTATCCATACCCTTGGGTACACCCTCTCATAATGAGATTGGGTTTAGCCGTGTGACTTGCTTTGGCCATTGGTACAATCTGAGGTGTGATACAAATATTTGGAGAGTTCTTAAACAAAGGAACTTTCCCTCCCTCTCCTACTGCTGTTGTAATCCTTTAACTACCTTGTAAAGTAGCCCAAGCTGTTCTGCTGCAGGGTGACAAGCCAGGTAGGAGAGGACTTAGACACCCTAGTGGAAAAACTTGTGAGTGCTAAACATGTAAATGAGGCTGGGTAAGATCCTCCAGCTAGCAGCCAATCATGAGCTGAGCACAGATGCATGAGGAAACCTAACAGTAAGCCAAGCCATTCCAAGTTCATCCCAGATGAACTTCCAACCAACCCCCAAAGATTTGTAAGCTAAGTAAAATGGTGTTGCTTTAATCTAGTAAATTTTGAGTTGGTTTGTTTTAGAGCAAAAGCTAATTGACACAATGCTTACATATATGGATAAGAAGATGAAAGCTCTGGTTGGAGATCAGATAGTCACTAGCAATTTTAGTATGAAGCACTGGAGTGTCTGGAAAGAGTGGAGGTCAAGGGAAATTTGTAGAAGCCACTGCATCTAGTATCAAAGAGGGTTTCTGTAGTGTGCATTTGACCTCAGCAATGCTACTTAACTTGAAAAAACGAGCACCTCAGACCACCACAACCTCCTGAAAAGAATGGCTTTTCATCGTTTATGTAAAAGAGGAGCCCAGATATCTGTGGGCTACACCCCCCAGTAATCCATAAGGTACCAAGTTGGACATGTCCCCTTTTTTATAGGCTTGATTAAACCATGCTTGAGTACTAGTCTCCCGGAGAGGAGCAAGTTGATGCTCCCAAACTACCAGGAATTTGTGACTTCTCCCTGTCTTTTTTGTCATTTTCTATATATCATCTGCCTGTGCAATTCTAGCTGGAGCTCCCCCTGTGGAATGCATGTTAATTCTGTGTGTTAACATCTTCCCTCCACGGCATAATTTCCATGCTTTGTAATGAGGAGGAACAGGCTTTGAACAGCTGCTGCAGTGAATTCTATGGGGAGCCTACCAGAGATGGGTATTGCTTCCTTAACAGCTTTTGGTAGGCATGCATTGGTACCTTACGGCAACTTCACGCATTTGTCACATTCCCTTTCCAGTGTCTCAGAAGAGAGAGAGGGGTCAAAATTGACATTTAAGTGAATATTTTATGCCTCTTTTGTTTCAAGAAATTTGTTTTCCAGCTCCATTAAGATTTAATATTTGATATCATCTTTTCATTGAGATTTTAAAAAGATACGAAAATGGGTAAATTTGTAGTTTAGATAATTTTTTCAGCATTTGTAATTTCATGAATGTATTATGTGCTAATTGAGGGCAAGCTATTAGTCAAAAGAAATCAAACCTATTAAAAAAAAAGAATTCTCTCACTGTGGTATCATGCATAAGACATATCATCATGCATTAGGTGTTATTTCAGCAGAGTGACAAGGATAAAAACTAAATTAGAATGCAATGGAAAATATTGAGTAGTATGGAATAAAAACCACATTTTTGAGATATGAAAAGAGAAATAGAAGAAGAAAACATGGTAAAGAATATGAGGAGATTCTGATATAAATGGAAACCTTTCTAGGCTACCTGCCTAGAGATTTCGGACAAAGCATATGAATACATTTGAGATTTCTGAGTACTGTCTCTTCCAGATGATTTCAAGAACATGCACACAAAAGTGCATTAATTTGCGAGGATCTGACAATCATAGAAGTTGGCTACAGTCAGATGTTTCAACAGAAGTTTTTGAGGCATCTTAACCTTCCTGTGCATTTAAGGATGCGTTCAAGATTAGCCTTGTATCAACAGCACAATGCAAGTGTTCATCTAGGGCTTTTGCCTCAGCCTTTGGAAGCCTACTTGCCTACTTTAACATCATTTCTGTCATCTCTGAACTCGTGCATCAACAATGGTTTTCTGAGCCTTGCTGAGAAGTGACAAAAATACTATGGCTAGTCCTTTTGTATGATATCTGCTGTAAAGATACTCATATTGTACTCCTAGGAGGATCCTGAGATTGGTAAGCAATGTAGAAACTTGGAAATGATCTTATTTTCCAGAAAGCCCACATTGCTGATTTGTCAAAATTCTAGACTAAAAGTATAAGGACAGGGTTTTGGGGAAGATGGCGGAGGATTGTAGAGATTCTCAGCTTTTATGATCCCTGAAATGCATCAAGATCAGCACCAAACCATTTTGTACATCTAGGAAATTGATTTGAGGATTAATGCAACAATCTGCATAATTTGAGCCACAGAACTTGGCAGGTACACGGTGTGGAGAGGTGAACTGGGGGAGAGAAAAGCCTTGGAGAGCAAGCAGCTGTTTTTGTGGAGAGAGGACATGGAAAGAGCAAGGGGGAGAGTGCAGTGAATCAGGTTCGTGCAAGAAAAGCACTCCCCCACAAAGTAGCCAGAGATAAAGAGAAAGAATAAGTGAAAACACTTGCAGAGTACTGAACAGGAAATCTGTTCCCCAAAACAACTTATGGGAAGGAGAGGATTTCAATACTACCAGGATTCTATCAGCAGTGGAACACAGAGTCTGAAGTTCTGGAGCTCAGTGCCTGGCAGTGCTTTGGTGAGGAAGCAGGGTGAATCCCCAGAAATAGGGGTCTGAGGGGTCCATGCGCTACACAGGGAGAAGCAGTTCTCCTGCTTGGAGAGCATTTGGTAGAGGCCGGACAGCCTTTTCCACAGGGCTGTTTGCTGGTATTGGGACAGATGCCAGAGGGTGGTCAAACCTGATGCTGGCTGTGTGTTTACTTGCCACAATCTCTGAACTTCTGCCACTGCACAATCACATGAAAGTTTTCTGGGATAAGCCAGTATGCAGCCATTGCTCATTGAGACCCTCCCCCAGAGAGTCAGCTCCAATCAAAGCCACAGGGGTCTCTGAAATGAGGGGTTTTGAAACACAACCCCATTTGAGATAAAACTCTGGAGAGAGGTGCCGCCTGGCAGGCAGAGAGCGTGGACACGTACAGGGTAGAGAGAGGGAGTGGATGGAGGCCTGAGATAAAAGCGGGGTGCTTGATCACAGATTGTGGAGAGCGGCAAAGTTCCTGTGCCAGACACTAAGGTGTTGGGTGAAGCCATTTCCGCCTCTCCCGCACATGCGCATGCACCCACATGGGCATGTGCACCACACTGATCCACCCCAGTAAGCTAAGCAGTGCCACCTAGTGGAGAACAGAGCCATTACACCAAGGCCTGCCCAACTGTGCCCTCCAAGCACATCCCCTAGAAGATAAGCACGAGTCTCTTCACCTGCTTAGTGTACGGGCTATAGAATGCTTCATAGTTTGAGTTCTAGGGGAAGCTGGATGTAACTTGATTCAAGTTTCATTCTGTCTGCTGGCTCATTTATTGTTTTGTTTTGTTTTGTTTTGTTGCTTTTGTCCTCGCTTAAATTGTTTTTTTCTTTCTTTATTTGATTTTTCTTGGATATAGAAAGAAAAGTTTAATTTTTATTTTCTTTTTAAAACTTTTTTAACTTATTTTTTACTATATTTTTTAATTTTTTTGAATTTTTTACTCTATTTCATTTTCTTTATTTTAGTCTATTTTATTATATATTTTTTTAAATTTTTCCTTCTTTTTCTTTTCTTTCTTTCCCTTGTTTCTCTGTTCTATAAAACTTCTTTCAGTAAGCAGACCAAAGCATACCTAGGATCTAGCTTCTTTTCTTTTATTTTTTTTGTTTTGTTTTTCATTTTTTAATTTAATTAATTTTTTCTTCCTCCAAAATGGCAAAATGAAGGAATTCACCCCAAAAGAAAGAACAGGAAAAAAATGGCAGCTAGGGACTTAATCAACACAGGTATAAGCAAGATGTCTGAACTAGAATTTAGAACCACAATAGTAAGAATACTAGCTGGGATTTAAAAAAAAACACAAAATCCCTTTCTGTGGAGAAAAAAAAAAGTAAAATCTAGTCAGTAAGAAATTAAAAATGCTTTAACCAAGATGCAATCTCAAATAAATGCCCTAAAGGCAAGAATGGATGAATCACAGTGGTGAATCAGCAATATAGAAGACAAAATTATAGAGAATAATGAAGTAGGAAAATAAGAAGGAAACAAAAGCAAAAGAGCACAACACAAGACTTAAAAATCTTAGTGACTTATTAAAAATGAATAACACCCGAATTAGAGGAGTCCCAAAAGATGAAGAGAGAGAAAAAGGGGAAGGTATATATGAGCAAATTATAGTGGAAAACTTTTCCTAATCTGGGGAAGAACACAGACATCAAAATCCAAAAGTACAGAGAGCTACCATTAGATTAAACAAAATCAACCATCACCAAGGTATATCATAGTCAAGTTCACAAAATATACAGACAAGGAAAGAATTATGAAAGCAACAAGCATGAAATGTCCTCAAACTATAAGGAAGGATCAGGTTCGCTGCAGACCTATCCACAGAAACTTCACAGGTCAGAAAGGAGTGGCAGGATGCATTCAATGTGCTTAATTGGAAAAATATGCAGCCATGAATTCTTCATCAAGCAAAGCTGTCATTCAAAAGAGAAGGAGAGATAAAGAGTTTCACAGACAAAAACTGAAGGAGTTTTGTGACCACTAAACCAGCCCTGCAAGAAATTTTAAGGGCACTCTGAGTGCAGAAAAGACAAAACAAAGCAAAAAAGACTGAAAGCAACAAGCACTAAAAAGGATCAGAGAACATCACCAGAAACTCCAACTCTACAGGCAACACAATGGTACTAAATTCATATCTTTCAGTACCCACTCTAAATGGCAATGGACTAAACACTCCAATCAAAAGACACAGGGTATCAGAATGGATAAGAAAACAAGGCCCATCTATATGCTATTTACAAGAGTCACATTTTAGACCTAAAGACAACTACAGATTGAAAGTAGGGTATGGAGAACCACCTGTCATGCTAATGATTGTCAAAAGAAAGCTGGGGTAGCCATACTTATATCAGACAAACTAGATTTTAAAATAATTCTGTAACAAGAGATGAAGAAGAGCATGATATCAGAATTAAGGGGTCTGTCCCCTAGAAAGATACAACAATTGTAAATATTTATGCACCCAACAGAGAACACCCAAATATATAAATCAATTTTCACAAACATAAAGAAACTCATTGATAATAATACCATAATAGTAGTGGACTTCAATATGCCACTTACAACAATGGACAGGTCATTTAAACAGAAAATCAACAAGGAAACATTGGCTTTGAGTGACACACTGGACCAGATGTACCTAACACATATATTCAGAATATTTCCTCCTGAAGCGGCAGAAAACACATTCTTCTTGAGTGCATGTGGAACATTCTCCAGAATAGATCACATACTGAGCCATAAATTAGCCCTCAACAAGTACAAAAAGATCAAGATCATACCCTGCATATTTTCAGACCACAATGCTATGAAACTCGAAATCAATCACGAAACATTTGGAAAGACCATGAACACTCAGAGATTAAAGAACATCCTACCAAAGAATGAATGAATTAATACGGGCACCTGCATGGCTCAGTCAGTTAAGCATTTGACTTCAGCTGAGGTCATGATCTCATGGTTCATGAGTTCGAGCCCCATGTCAGGCTCTGTGCTTACAGCTTACAGCTTACAGACTGGAGCCTGCTTCAGATTCTGTCTCCCACTCTCTCTGCCCCTTCCCCACTCAGGCTCTCTCAATCTCTCTCTTTCTTTTTCTCTTTCTCTCTCAAAAATAACTAAACATTTAAAAAATGTAATAAATAAATAAAAGAATGAATGGGTTAACCAAGAAATTAAAGAGGAAATTAAAAAGTACATGGAAGCCAATGAAAATGAAAACACGACAACCCAATACCTCTAGGATGCAGCAAAGGCGGGCATAAGAGGGAAAGATATAGCAATACAGACCTTCCTAAAGAAGTTAGAAAGGTCTCAAATACCCAACCTAAAACACCTTAAAGAGCTGGGGAAAGAATAGCAAATAAAACCCCAAACCAGCAGAAGATGGGAATAATAAAGATTAGAGCAGAAATCAAGGATATTGAAAATAAATAAATAAATAAATAAATAAATAAATAAATAGCAGATTAATGAAACCAGAAGCTGGTTCTTTGAAAGAAATAAGAAAATTGATAAATCCCTAGCCACATTGATCAAAGAGAAAAAAGGAAAGGACCAAAATAAATAAAATCATGAATGAAAGGGGAGAGATCACAACCAACACTGCAGAAATACAAACAGTAATAAGAGAATGTTGGGAGCAATTATATGCCAAGAAATTTGGCAATCTGGAAGAAATGGACAAATTCGTAGAAACATATACACTACCAAAACTGAAACAGGAAGAAATAGAAAATTTGAACAGACCCATACCCAGTAAAGAAATTGAGTCAGTAATCAAAAATCTCCCAACAAACAAGAGTCCAGGGCCAGATAGCTTTCCAGGGGAATTCTACCAAACATTTAAAGAAGAGTTAACCCCTATTATTTTGAAGCTGTTCTAAAAAATAGAAATGGAAGGAAAATGTCCAAACTCATTCTACAAGGCCAAAATTACCTAGATTCCAAAACCAGACAAAGACCCCATTAAAAAGGATAACTACAGACCAGTTTCCCTGATAAGCATGGATGCAAAAATTCTCACCAAGATACTAGCCAACCGGATCTAACAATACATTGAAAGAATTATTAACCACCATCAAGTGGGATTTATTCCTGGAATGCAAGGCTGGTTCAGTATCCACAAATCAATCAATGTGACACATCACATTAATAAAAGAAAGGATAAGAACCACATGATCCTCTTAATAGATGCAGAGAAATCATTTGACAAAATACAGCATCCTGTCTTGATAAAAACCCTCAAAAGTGGGTATAGAAGGATCATACCACAAGATCATAAAAGCTATATATGAAAGATCCACTGCTAATATCATTGTCAATGAGGAAGAACTGAGAGCTTTCCCCCTAAGGTCAGGAACAAGACAGGGATGTTCACTCTCCCCACTGTTTTTCAACATAGTGTTGGAATTCCTAGCCTCAGCAATCAGACAACACAAAGCAATAAGAGGCATCTAAATCGGCAAAGAGGAATTCAAACTTTCACTCTTCACAAACGACATGATATTTTATGTAGAAAATCCAAAAGGCTCCACCAAAAAGCTGCTAAAACTGATACATGAATTCAGAGTCACAGGATATAAAATTAATGCACAGAAATCGGTTGCATTCCTATACACCAATAATGAAGCAACAGAAAGAGATATCAAGATCTATCCCATTTATGATTGCACCAAAAAATATAAAATACCTGGGAATAAACCTAATCAAAGAGGTGAAAAATCTATACACTGAAAACTGTAGAAAGCTTATGAAAGAAATTGAAGAAGACACACAAAAAAATGGAAAATATTCCATTCTCATGGATTGGAAGAACAAATATTGTTAAAATGTCAATACTACCCAAAGCAATCTACGTATTCAATGCAATCCCTATCAAAATAACACAAGCATTCTTCACAGAGCTAAAACAAACATTCCTAAAATTTATATGGAGCCAGGTAATACTCCAAATAGGCAAAGCTGTCCTGATAAAGAAAACCAAAGCTGGAGGCATCACAATGCCAGACTTCAAGCTGTATTACAAATCTGTAATCAGTGTTTTGTGCTACTGGCACAAAAACAGACACATACATCAATGGAGTATAATAGAGAACCTGGAAAAGGACCCACAAACATATGGCCAACTAATATTTGACAAAGCAGGAAGGAATATCCAGTAGAAAAAAGACAGTCTCTTAAGCAAATGGTGTTGTTGGCAAAACTGGACAGCAATATGCAGAAGAATGAACCTAGACTACTTTCTTACACCATACTCAAATAAACTCAAAATGGATGAAACACCTAAATATAAGATAGGAAGCCATCAACACCCTAGAGTAGAAAACAGGCTACAACCTCTTTGACCTCAGCCGCAACAACTTCTTACTCAACATGTCTCCAGATGCAAGGGAAACAAAAGCAAAAATGAACTATTGGGACCTCATCAAGATAAAAAGCTTCTGCATAGTGAAGGAAACAATCAGCAAAACTAAAAGGCAACCAGCGGAATAGGAAAAGATATGTGCAAATGACTTATCAGTTAAAGGGTTAGTATCCAAAATCTATAAAGAACTAATCAACATCAACACCCAAAAAACAAATAACCCAGTGAAGAAATGGGCAAAAGACACTTTTCCAAAGAAGACATCCAGGTGGGTAACAGACACATGAAAAAATGCTCAACATCACTCATCATCAGGGAAATAAAAAACAAACCACAATCAAACCAGCTCACACCTGTCAGAATGGCTAAAATTAACTCAGGAAACAAGAGATGCTGGCAAGGATGTGGAGAAAGATCCTCTTTTGCACTGCTAGTGGGAGTGCAAACTGGTGCAGCCACTCTCGAAAACACTATGGAAGTTCCTCAAAAAATTAAAAATAGAACTGTCTTACACCCAACAATTGCATTACTAGGTATTTATCCAAAGGATACAGAAGTGCTGTTTTGAAGGGGGACATGCACCCCAATGTTTATAGCAGCACTACTGACAACAGCCAAAGTATGGAAAGAACCCAAATGTCCATCAACTGAAGAATGAATAAAAAAGTTATGGTGTATATATATCCAATGGAATATTACTCAGCAATCAAAAAGAAGGAAATTGTGCCATTTGCAACAATGTGAATGGAACTAGAGTGTATCATGCTAAGTGAAACTCATTTGTGGAGTTTAAGATACAAAACATAGGAACATAAGAGAAGGGAAGCAAAAATAATATAAAAACAGAGAAGGAGGTAAACCACAAGAGGCTCTTAAATACAGAACAAACAGGGTTGCTGGAGAGGTATTGGGTGGGGGGGATGGGCTAAATGGGACAGGGGCATTAAGGAGGACCCTTGTTGAGATGAGCACTGGGTGTTATATGGAAGGATGAATCACTAAATTCTAATCTGAAATCATTATTACACAATATGTCAACTAAGTTGGATTTAAATAAAAAAACAAAATATAAAAAAAATAAAAAAATGAAAGGACAGATTTAACTCAAGAGATTGTGAAAACCTGCAAGTACTTGAAACATTACAAATAAAAAAATATATAAGTGAAGGAAACAACTTGAGTCTACTGCTGAAAATATGCTAAAATTGTTTTCTTCAAGCAGTACGCATACTTTGTAGGATTGCTTCAGTGAGATTTCAATTGTACTGCTGATCAAATCTTCAAATGCAGAAATATAAGAGGAGAAAGGGAGAAAAGTTTGGGCCTTAATCTACTATATTAAGTCTATTTTATTTAGATGAAGAAAAAGTGAATAATTAACTGAAAACAGCAACATCAGCAGTATCTAATGCCAGTAGAGCTAGCCAAAAAATATATTTGCCTCCAACAATTTTCAGGTGCAAATGACCTACTATTTAATATTATAAATGAGTAGTATTGTGATATCACTGCTAAAGAATGCTTATTTCTGTCATCTAATGTTGCAGTACTAAAATCTGACTGCCAAAATACTTACTAATAAATCTTAATAATCACACTTTTAAGTAAAATTTAGATTAAATTTTGTATCCAAGAACTTCATTTTATGACGTGATATTTATTTTAGACCATAGCCTTGGTTCAATATTGATTTTATTCTTTTGTCTTTTTGGTATTTGGCCAAATGTGTATTTGATGTAGCTTTAATGTTTCTCCACAGATTTCAAGACCTTAGGGAAAGGCCTCATTTTTTCAGCAATGTAAATAGCTCATTCCGCTACCCAGTCCATCCATGTGAGCAAATCCAGTTAAAAGTCCTTTGTGACCCATTGCTTTGGAAACGGGAGAAGCCACAGACAATAGAAAGGAATAAGCAGCCATTCCTCTCAGACCCTTTTTAACTATTTTCAAGATTTCAAAACCTGATGCTATCATTTTCCATCCTTGAATAAGTATGGGTGGGAAATACTGAGATACTAATGACCCCATATGACCATTGATGTATTAATGAATCATCTAGAGAAGATCTTGCCCAATTCTAGAACCTGCCATAAAACAGGAAGTCAAGGAGTGGGATCAGGTATCATGGCATCAGAGGAAATAAAGGAAGCAAAATGTGAAACTTCCATTTGACCTTTAACCTTTTAATTATTTCATTAAAAATACTTGCAGCATATCCATATCTTCCTATGAAGAACAAACTGCAACAGAATTATCATTCCACTAAACATCTAGAAACACTGGGAAAAGTAAATTCAACAATGTTTTTCAGGCATCAGATGGTAGTCAGAAGAGAACTTAATGAGTTGATTGCTGTGATTGACCCAGTTTATTGCCTGAAGGCCACAGTGCCTGGAGGAGAACAAAGCCTGACAGATTTTTTTTTTTTTCTGACAGTATTACTGAATTGAAAAAACAAAAGGCTGAATTTGAGTAAGACACCTTGTAGGAGGGGCCAATTCTAGAGATTTGCACACAGGATCCTTTTGAATCCTTAGGTGAGAACTGATCAGCACATAAGTGGGATGAAATTTTCCAAGACCAGGGAAAAAATACTAGAAAACATTAGACTGAACAATTCACAGAGCTCACACAGTGCTGGGAACATTTGCATCAGTGAGTCATGGGGCAAAATCAATCTGCTAATAAGTGTGTCATTAGAGACCCGGAAGTAGGGAGGTAGGCAGAAATAAAATATAAGGAAAAGTAATGGTAAAAATATTTTCAAATCTGATGAAAATTAAAAGCACAGATCCAAAAACTGGAACAAACAAAAGAAGAGATATAAAGAACACCATATTAATATGAATGACAATCTAATCGCTGATAACTAGTGATTTAAAAAAAAAAAAAATCTTAAAGGCAGCCAGAAGAAAGAAAACATTGCAATAAGACAAAAATAAGAATGACAGAAGATTTCTCATCTGAAACCATTCAAGCCAGGAAATAATGGACAGGCATTTTTGGAAAATTTAAAAAAAAAACCCAAAACTGTCAATCTAGAGTTGTACATCTGTTACAGTTAATATGTCTTTCAAAACCAAAAGTGATATAAAGACATCCTCAAACAAAATCTAAGATTCCGTTACCAGAATATCTGCACTACTAGAAATGTTAAAGGAATTCTTTTTAGGCAGAAGGAAGTTCATACCCTATGGAAAGTTTGACACTAGGCAAAACAAGAAGTCAAAAATGTTAAGCCAGTATTGACATCCTCACAGCCCATATCCTTTTCCCATACTCTTTAACCAGACTTTCCGTGAAAAGACTCACAGTGCCTTGAAGACATAATTCACAAGAAATTCATGCAATTCAATATCAACCACATTTTCACTGTTGTTGAACAATACTTTTTTTGTTTCTTTTTTGATTTCTTTTTATTGTTGTATTCTTTGATTTCTGAGTGTCTTGTAGTTTGTAATTTGTAGGAATTGTGAAAGCTACTTGGCTATTTTCCATTATCTTCTAGTTCTTTCAACTGACGTGGGGGATGTTTGAAGGTAAGAGAGAGAACTAAAAATTCTACAACTACTAAATAATCTGTGGCATATCCAGAAATGTGAAGAAACAAGCTACTGACCTATGCAACTATGTGTATTACCACCAAAACCATAATGCCAAGAGAAATTCGGGGAAAAAGGGGTTTGATGATGCATATTATATAATTCCATTTATGTAAAAATTTAGAAAAAGGAAAATAAATCTACATTACTCTGGACAGTGTGGTATTAGTACAAATAGATTAATGGAACAGAAGAGAGAATCTAAAATAGAGACCCACACATATATGGCCAGTTGATTTTCAACAAAGTTATAAAGGAAACTCAGTAAGAAAAGGGTAATTTATCCACAATCACTGCTGGGACAATAGGATATATATACACAATGAAATGAAACTAGACCATATTTAAAATGAACGAGAAATGGACAAGAGACCTAAATATAAGAGCGTACTACCAAATTTCTGTAGGTTAGGCAGAGGTTTTTAGGTATAGCATAAAAAGAATGAACCACTAGGATGCCTGGGTGGCTCATTTGGTTGAGTGTCCAATTCTTGATCTCAGATCAAGTCATGATCTCACAGTTCATGATATCAAGCCCTGCATCAGGGCTGACAGCTAACGTGGAGCCTGCTTGGAATTCTCTCTCTCCCACTTCTCTCTGCCCCTCCCCCCTCAAAATAAATAAATAAATTTCTGATGAAAGACTTGTATCCAATATATATAAAGAATTCTTGCAGGGAGCCCGGGTGGCTCAGTCGCTTAAGCATCTGACTTCAGCTTAGGTCATGATCTCATGTTTCATGAGTTCAAGCCCCAAGTCAGGCTTTGTGCTGACAGCTCAGAACATGGAGCCTGCTTTGGATTCCATGTCTCCCACTATGCCCCTCCAACTCCCCCGCTCCTGCTCTGGCTCTCTCCTAAATAAATAGATATTTAAAAAAAAAATTCTTACACCTTTGTAACTAAGAAAAGAAACAGCATGATAACAATATTGAGCAAAATATAAAATCAGACATATAAATGGCAAATAGTCACAAGAAAAAAATGCTCAATGTTAGTCTTCCAACATATGCAGATTACAACCATAGATAGTTGCCACAACTCATCTACTTTCATGCCTAAGATTCAAAAAACTGACCTTACCAAGTGTTGTGATGAATGTGGAGCCCTCAAACATTACTGCTGGGAAGGTAAAATTTTCCAGCCACTTTGGAAAACAGCTTGGCAGTTTCTTGAAGCTATTCACTTACCATTATGATCTGGCAACCAATCAATGGTGTTGACCTTAGAGAAATGAGAATATATGTCCACACAAAGATGAAACACATGTGCCAGGTAAAGCAGTGTATACATGAATGAACAGCTCCTTACTGAAAGTTGCGACATGTCTCCATTTGTTTTCCATTCACAGATCAAGGTGTCAGTATGCTAGCAGATCCTGGAATAAAGAATGGATGAGTTTCTCTTTTCATCAACCACTTAATATTATATATAATATACATATGGCAAGTAATTGAAGAAGCTGGGATAAAGTTTTGAGAAAACAACTGGCTTAACAGTACAATAATCATGAATTGATTCTATTTAAAACCCTTTGACCCTCTTGGGTCAATAATAATATTTCATCTCAAAACTCTTAAAAATACTCTGATGCTAGAATTAAAACATGCAGACAGCAAATTAAAGGTTGACACAAATCTTGTTCCATGCCATATTATTTGCATATAGTACTGAAATAAAAAATCTCATCCACTTTTTTTGAACACTCACATTTTCAAAAGTAAATGCATTCTGTTTGTTCTTATTTGATTCCAATAAGCCTAATAATTGAAGTGAAAGCATTCTAAGAATTATTAATGTTGACACTCGTTAAACTTTAAGGGTAAGAGAATAGAACCACGCGTTTTCATAGAGACGGTTGTCATTCGAGTAGCAATTTCCACATGATCAAAGATAATTCTGATTTTTTTTTTCAGCAGACTTCGATGTAGTCCTCTAAAGTATCTCTCTTAGTATAGGTCCTGGAATATTTCTTCCAATCATGATGCACATGCACACACACATGTGTACCCATGATTGTGTGTATGTGTCTTTTAAGAAGTTATTGATGGCAAAGCAATAGAGTTATGTGTAACAAAACCAAAAGGGATTTAGTAGATCTCATAAAGTGCTGCATCCAGTGCTGTGACAAGCCTAATAATGTCAGAGAAATGAGAGGCAATACAGTCTTCCTTTAATTTATGATTGGCGAAGCATCTGCTAAGATGAGGTACATAAACCACAGGGCACAATGTGTATGCCTTACCATAGATTGCGGTGGAGAGGGTTATAAAGAAAACATTCCACATAACAGGAGATTTCACATCTTCTACATTTAATTGTGCTGAGAATTACTGGCTTATATCAAAATGGTTTTACACCATGTTTAAAAGATTAAACCACTCCTTCCCCACTACCTAGTCTTTAAGCACGTATTTAATTTTTTTAAATTAATAAGCAATTTATTCTAATGAGTGAATGTGTTAAGACTTTCTCATGTATACTTGATTGTTCAAAATGTGTTTGCATATTTATAAAAAAGAACAAATTTTATATTCATATGAACTTTATTATTCTCCTCTTGCACCCAGCTTTCCTTCAAAGTTAGCTTCGAATTCTCAGGAATCTGGTGGTTCTTTAATAAAGGCATTGAGAATATAAGGAATTTGATTTGTTTTACTCAGTATTTGTGCACTCCTGGAAGTTAATTGCATGGGAATTCTCTTAGAATCCTATAGGAATTTGGGGTAGTAACATAGAACTTTGCAAAATTGTTAAAAAATTTAAATGGCCCTAATATTTAAACCAGTGATATTTAGGATACAATTAACAGCATCCCCTTATAAAGCAAAACACTCCTTTACTCCCTACTAACATCTCAAATGTAACAAAACTTGTTACTGTTCCACATTTTAAACAAATGAAACTTTAAACCATATAGAGTAAAGCTAAGTGCAAGCTTCCACAGATTTTACCTTGAACAGGCACATTTGACAGGCCCCGACTCATTTTTTGTGATGATATTCATTAAGGACTAACTCTAAGTAAATTACTGAGAAGTGGGTATTAACGTATTTTAATGTGCTTATTATATAGGTGATTTTATCGGAGGTTTATACTGAGAGGGTCCAGAGTATTTTTTTCACCCTCAAGTGAAAATGACAAGAAAGAAGAGGTCAAAGAAAATACAGGTTCCATTTATCTTTGTCAGATTGTACATGCAGATTTAAATTTTGATTCCTTTTTTGTTACAGCATCGTATTTGCTTATTCTCCATTTTCCTGTGCTTATTGACATATACTGTTTGATGGGGTTCCCCAAATATAAAATCTTTAAAATGATTGTATGTCACATAGAGTAGCATAACTCATTGCTGGCTCATTGCCTCATATACGTGGTTATTTTTTCCTTTTTTTATGGATGGGGCCTGAGAAGTAAAATTATCTGTCTAGCATTACATAGATTGTAAGTGGTAAAAAAAAAATTCACAAATAGCTCTTTGATTTTTTAATGCTTTAGATTTATTCTTATTATTATTTGTGAAAAATATGAGTAACTTATATTTTTCATGAAATATCTTAACCATGCAGAAATTAGCCCTTTCTAGGCAAACTTTCCGCCTTGTGATAGTTAAATTGCTTAATGGTTCCTATACCTAGCTGTGCTTTGGAATCATCCAAAGGAATTTTTTTAATGGTAAATATTACTGAAGATGGATTCCATAATTCTGAGACAACAAGTATGAGGTAGAGCCCAGCATCCTGTCTATTCAGTAAGCTTCTTTGGTATTTCGGCTGAACACCTGGGTGTGGCAATTGCTGGAGACTGAGCTGTCTGAGTTAAGGTGGAACATAATGTTTTTTCCTAGGTCCTGTGGCTTTTATATCCACCAGTATTTGCCCTGGTCTAAGAGAAGGGTTGTTCACAAAAGGTGTGGTTTAATTAAGTGTCAAGAACCTTCTAGAGTCAATTAGGCCCTTGATGGAAATTAAACTAAATAAGACAACAGTTATTTTCCTTAAGATTGACCTATTGGGGTGCCTGAGTGGCTCAGTCAGTTAAGCATCTGACTTTGGCTCAGGTCATGATCTCACGTTCGTGAGTTCAAGTCCTACGTTGGGCTCTGTGCTGACAGCTCAGATCCTTGAGCCTGCTTCTGTTTGTGTGTCTCCCTCTCTGTCTGCCCCTCCCCTGTTCACCCTCTTTCTCTCAAAAATGAATAAAAGTTAAAAAAAATTAATATATGTGGTTTTGTTTCCCTAATAAGATTCTAGTTATATGCATTAGTCACTTACCCAAGTATTTTTGCAGTATGTATATTCTTTTAAGTCAGCAACTATAAATAGTTCATACTTTAATGAGCTATTTTAAATATAAACAAATATATAGGATCTAAGGTAACAAATTCTAAACTTCTGGACATTCTAGAGTTATATTTGTTAACCTATCCTTGTGCATGTTTATCCATCCACCCTTTTTTTCTTTCTTTCTTTTTCTTTTTCTTTTTCTTTCTTTCTTTCTTTCTTTCTTTCTTTCTTTCTTTCTTTCTTTCTTTCTTTTTTTCTTTCTTTCTTTCTTTTCTTTCTTTCTTCCTTTCTTGTCTGCTAAACTATAAAAAAACAGTTTGCAAGAATGAAGACTCTTATCTCTAAGTATTTTGGTGTACATATCCTAAGGAAAAGGCATTCTCCTCTCCTACCTTCATACCATTATCACACCTAACAAAACCAGCATGGATGGGGTGCCTGGCTGGCTCAGTTGGTAGAGCACAAGACTCTGGACCTCAGGTTCTTGAGTTCAAGCCCCATGTTGGGTGCAGAGCCTATTTTAAAAACAGAAAAGAAATATAGAAAATTAGCATTAATAAAAATACCCTCTAGGGGTGCCTGAGTGGCTCAGTTAGTTAAGCCAGTCCACCCAGTCCACCATTGGACTTCCCTTCAGACCATGATCTCCCAGCTCATAGGTTCCAGCCCTGTGTTGGGCTCTGTGCTGACAGCTTGGAGCCTGGAGCCTGCTTCAGATTCTATGTCTTCTTCTTTCTTTGCCCCTCCCCTGCTTTGCTCACACTCTGTCTCTCTCAAAAATAGAAAACCACTAAATAAATAAATAAACAAACAAACAAATGAGTAAAATATCATCTAACTTAAGGATTATTTACATTTCTCCTAGTTGTTGCCAATGGTGTTTATAACTATTTCTTTTTAATATTCGATTCAAAATCAGTCCAGTGTCATGCATGAAAATTTTTAATCTCTTTTAATCTAGCTAGAATAGCTCCCTTGCTGTTTTTGTTAGTTTTCATGACATTACATTTTTAAGGCCCAAGCTTGTTTTCATTTGCTTGTTTATTGTTGTTGTTGTCGTTTTTTTGTAGAATGTTTCCCATTCTGAATTTTCTAGTCAGTTTCTCATAATTTGTGCTAAAATAAAGACTTTAGCCTAATATGTAGATGATACTAAGTATTACTACATCCTGACAGGAAGCATATCATACCCCGTAATCTCCTATTCGTGTTGCTTATTTGATAATTTAATGAAGGTCAGGACTGTTGGGTCTTTTTATTGCAAAGTCCATTTTTCTCTACAGTTAAAAATGAATTTGTGGGGTGATACAGTGAAACTTTGTGGAAAGCTCTCCTTTTTGTCTCCTTTCTGTCGCTGTCATTTTTTTTTTTTACTTGTTTAAAGTCGTTGTCTCACTCACTGCCTCACCCATGAAGAAACTGTAAAAACATGTCCCTGAATGTAGAGTGCCCCTTCTGTACTCAATGTGTTTATATCACTCAAGGTGGACGCAGTCTCCTGTAGTGATGAAGTATTCTCCATACCTGGGCCAGGTTCAGGGACATTTTATTAAGCACAGTAGCTTAATGAAACTTAGTACATATGAAGTTCATAGCTCTGATCTCACTTTCTATATGACAAAGTTTCCTCCATTGCAATGCTTCTGTATTTTCTAACTCTTATCTTTCTTTAATTATTTAGCACTTTTTTTTAAGTAAATACAGTTTCTTAGGAAATTTCAAAGGAGGATCCTGTGCCCCCTTCACTCAGACAATTAACTTCAAAGCTCATATTTTCATCTTCTTAACAGGAGCTTTCATGAAGAAAAAGTATGGGTTTTTTGGGTTTTTTTGTGTTTTGTTTTGTTTTTGTTTTTGTTTTAGTTTTCATGAGGTTACAATTGCCAGTTTTTCCTTTTATGTATCATGCTTTGGGTGTCAAGTCTAAGAAGCCTTTTCCTGGTTCTATATCCCACTGATATTCTCTAGACATTTTATAGTTTTACATTTACATTTAACTCCACGATCCCTTTTACATATCAAGTTAATTTTTGTATAAGGTATGAGGTTTATATTGAAGTGTTTTTTTTTTTTTGTTTTGTTTTGGTTTTGGTTTTATTTTTTGGTGTTTTTGGGTTTTTTTGTTTTTGTTTTTGTTTTTGTTTTTTTTTGGTTTTTTCTTTTTTTCTTTTTGAGCTACCTGGGCAGGGCAAATGGATGGATGTTTGATTGCTTCTATACTGTTTGTTGAAAAGGTCCTCTTTCCTCTATGGAGTTGCTTTTGCTTCTTTGTAAAACACTAATATGGCAAATTTGGTGGGGTCTATTTCTCAGTTCTCTGTTCTGTAACTGGTGCTATAAGAACGTAAGTTGATTCCTTGCCCCCACCCCCTGGCATTTCTGTGCCACTTTTTATAGTGGGAAGCAGGCAGTAGGAACTGCACTGGATCTCCTTGTGCCCGTGGGTTGGGAGCAGAGAGATGGACTCTACAGGTTGCGTGGCCAGAGCTTTACTGCTGCAGCTGCAGAGAGCAGATCTCACTGCCCATGAGGGCCCCAGGTTGCGGTGGGGATTGAGCCTGCTCACCTGGGCTTTGAAGATGTGACTGCAGATAAATCAGCCTGCATGTTCCTGCCCTGGTTGTGGAATGGGGCTTAGGACTTTCCTTTCGGTGTCTCTTGGACTTTGTTCTTGTCTTTGGCCTAAGAAAACAGGCATTTTTTGTATGGGGTATCTGGGTAGCGCAGTCAGTAAGGTGTCCGGCTCTTGATTTTGGTTCAAGTCGTGATCTCATAGTTGATGAGTTCGAGCCCTGTGTCAGACTCTGTGCTGACAGCATGGAGCCTCCTTTGGAATTCTGTCTTCCTCTCTCTCTGGTCCTCTCCCACTCGTGTGTGCTCTCTTCCAAAAAAATTAATAAAGAAACCAAAAAAATAGGCATTCTTTGGGGCACCTGGGTGGCTTAAATCAGTTGAGCTTCCAACTCTTGGTTTCAGCTCAGGTCATGATCTCACATCGTGGCATCGAGCCCCACATCGGCTCTAGGCTGACCCCGAGGAGCCTGTTTAAGATTCTCTCTCTCCCTCTCTTTATGCCCCTCCTCCATTCATGCACTCTCTCTTAAAAATAAATAAACATTTTTAAAAATAGGCTTTCTTTGTTTTCTGTATGTTAGCAATTCTGGATTGTAGAACTCTCTGGTACGTGCAGTCTGGGAAATAAGAGAGATAAAAGGAAAGTCAGAAAACTCCCCACACTATCTTTCCTCAAGCTCTGAGCACCCTAACCAGTCTGACTTCTAGTTACCAGCTTCCAGAGAGTCCTTTTGTCATTGTGCTTTGAATTATTTTCAGGGTATTCAGTTGTATTTTCAGGAAAGGAACAGGGGAAGGTGAATCTATGCCATCTTGTTGTCTTTGCTTATTTTTTATTAAGTATTTGTAACATATATTATTTTCATTGGTATTTTTACCCAAAGTAGAACTATCATTTGCTAGGTGGAATAGATCAACAATATTGACCTAAAATATTGAATACATGCTCAGATGCTACAATCATTTTTCTCATCTTAGGCTGTTCCAGAATATGCAAAATGCCTTGTAGTTTCTCATTGGCTTTGGGATTTATACATAGTTGATAAGAACATATAGTGATAAAGAGACTTACTTTAGATTGGAATTTGAAAAATCTGAATTTCTAGTTTCTTAAACTTTGAAGCAAATAAATATTTTCAATTAAGCATAAGCCAAGTCTTAATGTCTATTGACCTACGATCTCTTTTCAAGGAGATTAGCATTAATCAAGACAAATATCCTGTCAAATTTAAAGGTGTGATGTTCTCTACATACAAATAAACGAATACAAACAAAAAACATCACTCATCTGTAGATTTAGTTTGTCAAAGAAATCCATGCAATATTAAAACTTTAAATGTCTTTAGTTGGCCTAATATAAAATTAATGGACCTCAATATTTGGGGATAATATTGTGGATTTTTTTTCTATCTGTTCAAGAATCACATTATGCCAAATGTATGGAGCTGGAAATTAAAAGGACAGAGAAGTCATAAATGAACATAGATGAGAATAAATTTACTTCTTAAACCCTCTGGTGAAAATTCGAGTATAATCCTGGAATATTTTTTTAATGTGTTTTGGGTGGTTTTTGTTGTTGTTGTTTTATTTTTGTTGTTGTTGTTTTCTAGAGAGAGAGACAGACTGTGAGTGGAAGAGGAGCAGAGAGAGGGGGAGACACACAATCCAAAGCAGGCTCCGGGCTCTGAGCTGTCAGCACAGACCCCGATTTGGGGCTCAAATCCATGAACTATGAGATCATGACCTGAGCCAAAGTCGGACACTTAACCGACTGAGGCACCCAGGCCCCCCAACCTAGAATATTTTATGGATTATATGCATCAACTATTCAAACATTTAGGTATTATTTCTCTGATACAAGCAGAGAATGTGTAGAGAAGTTCAGAGAAGAACAATCCAATCAACACTGAAAGAATACTTATGACATTTCCTCAGTGTAATGGCCCTCAGGGAAACTGCATTCTAGAGGAGAGTAAAGAAGGTAAGAAATACATAATGCAACTATATACGGTGAAAAGTGCAATAAAAAAGAGTAATAAATGGTCAATAGCCACAAAGGTTCATATTTAACTAGGTTTGTAAGGGAACACCTCTTTGGGGAAACCAGACTTTAACAGAGACCTGAAGGATGAAAAGGAATGAGCTCCATTAATATCTGGATAAAAAGTGTTTCATGCAACAGGAACATGTTTGGTTAATTGAAGAAAAACAAGACTTACTTGGTAAGAGGCAGCAAGGTTGGGGGTGGGAGATTGGGTTGTATGATAGGGAATAACAATGAAGGGTCACTGGAAGAATCTTAATTCTGTGTTAGCCATAATTGGAAAGCCTTAGAGAATTTCAGAGAGAAACCCAACATACTCTGTTTCTATTTTTGAAAAGCACTCCCACTGCTGTGTGAATAATGAATACAGTGAAGGGCTGAGGTGGAAACAAGGAACCAGGAAGCTATGTAGTAGTTTTGGGGAAAGGTGATTATTGCTAGACCAGGATGGTGGTGATGGAAGTGCTAGGATTCTCAACCTATCTGGAGGTAAAGCTGCCAGACCTTGCTGATTAATTGTATGTGGAGTGTGGAGTAAAACAGTGATATTAAGATAATGCCAAGTTTTAGGTTTGGATGTCTAAAAAATAGCACTGACATTATTTGCAATAGAGAAAAATTGATGGCTTTGGTTTAGAAATTGATTTGGAAATGTCTAGTGACCATCCAGCTGGAATTATAGAAAACAGCATTCAGACACTTAAATCTGGAGTTCCAGGTTGAAGTTAAGCCTGGAGATGTAAATTTTAGAACTGGTGTGTGTTAACTTTAAAGCCTACATTTGTGTTTCTGTCATTTAAAGAGGAAGTATAGACAGAGAAGATAAAATGGCTGAGGACTAAGTCTTGGATTTTTGTATCTTTACAGGTCATAAAGAGAAGAAAGAGCCAGGAAAGAGTCGGAATACATGTTTGCAGGTATCAGTAAAATTGCTCCTGTGGGCTAAGGACGGGGGGAGGGTTAACAGGGAAAAGGTCATAAGGATCACTCCGGATGCGCCATTCTGAAATGTTCTGTTGGAATTGACTGTGGTGTACAGTGTCCCAAAGAGTGAGAGAAGCAAAAGACAGAGGGCTGGGCCTCTATGGAGAGTCTATCAAAAATAGAGTAGATATCACCACATCTGACTACGATGCTGCCGATGGAGCACGTTGGTGTGAGTCAGAAGCAATGAGATTCTCATACTGTACAAAATGGGAATGGAAAGGCAGTTCAGAGAAGAGGCAGAATAGGTAAAACCGTTGCAATAACTTAAATAGCACAGAAAAGTTTTGAATGACAATTAATTATACATGATACAGCTGAAGAGGCATACAACACAACTAAGATAATCCTTATTGCTTTTTTTTTAAAAATACATGCACGTGATTAGAAAAATTGTACTGAAAGGAATACAATTCACCCTTTCAACTTTCATTCACTCAACAAAGAGTTATTGAGTGTTTTTCTATATGCCAGACTCTGTTTTAGGTGTAGTAAGTGCTGGGAACAGCAATCAGCAAGATTTAGCTTCCATTATAGAGCTCGGGGGGAAAAAGTAGGCTTCCACTTCCAATTCTCCTCCTCCAGGAAAATGAAAAATGTTACCAAGTTTTGGTGTATCTCTGCAAAGAAATAAACAAAACACACAAATGTTGTGGTTTTGTATGAGTGTACATATGCACGTATGTATAGAAATAAAGTATTTATTGGGGAGCCTGGGTGGCTCAGTCGGTTAAGCGTCAAACTTCAGCTCAGGTCATGATCTCACACTTGGTAGGTTCAAGTCCCACATCTGGCTCTGTGCCGACAGCTCAGACCCTGGAGCCTGCTTCGGATTCTGTGTCTTCCTGTCTGTCTGTCCCTCCACTGCACATTCTCTGTCTCTCTCTCTCTCCCTCCCTCTTTCTCTCTTACAAATAAATATTAAAAATAAAAAATAAAGTATTATATAGAATTTTATATGTATTATAAAAATTTTCTTTACATAGTGATCTTAGTTTATATACTCTTTAGTTCTTTACTTTTTTTTTTTTTCATTTAGTACTACATTTCAGAAGCTCTTTATGATTCCATGATAGATCTACTTCATTTTATGGGAAGCCTTATGTTGGTTATATGACTATACCACATTTTATTTAACTAATCTACTCTTGATAAACATTCAGGTTTTTTTCCGCTAATTTTTGCTGTTAGAAAAAATTCTGCATCTAGCATCCCAATTCATACATTAAGCATACAAATTGCAAATATATCTATTTGTGAGGTAAATTCTTACCAGAGAGATTGTTGCTTTAAATGGTTGTCTGTTTTTAATTGATCAAAAGGCACTAAAGATGCTCATATAAAAGAGAAAATAATCCTCTCTGCCAGTAACAATATTAACCAAAAAGTTATCCAAAGATAATTCTTTAAGAATTACCCAAGATTGCAGAGAGTTTGGCTTAAAATCATTATCAAGCCCACTTCCTAGGTAGAAAATAAGCTATTGGAACTAGCAGGGAATTATAATGAGCAAGTTTATTAGTCAGATTCTACTTATGCTCCTATTGTAAAAATATGGCTATTTATTAGCTTAAAAATAAAATTTACTTTGATTTTATGCTGCAGTATATAAAAGTGAACATGGACATTATGTACTTTGATATGTAAGATAGATGAATCTAATCCTAATGGTAAAGCCCCTAAATTAGTGCTTGGCTAAGCATAGGTAATCAGTAAATTAAGTTATTGAAATAATGTTATTCACACCTGTAGACACCCAAAGACTATAACTTGCCTAATTTGGAAATCCAAACAGGTTTGCTTACTTTAGCAAGGCTGTCTGGTTTCCTCCCGACCTTCTGGGTTTTAGTCTCATAGCTAGAAACCTGACTTCCCAGCAGAATATAGTAGGATAGCGACTCGGGGCAGATTCTCAGTAACCAAATCTGTGAGACTGATGGATAGAGTAAGACTGAAAATATACTAGTTTACAATGAGAGCTATAACTGGTGAGATTGCCTAATGATGTCTCAGTATTGTCTTCTGGCTAATAAGCTCCCTTTCCTGGGACAAGTGGAGATCTAAAAGCTAGTTGGTGAGTCTGGAATTGAACAGTGTGAGTTATAAGATTTCAATCTTATGTAAATTTGTAGTATGTATGTCTGCCAACTATAGGGATATACCATCCACTGAGACGAAGCTTTTATGTCCTAGGCATATACTGGCATTTCCTCTCTTGGACATTTCTTGAGGATGGTGACAGTCAATGGGTGCTTTTATAATTGCTTCTTACTGCTCCTCTGCCAGCTCTACATTCTGTTAGACATAATTCTTTTCTTGGATATATTAATACATTCCATCAAATTATAATCAAGTCCTGCTGGCATGATATGGATTTACACATTTCTTTCTTTGATCTTCAAAGTGTTGGTTTTACAGTTTATTGTAGTTTAACTATGAAAGTCAGTTAACTTCCTTCATTTCCAACTTCCGAGAAACACCTTATTTTGGCCCAGGAATAAATTAAAACAATGGTCAATAGTCAACAACTTCATAGTATTTAACAAATGTGATGTCTTATATGGTCTTTAACTTTACAAGTAGAATGAAAACAAGAATCTAATTTGATGCCTTTGTTACTTGCTATGAGTATTAGAGGGTATACATAAAAAATAGACAATATTTTAAGAATTGTGGGTTTTGGGGCACCTGGGTGGCTCAGTTGGTTGGGCGTCCTACTTTGGCTCAGGTCATGATCTCGTGGTCTGTGAGTTCGAGCCCCATGTCAGGCTCTGTGCTGACAGCTCAGAGCCTGGAGCCTACTTCACATTCTTTGTCTCCCTCTCTCTCTGCCCCTCCCCCACTCATAGTCTGTCTCTCTCCCTGTCAAAAATAAATAAACATTAAAAAAAATTTAAAAAAAGAGTTGTGGCTTTTTAAAAATCTTTTTAATGTTTATTTTTGAGGAGGGGGAGAGAGAGAGAGAGAGAGCGAGCATGAGCAAGTGAGAGAGAGCTAGTGGGGGAGGAGCAGAAAGAGGGAGAGAGAGAATCCGAAGCAGTCTTCAGGCTGAGAGCTGTCAGCCCAGAGCCTGACTCAGGGCCCGAACTTGTGAACTGTGAGATCATGACCTGATGTGAAGTTGGACGCCTAACCCAGTGAGCCACTCAGATGACCTTAAGAGTTGTGTTCTTACATCAGGCCATTGGCATGCTCAGATTCAATATGCATATATACACGCAGCTATATACACATGCATCTATATTTCTATATCATGTATCTTTATGTATATCAAGGTATTATTATGTGTAACTAATACCTCCAATGCCAATCCAAGATAAGATGTTTGGGTTTTTTCTAGCTTCCAAAAGTGGAACACCAAGTTCCCACCATAAATAATAAACTGACTTAATTTGTTTAAAACTAGAATCACATGAAGTACTGTTAAAATTGCAAACTGATATCAGAACCAAAAAAATCTACAAATTAGAGTGTAATACTTGTTTAAATTGTTTTTGTCTTTAACATAAAGGTTTGTAATCAAAATTGTGTGCTCACAGTTTACTTACACTGGTTCCCTCCTGCTTTCCCTTGTGTATAGTTATATGATTCACTTGGAATTTGGCTAACTCCCAACATTTTTTTCCAGCTTTATGGAGATATAATTGGCATATAACGTTGTGTAAGCTTAAGGTGTACAATGTGATGGCTTGATACATGCAACTCTTACAAAATGATAACCTGTGAGAAAATGGGAACGTGAAGATAAATTGTGATGGTAATGCTATATAGAATAAAATAGTGTTATGAGTCCATAATGATAAAAGTGAATGAATGAATGAATGAATGGGGTAGAATTCTCCCTTCTATTAGAACATAAACTAATAAATATGCAAACAATGATGGAATTAAAAAAATCACTATTTGGCAAGCACAAGAGTATAAATCATTTGGGACAGGATCATCAATTGTCAGTGAAAACCACTACTGAGTCTTTTAGTGATAAGCAGAATATTTTCTCCAAAGGATATCTATGAAATTCAAAGAGGAAAACATAGTAGTTTTATAATGGAGAAACTTGGCAGATACTACCTTAGCTAAGTGATCAAACTTAAAATCACCATTAATGGTGATGTGCCTCCTAATAGGATTCACCGACAAGCACAAAGCATCTTTTTGAGGTATTCTTTCCAAAAGAAAAAAAAAAAAAGAAACAACAACAAAACACAACTAGAATCAATCATATGGCATATTTGACAAACTCAAGTTAATAATAATAAGTAAAGGCCCATAAGTCTTCAAGAACACTAGGGTCACAAAAAAGGAAGAAAGCGTAAAGAACTGTTCCAGATTAAAGAAAATTAAAGAGGCATGAAAATAAAATGCAATATGAGGTCTTGGATGAAATCCTGAGTATGAAAAAAATATATTTCTTTAGCCATAATCAGCGTTACAGAGATAATTGAAAAGTCTGAATTTTAAATTGCATTCACATAATGCCTATCGATTACATACTAGTAATGTCTCAGTGTTAATTTCCTATTTTTAATAATTGCACTATAGTTATAAGAGAAATGGCCTAGTTTCTAAGAAATATGCATTAAAGTGTTGGCTGGGTGGCTCCGTTAGTTAAGCGGGTTAAGCATCCAACTCTTGATTTTGGCTCAGGTCACGATCTCAAGGTTTGTGAGCTCCAGACCTTCTGCAAACTCTGTGCTGACAGCGCAGAGCCTACTTCAGATTCTCTCTCTCCATCTGTCACTGCCTTTCCCCGACTTGCTCTCTCAATAAATAAATAAATAAATAAATAAATAAATAAATAAATAAATATTAAAAAGAAAACTGCATGAAAAATTTAGGAATAATGGTTCATCATGTCTATAACTTACTCCTAAACGTATTAGAAAAATAGAAACTAAATGTGGTAAAAGATTGGTATGTTGAATCTGGGTGAAAAGCATAATTCTTTTACTAGATTATAATATTTCTCTAAGTGTGAAATAATTTCAAAATAAAAAGTTAAAAAAGAATTTTTTAAAAAGTTAAAACATATTCTAAACTAAATATTCTGGCGCCGTTATTCTCAACCATATGCTATGGTATTTTTCTATATGTAGGAAAAAGATCATTTGAAAGTACTTTGCAGAGAATATATTGTGTTACTTTTTGAAGATGAATTCATTGGTTTATTTTTAAGACAGTGTTAAATAAATATTCAGTAGATGAATAAAATGATTTTAAAATAAAGAGAGAAGGAAGAAAGAGAATGTTTTAAAACAAAGGAAGTGGAAGGTTGGAAGAAACAGGGAATGACAGAGGAAATGAGAGATGGAAGGAATGGAAGAGGTTGTGGCCTAAAAATTAGCCTTCTCTACTGGGTGGAGAATGAATACTGGTGTGTGTGTGTGTGTGTGTGTGTGTGTGTGTGTGTGTGTGTCAGTGAAACACCTTTTCACTCTGAAATCGTATATGGATATGAGAAAGTATTAAAAGTAGGCATTCTGATGATTATCCGTTTCTTTAAAAACTTTTTCCCACCTTTTGCAAATACTCATATTAGATTCTCTTCTAGCACTTGCTGAATTTCATCTGCGTAGTATTTGGTCGTCCAGGACTATATATTCTGTCTAGTCTTAAATTGTTGTTACTTTTCGAGTCCGATGACTCACTCAGTAAGCATTTTGTGGTGACAAGTAGCATTTAATCTCATTTTGCTCTCAAGTTTTCCTCCTTTTTGGTGGAGGGTGAGAATCATTTAAAAGTTTAGGTCAGGGGGCAGGCACCTTGGTGGCTCTGTGGGTTAAGTGCCTGACTCTTGATAATCTGCTCAGGTCATGACCTCAGGGTTGTGAGTTCAAGCCCTGTGTTGGACTCTGCACTGGGCATGGGGCCTACTTTAAAAACAAACAAACAAACAAACAAAAACGTTTAGGTCAGTAGTATGTGTCAGTATCTTTCTCTAATGGTCATAATGATTTTTTTTTAATCTGGTTCTGATTTCTTGTGCTTCTTTGCTACTATCCGACTAAAAACTCAAGTTTTACTTAGGAATAATGTTCTTTTGTTAGGGTGGTTCTAAGGCTTGGTAACACTAAAACCTTCATGACTTTAAAATGAAAAATTGACACAATTTTGTTTGAACTAAAAGCCTTTTTCTTTCTAGATACAACTTTGCTTCTGAAAACTGCTATTAATGTCTCAACATTCTTTTGTGAGAATCTAAACACAAACCCACAGTTGATCACTGAAGCTACTGCAAGGGGGTGAGCCTAAGCCACAGATTTTTTTTTTTTAGAGTAGTTTCCTCTTTGTCAGGATTTATATTTTCTTGAGATTTAGTGCAATAGCATAAAACTTTTTTTATATCTGATACATAATGTATGATTGCCCATAAATCTGGACTTTGTCTGGCAATGGACATGCTCAAGCACCATGGTGTAATAAATTTATTACAATGACTGACTCTAACAGCCCCTCACAGTCTAAGTTCAAAGTGTGAGAGCTGTTGGAATTTCCACAAACTTTCTAAGTTCCAAGTATTCCATCTCTTTCATTTGTTCAAGCAGAGATAAACTAATTGAAAAGTCAGTAAATCCATAAATTGAGTGGCTTGCTCAATTCCACATAGAGCACTAGCAGTCAGAAACCCACTGACACTGCCAAGTTTTAAAACTCCTAAATTATTTTCAAAACAATAAAACAAGTTAATACCAATCATTTCTCAGGGGACACTGAGAAGAAAATTAAGCTAAATGTTCTTTGCTATTCTGAATGTAGTGAACATAAGGTGAATTGGCTTCCCAGTATCCCGCCCTTCTTTTCACCCAGTACGTGGTGGGCTGGAGCCTCCAGCTGATGGTGAAGGCTGGGAAGGAGCTGTGCTCTTCCTAAGCTGTCACAACAATGCACGGGGTGCCTGAGTTAAGCGTCCGACTTCTTCAGCTCAGGTCATGGTCACATTTCATGAGTTCGAGTCCCGCATTGGATTCTCTGCTGTCAATGCAGAGCCCACTTTGGATCCTCTGTTTCCTTCTCTCTCTGCCCCTCCCCTGCTGGTTCTTTCTGTCTCAAAAATAAATAAACTTAAAAAAAAAAAAAAAAAGAACACCACAGACTTCTCTCCAGGCCACTGATTCAGTCAACCCAAGGTAATTCCAGAAACTTTGCTGAAACCCCAGGGAGGCCATGTCTCCTTTACATGGAGATTTGAAGACAAAACCCAACACTCCTGGATACCATCAGGAAAAGACATCTGAGCCCCATAACTGAGACAAACATACGAAGCATAGGAGAGAATCTAGTCTTGGTGACATCATTTGCGATCCTGGGTATAGCTTCATCTGGAGATTTCCCATTGCCTGAGTTTCCTTTTCTTTTACATATATATGTATGTATATATATATACACACATACATATGTATACATACATATATATATGTTTTCTTTTATAATATATATATTATATATATGTTTTCTTTTATAATATATATATTATATATATGTTTTCTTTTATAACATATTTTATATATGTTTTCTTTTATAATATATATTATCTATGTGCGTATATAATATATACACACACACACACACACACATATATATATATATATATATATATATATATATATAATTTATTGTCAAATTGGTTTCCATACAACATCCAGTGCTTATCCCAACAGGTACCCTTCTCAATTGCCTGAGTTTTCATTCATGGAAGGTAGTAATTCTGCCTCTTCCCCCACACTCACATTTCTGTTTAAGCCAGTTTGGGGTGGACTTTAAGTCTCTTGCATCAAAAGTGTCGTGAATAATATACTTCCTAATTTTGTTGAGAAACAGATTGATACACCCAGGAAGGTCCTTATAATGCTGTTTATAAGCACATCAGAAACAGCTATCAAACAGGGGGAAGATTCTGCTTCAAAATGTCATGGAAGACTGTCACATATATTATGACAAGGCTGTGTAAGTGTTTTGGGTGAAACTCTAGATTTGGAGTAAAAAGGCTTGGTTTTAAGCCCTTGAATCAGCACTATTGTATACAACCTTGAGCATGTCACTTATTTTCCTAGGGTTTTAGTTTTAAAGTGGAAATAATAATTACATTCTTACCTACTTTTACAGGGCTGCTATAAGAAACAAATAGGTAATGGATATGTATGAGCTTTTAAAATTATAGAGTGACTAAAAATAGAATTAATAATAATAATCAAGCATAATTTCCCACTTATATCAAGTAGGTTATTTCCATCTTTCCATCTATCTTTTTCCTTCAGATAATCTGTTCAGGTTTACCATACTTTCAGAATTATTATATTTAGAACTGTAAAAATCTCATGCAATGCCTAAAGCTAACAATGAGTAGCAGTTTATTATGGAACACTGAAAAATATTTTCATTTGAACATTTCATTTGACATATTTTTTTATGTCTGCACATTTTTGGGAAAATACACTTAAAGATTAGATGCATCCACTATGAAAAACAGTATGGAGCTTCCTCAAAATATTAAAAATAGAACTACCATATGATACAGTAATTCCACATCTGGGTATTTATCCAGAGAAAATGAAAACACTAATTTAAAGAGATATATGCAACTCTGTGTCCTTTGTGACATTACAGTAGCCAAGATACAGAAACAATCTTAGTGTCCACTGATAGATGAATGGATAAAGAAGATGTCTCTCTCTCTCTCTCTCTCTCTCTCTCTCTCTCTCTCTCTCTCACACACACACACACACACACACACACAGGAATATTACTCAGATATAAAAAAATGAAATCTCGTCATTTGCAACAATATGGATGAACCTAGAGGCTATTGTGCTAAATGAAATAAGTCAGAGAAAGACAAATATCATATGATTCCATTTATATGTGGAATTTAAAAAATACAAAAATCATAGATACAGAAAGTACAATGATGGTTACCTGAGGGAAGAAGAATTATGAGGTGGGCAAAATGAGTGAAAGAGGTCAAGAGGAACAAACTTCCATTTATAAAATATGTAAGTCATGAGGATGGTATGTTTAGCATGGTGGCTATGGTCAATAATATTGTAGAGCATACTTGCAAGTTGCCAAGAGAATAAATCCTGAAAGTTAACTTTGAACAGTGAGGAATGGCAACCAGATTTATGGTGGTGATCATTTTGCAATATATACAAATATTGAATCATTATGCTGTATACCTGTAGCCAGAATGACATTATATGGCAATTATACCTCAATGTAAAAAAATTAAGATACTAATAAATAAGAAGTAAAAGCAAACTATTTGACCTGATGGATGGCTTAATGGCATAGGTTGTGGTAATGATCTCATGGGTTTATGCTTATCTCCACACTCATTAAGTTGTGTACCTAAATTCTATACAACTTTTTGTATGTAAAAAATAAAATGAAATGAAATATAAATTATTAGGACTGCGGGAGGGAAAATTAATGGGAAGAGAGTCTCTTTTCTTGAAACCATAAAAAGGTTTATATGAAACCAAATAAATTTGTTTTTTGTTTTTTTTTTAATTTTCAGAAATTGAATGTAGAACCCAGCTGTCCCTTTTTTTAGACTCTTAGAAAATACTCTTTATTTAGAATATTAGACTTTTAGACTATTAAAAAATAGTGCTTTTTTAAAAACATAAAAGAGGGGCGCCTGGGTGGCGCAGTCGGTTAAGCGTCCGACTTCAGCCAGGTCACGATCTCGCGGTCCGTGGGTTCGAGCCCCGCGTCGGGCTCTGGGCTGATGGCTCAGAGCCTGGAGCCTGTTTCCGATTCTGTGTCTCCCTCTCTTTCTGCCCCTCCCCCGTTCATGCTCTGTCTCTCTCTGTCCCAAAAATAAATAAACATTGAAAAATAAATAAATAAATAAAATAAAAAAACATAAAAGAGGCGCTTGGGTGGCTCGGTCGGTTGAGTTTCCAACTTGGGCTCAGGTCATGATCTCGCAGTTTGTGAGTTTGATCCCCACATCTGGCTTTCTGGTCTCAGTGCAGAGCCTTCTTTGGATCTTCTGTCTCCCTCTGGCTCTGTCCCCCATGCCCCCCCCACAGCTCCGCTTGAGTTCTCTCTCTCAAAAATAAAGAAAACATTAAAAAATGAAAACATAAAAGAGAATACACATATGGAGTTGTAATGTGATGTAAATGAAACACTGTACATGAATATGTCCAAACGATAGGAGATTAAACATGAAGCAACTTGAAGTCCTCCCGTGGAAACTTCCATGTAAAATAGGAATTTGTGCTGAATCACTTAGATAATAATAGTTTCAGAAGTACCTGAGGTGCTCATTAAAAATAAAGATTCCAAGGATAACCTCTGAATTCGAATTGATCACCAGCATCCACATTTTTTATTAAACTAATGCAATGGATCCTCTGTATGCCATGTTTGAGAACTGCAGTATTACATTGCATTAAGGTAAAACAAAATACAATCATAATAATATTACGGGAGCTTAAAATAAACAGCAATTATGATAGTGATGAAATGAAGACGTTAAGGGAAGATACAGTTGTGTTTCTCTGACCCCCACACCCCCATTCCCCATCATCAGAAACTCTACCAGTTTAGGCAGCATAACTGTCTACTTTGTCTCTTTGCATGTTTGACTATTATATGATATCAAAATGATGAAGGCAGTGCTTTGCAAACTTAATGGGCAGTAGAATCCCTGGGGAGCTTATTCACAATGCAGATTCTACAGGCCTCCCATATGCCACGTCAAATAAAAGTTTCTGGCATTGGAGCATCAAAAGCTAAATTATACACAAACACCAAAGTTGGTTCTGATTTGACTGTTTGGAGGACCAGACTCAGAAACCTTGTAGTAAGACCTTGGCCTTCTCAGCTTATCTATAGATCCTGAAGATCAGTGGAGGTTAAGAAAGGAAACATCAGGCAAGTGCAATAATACTGTCTATAGACCAGTGACTCCCAAACACCTACCTCCAACCCTGTCGATTCCTGAATTCCAAACTGATATTCCAGCTGACCACTTTACATCTTCAAATGGATGTCACATATGCATAAGTAACTTATAGACAAAATAGAACTCTCATTTCCTCCTGCCCAGGATGCTCTCTTAAACTAAACCACTGTGAACTGTAATTGTATCCACCTAATTGCTAAAGCCAGAAAACTAGGCGTCATTCTTCACTCCTCTCTGTCCATCAGCCCTCATGGCTGAGAGCTTCCTGTTCCTCATTAGAAAGTCCTTATTGCCTCTACATCTGAGAATATTCCTCATTGTCTGACATATACCTATGTGTTTGTTTAATAAAATTAAATCAACACTACAACCACACTCAAAAAGGCTATAATTCTTTCACCTCTAGGCTAATGAAAAAGCATCTTAATTATTATCGCTCTTTCCATTGCTACTCCTCTAAAATCCATTGGGCATTGAGCACTCATAGGATCTTTTAAAAGCTATGATGGCACCTATTTAAAACAAGAATTACTGTTTGTCCCACTTGTTTAGAGTGGCTCCCGTTTACACCTGTTGTCCTGATGTACTAATTAGGAAAAACACCATTATTTCCTAAAAATATGCTGCTTTGGGGGAAAAATCATGGTCATTCTGCTTAAAACCTTCCATTGGTTACAAATGATACTTAAGATCAAATGCAGTTCTTGACTCTGAACTTTAACATGCTAAAGCATAGTCTGGCACTGACTGCTGCTCACCTTAATCTCCTGCACTACACCTCTCCCTCATTAAGCCCTAGTCACACTTGCTGTCTGTGTTTCTTCACACCAGAGGTTTTGCTCAAGAGTTTTCTTGGAATACTCTTCTCCCAGAGCTCCTCATAATTGATCTTGTCTTCTTATTCAAGTTCAGGGTTTTTTTATTTTAATGTTTATTCAGTTTTTTTGAGAGAGAGAGTCAGAGAGAGACAGAGCATGAGTGGCGAGGGGCAGAGAGAGAGGGAGACACAGAATCTGAAGCAGGCTCCAGGCTCCAGGCTCTGAGCTGTCAGCACAGAGCCAGACACGGGGCTCAAACTCACGAACCATGAGATCATGACCTGAGCCAAAGTCGGCCTCTTAACCGACTGAGCCACCCAGGCGCCTCTCAAGTTCAGTTTTAATGTCACTTACTCAGCTAACCCCCTACATCTAATCACTCAATTGAAATTAAACCCGTAGCTATTATCTATCACTGCCCTGCATTTATTGTTACTTGTCTTGTGAGACGTCACTATATGATATTTTGCTTCATAATTTACTTGTTTTTTTTACTTGTCTCTTCTATTATAATATAACCTCATAAAAACAGAGAAGTTTTCTGTCTCGTTCACAGTTTTACTCCTGGCACCTAAAGAAGGGCCTGTTGCTAAGGAGGCCTTCAAAAAATGTTTGTCCGGTGAATTTACCCAATAGGTAAATTCTGTGTTATCTCAATAGAATTTACAGGGTTAGACAAATTCTGCCTTTTTAGTTGAAATACTAATCAAAATTTCTGAAGTGCAATTTTAAGAAAAGTTGATGTTTAGATCCTTTTATTCCCTATTTCTCCTCTTTTTATTTTTGCCAAAATACTGCAAAACATCATTCCCAATTTTTTTTCAATTTAGGTGGATACTGAGAAGTTGCACACCTGTCTTGAATTTTGTGCCAGTTCAATCTCCATCATTTTTCAACTTGGATTCTGAATCATTTTTCATGAAATCAGTTGTGTTTCTGAGACTTTTTTTAGACTCTGAGAAGATGATTACAGTTCATGACTTTGATGAAGTATTACTGAAGCTGTAACATGGTTGCGATGGTGATGGAGCATGAAGATGGAACCATTTTGTTAGCTTCATTGGACTCCTCAGGGAGTTTCTCCGCTACTCACCTGTCTCCCTCACATGACAAGCTGGGTACTGTGATTACTCTTGCCTTGGTTCCAAGTGTCCGATAACAGCAGTTAGCACAGTTTCTGTCCCGGGCCTCTTTGTACTTTGGCCCAAATGGTACAGAGGTGTGACACAGCATCCCCTTTTGGCACCAGTTTCCAAGGTCATGGGAGAAGCAGGAAAACCCAGTGGCTCACAGCAAGGGGCCCAGGCTCTTCTACTGACTGTCACTTACAAATTATGCCACTCTGGGATGTATCCCACTTTCAAAAAAGTAGGGATATAAAGAGTGCCTGCCTCATAGAGCATGAGGTCTACATGAGACAGCATACACACAGCGCTTGGCAGACTCATTGGCATCTACTGAAATGAAATATTAGTTGCTTTCACTTTTGGTTTCTCTCTCATGATTATTGCTTTTGCACAGCCTCTGGCCTGTATAATTCGGGTAAATCATCGCAAGCAGGATTTGAGACAGCAGGACCAGCACAAGCCAGATCTGTGAGCCTGAGTGGACAGGAGAGCACAGGGCAGCTCTTCCGGTGGCTGGAGTGCAGCAGACAGGAGGGCCGAGGGGGCAGACAGCTGCTGTGCGCGTGGGGAGAGGTGTGATATCAGCCCACAGCACACCTTCAAGAGTAAAGCCAAAGGTTATCTGAGGTTATCTCTTCTGTCCCTGTCCGAGAAGAGACCTGTTATGATGTGATGGGCTTTTATCTCCTTGAGAGGAAAAAAGAACCAGTTAAGAATTGCCTTTGCTTATTAAAACATATTAGACAGAAATAGGTATAAAACTTGGAATGCATTTGTCTGCCTGCTGTGTTTCCCCACCTTTCTTCCTGTAATCATCAAACCGGTATTCCTTGAACATTGCACTTTGACCTTGATTTAAAGGAGATCGTTGAAGAAGTAGGTTTGGCTCCGTGCGGCTTTCCTAAATCCCTCTTGTATTTCGTTTGAAATATATGCAATCAGCAGTCAAATAAATTCCTCCCGAAACCATCTGGTAATGCAAGCATATGGTAAAGGAACCTTTGATTTTTTATCTGCCAAGCCTGACCTCAGACTTCAAGGTAACAGACTGCTATGTAATTTTTAATTAACTCTTCATCCTTACAAGGATTTGTTATTTGATAAATAGGTTGTTGACAGTATACTGTGTGATATTCTCATTACGTTTTTAATCTAAGTACAGTTTTCCTTTCTAGTGATTTACCCAAGTGAAATTGGTGCTATTTCACTAACTATTGGGTTTGATACGAACTGCTCAGTGCATTCGTTGTGCACCATATTTTAAAATCTAAAAATGTATAAAAGCTACCTACAGAATAAAACTGACAAAAACAAAATTTTCTGATATCACTATCCTCTGTTTTTCCCTCTTTAGGGGAAAACATGTTCCTATTTATTGCAGCTTGGATAATATTTGTGTCATTCCATAATGTTATTCCATTATCACAACTCAGCAGACTCAGCAGAATTTGAGTCCAATTTGTTGAAATCTGTTTTTTTTTCTTTTGCTATTTCAAACCAAATGTAGATATAATTTCAAAGAAGTACAGAGTTGACATTTATTAAACTATGTAATACTAGAATGAACTACTATGTCCTATATAATTTTCTTGTGTAAAACTAATTTTAAAATGAGCAGTTTGCAGTGGATAATTTTCATCCTGTTGAGTATGATGTCTGGAAATAGATGTGAGGCTTGTTTAATTAGGGCTATGTTTTACAATGAGAGTTCACTCAAGATTATACTTTTTTTTTAACTAAAAGATAAAAAAATAATAATTAAATTTGTAAATAGTTTTATATTTGCCAAAGACCTTTGTCTATATTTTCTAATTTTACTTTTAAGCTTATGATAAACCCAGGAAATGGATAAGGCAGTTGCAATACTGAGGGCTGCCTATTCTGTAGAATTTCTGGAAACATGAAAAATAGATATGTTGCTCAGAGCAGTCACTAAATTATCTGCCTTGTGAATATAGATTGCCTACCATTTATTCAGGAAAAAAATCTGCTTGGTCAGATTTGAATCCTACTCAGGAAATAAATATGGGCTAAAGATGGCATTTCACATGGCCTTTTCAACACCAACTGACTTTCATTTGGAAAAAAATAAAATTAGATGAATTGTATTGCAAAATTCACTGGAGTCTTATTGTATTTAAAGTAGTTAAAATATGGGCGCACCTGAGTGCCTCAGTCAGTTAAGCATCTGACTTTGGCTCAGGTCATGATCTCATGATTCGGGAGTTCGAGCCCAGTGTCGAGTGCTGTGCTGACACCTCAGAGCCTGGAGCCTGCTTCAGATTCTGTGTCTCTGTCTCCCTCTGCCCCTCCATGAGCTCTCTCTCTCTCTCTGTCTCTTAAGAATAAGTAAACATTGGGGTGCCTGGGTGGCTCAGTCGGTTAAGTGTCCGACTTCAGCACGGGTCGTGATCTCGCAGTCCGTGAGTTCGAGCCCCGCGTCAGGCTCTGTGCCAACAGCTCAGAGCCTGGAGCCTGTTTCAGATTCTGTGTCTCCCTCTCTGTGACCCTCCCCTGTTCATGCTCTGCCTCTCTCTGTCTCAAAAATAAATAAACGTTAAAAAAATTTTTTTTAATTAAAAAAAAAGAATAAGTAAACATTAAAAAAAATTAAGTAGTTAAAATATTTAACTAGACGTAGACGAATCACTAAAAGGTTTAGAACAAAACAGAGAAGGGTATTTGTATTATCTTGATTTAGGAATGGTGTTCTTGAACAAGATACACACCCCAGGGAAAATAATGGAAAGTTTAATTGTGTAAAAATTTTAAGATCTTGTATGATAAAAACATACATCAAAAAAAAAAAAAAAACAAAACAATTTACGTGCCAGGGAGACAATTGTGTAACACACTGTTAAGCTGGAGGTGTACAAGCAACACCAAGATATAATGGACATTCAAGAAGTAAGGTTTCAGACATAATGGAAATTTGTTATATATATGTATATATGATGAAGAGTCAGGTAACTGGTTTTGTTATATATACGTATATGTTATATATGTATATGTTATACATATATGTATATGTTATACATATATATGTATCACATATATATGTATATGTTATATATGTAACAAAATATGCGTATTTGTATATGTATATATGATACATATATGATATATATGGTACACATATGTTATATATGATACATCATATGATATATATATACACACACACATATACATATATATAACAAAACCAGTTATCCGACTCTTCATCAACTCATCCAACATAAAGGGATCTGAGGGGTGGGGAGGGAAGGGACAGTAAGAGTGTTTATAGAACAGATATCTGAGGCAAAATAGTGGGGGGCTGAAATATCCCTTCCCATTTCTCTCAGTGAGAAAATGCACATTTCAGGACTAGTGAGAAGACTAGTGAATCATGAGGAGGGACTAGGGACTGCTAAGTACCTGCTGCATTTAAAGGTGACAGGTATACCTGATTTACCACCAGAGACATGTCAAGGTTGAGAAACAGGCTTGTGATCTGTCACCGAAGTCACTGTTGCATTCGGATTAGTTTGTTTTCCCACAATGTGTGAGGACAGTGTGTCAGGATCCATGAGGGATAAGAATCCAGATCCTATTCTGGAAATAAGCTGAGTGATGGTGCTTCAGGACCCATCCACAAAGGCTGAATGACCTTAGCATCCCATGTGAGAGTATTTTAAATATCTGCCAAGCAGCGAAAACTCCGCCCCATCTCATTGCAGTGTCCGTCATTTAGGACTTTTTGCATCCCCTTCCTAAATAGCCTTTCTCCCTTCCGCAAAACCCACCCCCACGGCAGCCAGAAACTAAATTTTGCCGAACTGCGAGAGGGACAAGGAGAATAAAAGAATGAAAAGGCCAGAAAAGCCAGCCACGTTATTTCCTAACTGGAGACTTCCTCCTCAGTTCAGACTGACACAGATAGGATTCAATTTTAAACCAACCATGGAGTTTTGATTATTAAATGAGAAAGTGCGCTTCTTAAATCTATAATATTTGCATACAATCTGTATACGGTTTGTGTTTTCTAAATCTATACTATTTTTATACCATTTGTACTCTCTAAGTCGATGCTATTTGCATTACCTAAAAGCAACTAGAAATGAAGTTATCCAATTTTTTACCAGGGACAGAAAAACAAGTTTCATTGAACAAATGTAAGGAGAAAGCAAGACAGAAAATAGTTACGTTAAAACCCCCGAGTCCTGTTTATTCAATATACTGGTTGCATTTATAGCATATGTAAGGACCAAAAGGCAAATCTGGAATTCGTAAAGACTGTCTGGAGAGTCAGACTACTCATTAAGAAATACAAATGGCCAGTAAGATATGAAAATATGCTCAATTCAATGAGTGACCTAGCAAATGCATCTTAAAATGAAGGAAGATTTGTTTGGTTTATTAGATTAGCAAAAATTACTCAAAGTGGCAATATACAATGTTCATTAAATTATACAGACACAAATGTTTTCATGTAGTATTTATAGGAAGGTAAATTGGCCTAGTCATTTTAGAAGAGAATTTAGGGAAAACTATCCCATTTTAAGTGGTTATTCCACTTACGACTCCACTGTTTAGAATTCCTCTTAGATAAATCTTTATACATGTGTACCTAGAGATATTCATTTATTCATTGAACCAGTGTCACAGAACATCTGTTATTTCTAAGCTCTGTGCCCAAAACTAGTAATACGTATTGAAGAATAAAAGAGAAACACAAAATAAAGAACTCTTGTCCTCATTGAGCTCACTTTCTAGGGTGGAGAGACATACATGATGTATATTTTTTTTAAAAAAGGTGAATGATATACCCGTTTATAGGAGAATAGTTTGGGGAAAATGTAGTGCAAGCTAATGGGCATCTAGTAAGCTTGCATAGGAGCAACAAAATATTAAGTGGGATGACTGTGGAAGAGGTGATTGGGGAACAATGTGGTAATCTGGGGAAAAAAAGGACATTTCTTGGTAAGGTAATATCTAACGCAAAGGCTGTGAGGCAGGAGTAAGTTTGGAGTGTTTGAAAAACAAAAGTACATTTTGGAATCCAGAGTACATAAGGAAAGGCTGGGCTTTGGTGCAAGAAGGGACAACAGTAGAAACTGGAGGTAAGAAAGAATGTATGGATCGAGACCATCAGAGGTGGCTCAATACAGTACTTGGGTTGGGTGGAGGTTTTCTAGTTTTCTTCTAATTGCTTTAATATCTCAGCTAGAGAAAGGAGTAGGAAACAGCATCAGAGCCAGGCAGCCTGCAAGGTCTGCTTAAGGTTTGACTGTGAATTTCAAGTGAGGTTGTTCAGCCTTGTTGTGGTTCCTCTCCAAACATGTCCAGCTGCACAGACACAGGCAGAGGATAGGTAGAGATCTGGAGTTACTCACAGTTAGTCTTTGCCGAATGAATAAGGTGAACTGAGAAAGCAGAAGGGAGGTAAGAGTTGAGGATGTATGCAGAAGAAAGTATTTTAATGAGTGACTGTGGAATGAAAACTGGGCAAGGAGTAAAGAAGAGACTTCAGATGGCCCTAATGGAATGATTGCAAATCTCCATGGGGTCCACAGTAGTGTTGACCTTGGGCTACAATAGGGAGTTAGCTGGAAGGTAGAAAGCACACCAGGGGGGAGAATGCTCTTTACCATATTATTCTCCAAAGTGAAAATATGTGAATCATTCCATGTTATCCATAGGGGACAGCACAGTAATATTGTGATACATCCATAATTTATAATACTAAGATGTGGTTAATAATCGTACAGTCAGGCTGCATATGCTGTAGTAGGGAAAAAAACAAAGAAGGAATAACACAACAGAAGCAGTGGAATCCCATTTATGTGAAAACGTACACACAGTCAAAAAGGGCACATATGTATAAAAATGGATATCGTATATCAAATCGTCACCATGTATACTTTAAGTATCTTAGAAACTTATTCTTGATTGTACGTCAATAAAACTGAGATATATATACATATATATGTGTGTATATGTACACACATACACACACACACACACACACACACACACACACACACACACACACAAAAGAAAGGATACCAAATGGTATGAAAGGATTTATACCAAATTGGTAACTCAGGAAGTAAAGAACATCCAAACTGAAAGCTCCATGAGAGGAACCCTGTCTCCATTTCCTTATCAGGACAACTATCATCAGGTGCTGTACTTGGCAAATATGTGGGAACTTACTAGTTATTGCTCAATAAATGAATGAATGAATGAATGGTTTTTGCCTTATAGTCTATATTTTTTATTTTTTTTTTAATTTTTTTTTCAACGTTTATTTTCTTTGGGACAGAGAGAGACAGAGCATGAACGGGGGAGGGGCAGAGAGAGAGGGAGACACAGAATCGGAAACAGGCTCCAGGCTCTGAACCATCAGCCAGAGCCTGACGCGGGGCTCGAACTCACGCACCGCGAGATCGTGACCTGGCTGAAGTCGGACGTTTAACCAACTGCGCCACCCAGGCACCCCTAGTCTATATTTTTTAGTTAGAAATTTAAGCCACTATATTTGTGTACTACTCATGCAATTAAAACCAACCAACCTACCATCCAGCCACCCAACGAATTAAGAAAAATATTCTCCTGAAACTCTAGGAACAAGCATTTCTTTTAAGTAATCAGTACCCCAATGTGGGACTCAAACTCATGACACCAAGATCAAGAGTCTCAGGCTATACTGCTGAGCCAGCCAGATGTCCCTAGGAATAAGCATATTGTATTTAAAAAGGCCTTCCAAGATATCTTCAGATTAAATACTGAATCTTAAAAGAAACTTTACCCCAGGGGCGCCTGGGTGGCTCAGTCAGTTGAGTGTCTGACTTTGGCTCAGGTCATGATCTCGTGGTTTGCAGATTTGACCCTGTCAGTTTTGTGCTGACAGCTCAGAGCCTGGAGCCTGCTTCAGATTTTGTGTCTCCCCCTCTTGGGCGCTCTCTCTCTCTCTCTCTAAGATGAATAAACATTAAAAAAAAGGAACTTTAATCCAAGTGACTTAAGTTTTTGTTTTTTTTTAAAGAGGAGCACAAAGCTATGTTGTATTTTCTCTAATATAAAGATTAGTTTAAAGAAATTTGTTGACCCAAAGCTTCTTGCAACTTCACACGTAATTCCATAGTGTATCTCCCAGGACCATTTATGTATAGGGTGAAACTACTGCTTACAGACATAAATACAAAGCAACTCCATTTTGCTGATTAAAATTGAGTCATAAGTTCTATGAGCAACTACTTGTTTAATACTGTTTTGTCTCTCCTAGTTTACTATTAATTTATGACTCTGATTTTCCAACTTTACTATTTGATGCTTACTTACACATTTAAAGGAAGGAGTTTTATGGGAACATAAAATTAGACATAGGATTAGTTCATTTTTTAACTGGTTTTTAAAATATGTCTCCTGGAGTACATTTTTACATAGAAACAATAAACAGGTTGTTAATGGAAAAAAGATCATTATTTCTTGGTGTGTTCACACTGTTTTCTTAGCTACAGAGAACTGCAAGAGAATAAGTAATATTTAGGGACTCAGGAAAGTATGAAAATCCCATTTTTGTTGGATGCAGAAAGGGAAAAGTAGGTCTTGAAAAGAACTCACTTTCGTTCAGGTTTATAAAATGTGAGCAAAGGACATTCGCCCTCTGCTGGATTATTTTGGAAAGAACATAAGGAAATGTTAAAAAAAAAAAAACAACAACAACTAAAGGAGGATGGAAAAATGGAAGGACAGAGACAGAAGAGGGGAAGACAAAGGGACAGAGGGAGAGAAAGATGGTGGTGAGGGAATCAAGAAGAAAATATATACTGAAGGAATTATTTCACACTTTATATTGATGCTGGAAATCTTGAATTCAGTCTGTGAATGTGTGACTCCAATTCTTTTATTTCTTCAGTTCTAATCTGGAAATGGTCCCCAGAATAGAAACCATTTAACTTATAACCTTTTTTGTGGTACAGGACGTTCCTAGACTAACAGATAATTACTACCACTTTAATGGATGACTGGGTATCGTTGTCTTATAAAAGTTAAATTTGGTTTTGAAAATTTAACAAGACTTTCCCAACCTTAATTAGTTTTCATTAATATACTTTAAAATGATTAATGCCTTCCAATAAGGAAAATCCATGTTTAAATTTGCATTCATCTTTCAAAAGGTTAGAAGTTTATCGAGACTGTCTACATATTCATAGGCAACCTGAATGCAAAAGTAACAACAGGCAGATATCAGAGGGACCGCCAAATTTATGGCATTCTAGCCCAGTGACTCACAAGTGTTCTTGGGATCACAGATAATGGACATAGGAAAACTTCTCTCCTATCTTAAGAGTTCTTTAATTACCTCAGAGTGACCAACTGCTTAATCTATAAAGATTCTTTCCCCAATAACTTGCCCCTCAACTTAATCCCTGAAGGAATGATACAACCAGAGTTCTCCCCCTCTCAAAACTCCCCTTGTGTTCTGAAGATAGTGAGTGCCCAAGACACTGACCCAGTAGCTTCCTTTTCCACGGGAAAAAGGTATAAATCATTCCCTCCAATTCATAACCTCTCACCGAGAGTATGTTTTCTAAGTACTTCCAAAAGTTTGGAACATTGGTGGATGGAGCAGAACTTAACTTCCACATCAAGACCTTTTGATGCTGCCTTACAATGTCCTTAAATCCATCTCTCTTTCTCCATTTTCCCTTCCACCACCATTGTCCAAACCACTGTCTTGTGTCACTTGGATTATAGCCATAGCCATAGCCATTTACCTCGTCTTTCTTTTTCTCATCATTCCTTCTTAAAACTACTCTAGTTGAATTGAGATAACACATATGAGGATTCACGTCTCAGATCTCCTTCTTATCAGTAGCTGATTTTGGACAAATAAATCTACCTTTGGACCCACAGTTAACTCATCTAAAAATGGGACAAATGTATGTGTAATTCAAATGTAGGTGTAAATCAAACAGTGCACACACAGATGTACACATACATGTACACAGATGTACACATACATGTACACATACATGTATTTACACATGCACATATATGTATATACATATATATATACACATAAATAATTAGTATGCAATTTGAGTCAGAGTTGTTGCTCAAAATTAACTATTATAGCTCTTTTAGTATTTTAGTCTTTGTAGTAGATCTTATTCAAAATTTTTCTAAACAGGGTATGTAAAAATGTAATAATTAACTAGAATTCAAAACTAAATGTGCAAAGTCTCTTATGAATGGTTTGGAATAAGCATTCTGAAAATTTGGACGCTAGTGGTATATCTCCTGGTTGTGGAAAGATCTGCAAGAAGAAGCAAAGACTAGTAAAATTTTCCATTTGCTTATTTATTTATGGCTGAGTTTAGAACAGAATTAAAGAGTAGCAGTGCTCGCTGATGGATAGAATTATACGGTCAGGATAAAGAATCCTGCACCCCTAAAATTCCGGAGAAACTGTTTATTTTGTGATATTATTGTATTCGGTGAATATAATTAGCTTGGATGAAACACATGGTTGGTAGACCCAGATTTATTTCTCTGTTAGCAATTTTTGGCTGGAAATAATCATTGTATCAGGTTGCCATTTTCACAATGAATGCAGTGCTCCATCGCTTTGTTCCTCTGTATTCTTCTGATTTTCCTGTGCTTGGAGAAATTTCCACCTTTTCTCAGACTTATCTTTAGCTGGGAATCAGAAGAGTAATAAAGCCTTCCTTTGTCCCCCTCCCCCCTAACCCAGCACTCTACTTCCTCCTTGCTAACATCATCTTCCTTATTTTGGAGCGCCCCCCTTCACTCAGCATTCTTTGATGGGGCCGTTCATCACTCTCTCCCCCTTACATAGAGTGATTGGCCCAAAAATGGGTGCAGAGCCCAACAGACTTAATTACAACGTTTTTTGGAGACTTGATAGGTGGCTGTGTGAAGAGAGATGCTTTTTCTTCTAGCCTGTAAACTGGAATGATTTCAGCTGGAATAAAAAAATCAGTTTCTATGCCCACACTTACATGGCTCATCAGTTTCACAGAAAAAGAGTATAAAAATAGCATAAAACGAAGAGGTGCTTAAAGATGAAGGAATAAAGAGAGAGAGAAAAGAGAGACAACTAGCAAGATCATTGGAGACTTTTTAAGTGTTTTGATCTGTAACCCCTGAGTTTCTAGTGGCAAGCAAAGTAAGGAGTTTCTTTCATTTAAGCTACTTTGAGGTGAATTTCTGTCACATACAAAAGAGTTCTTACTAGTACACATTTCTCTTACTAATATTATTCAAATCGTGCTTTTTAACAGTGTGTTTTTCCCTTGATAAAATCTATTTAAAAACCCTATTATCCCTTCTATAGAAAAAGATAAAATACTTTTTCTTTCATTAGCTTGAATAAAACATACCATTGAGGTAACAGATGGTAAAGTATCCTTTTCAAATTTGAGGCTCTTTGTAGATTATTGTAGCTCAAATCACACAAGGTGAGAACTGATGTATCCTTTTATTCTGCACACAATGTCTTCTACTGGCAAATCTTTCTTTGTAAGAAGAGAGTAGATTAGGAATTAATGTAAATATAAGTTCTAGAAGAAATTGTGTGTAGTGAAAGTCATGTCACTCTGTATCTAACCATCAAAGTGAAGTACAGCCATTTGCTTGGCTTTTCAAGGCATTGTAAGTCAAGAAAAATTAGGAATAGGGAAAGAAATGAAGACACTGTGTGGATAAGAGCTAGGAGGCAAGGAGGAATTAGTGCCACTCTTGACATTCATCAGAGGGTACAAAGATGGACGGAAAGACTGAGCTCTCTGGCACACCTTCCTCAGTGAAGAGAAGCATCATAGGAAAGTCTTAAACGGCAAAAGGACAAGCTGGATGTGCAAAGATATCCATGCAGTCTGGTGCCCCAGTGCCTTCCACTGCAAGAAGAATTGATGAATCATTTGGAATCGATAGAAAAGCTGCATCTTGTCTCCTGCAGTTCTCAGTCTGTTCGTTGAGTGTATTATGATGGATAGAGTTCATGTCGATGAATACATTAGAGGAAAATGTAGTGCTACATCTTAATGTTTTCTAAGGACATCGATTAGTGGCCAAATACAAAATACCTATAACCTACTCCACGGTAAAAGGATGGAGAAGGAAAGACACCTGTAAGGCTTTAATCAGCTTTGAGATGACCAATAGGGACTACCTGAATTTGAATTTTTCTGAGCCTCTGATTTCTTATCACCAGATCACAGAGAGCCTAACAGAGAGGCAGTTGCTAGCCATGGGATAGTCTCTGAAGTATTATTACTAGTTGTACAATATGTGCTGGGCTCAGCCTCAGTGTCCTTTATCTTTTCCAGTATGAGATCTCAGACAATTTTCAAGTTCAATCCTTAAGCATGAGGCCTTGTTTCCCTCCAATTTATCTTCTTCACTGAAGTGTAATATGCAAAATGAACATCTGACCTCTTAGTTTAAAAGACATCATCAGTTCCCTGTAGGATCAAGACTCATGTCTTAGCATGACACCTGAGACTTTTCCTATCCTAGTCTCTATCCTCCTACCCAGGCTTACCTTCCACATTACAGTTTATGCATTCAGAACACACAGTTGGTCACCATAGGTGGTATTACATCTTTGATGTTGGTAATGCTGTACCCTGCCTAACATACCCTTTGTACCATTCTTCCCTTGCTCAACACCTACTCATCCCTCAGGACCCCAACTGAGACTTTATTTTTTTGTGGAAGCGTTTTTCAGATCTTCATATTTTCATTAAGTTCCCTTTTTCTCTACCTTTGAAGTGTTCTTACACACTTATTGAAAGTATGTGGTCCTGTGTTTATTACACATCCTCCATTACCCCTTTCAGCATAAAGTCATGGTTTTATTTACCTTTTAGTGACCCAGAAGTATCCAATATCTATTTGTAAACAGAAATGAACCACAATCAGTAGCAGCTTTTTAGGATATTACTATACCTGGGTCAACTTCCTGGTGTGGTAAACAAGCTATTTGGATGTTAATCTGGGTTTCATTCTTTCCCGATTATTTTTCTTTTCTTTTCTTTTCTTTTTTTTTTTCATGCATGTTGGTTGAACTTTGTGCTCATTTGCATAGATTATTTTCTAGGACTCCTATAGCAAATGACTACAGAGTATATAGCCCATCACTCCAATTTCTTCCTCTGTTTTCATGTGGCCTTTTCCCCTCTGTGTCTACACAGTGTCTTCAAATCTCTCTTTCTCTTTATAAGGACAGCAGTCATTGGATTTAAGGCATATCTTACTCCAGTATGACCTCATCTTAACTTGATCATGTACAAAGACCTTACTTCCAAGTAAGGTTTCCTTTGCAGATCCTGGATACCAAGGCTTCAGTGTAACTTTTAGGGACGCCATTTAATTCAAAACCTTTGTCTTTGGTGAGGACTGCATCACGGGGTTAGAGGCAGGTGTTGTTGCCACTAGACAACATGTTTTCCTGTGTTTTTCTGACTTTCACTGCCAGAAGTGATTGTGCTTCTTGTTAAAACTATGCTAGAAGGGTGATTTGTGGGTAGGAAAGAGGGACTAAGGCAAAGAGAGAGTGGGACACAATACACACACACACACTCCAAGACTAGGATGAGTAGAGTTATGACAACCCGGCAGGAGCTAGTGACCTTTCTTTAGCAATAGTCAGCGAGATGGGAAGACCAGAGGCAAAAATTAAACTCGGGAGTTCACTTTTTGGGTAAATATCCCCTTGTCATTGTCTTGCCTTTCACAGAGCACTGGAGTGGCCTCCAGCCATTAAAATATTGACCAACCACCACCATAATGGTCTAAAGAAAGAAATTTTCCTTCTTCAAGAGAGCTCCCTCTCTTGAAAGGCATTCTTTCAGTATGGTTTAGCTTTTCTATTGGTTAAGACTTCAATAATGAATTCATTTTCTCCTTCTTACTTTGATATGTATTTGCTGTCATAGCCTATTTTAAGGAAAGTACAATTGTGAAAATAAAAATGCTGGGCAGCGTGAACAATATCAGAAAGGTACAGAGTTTTGAAGTAAACAGGTGGACAGTTCAGGACAAAGATGGATGTGAAAAGTGATGGTAGGTTCCAAGATAAGGAAGCATCAGATTAAACCTTTTTTTTTTTTTTAAGTTTTTAGTGCCAAAAGTATTTTGAAATCAGAATGACAGATCTATAGAACTGAAATTTCATGTTTTCCAAGGTATGCTCCAGTGCAAAACAGCCCTAAAACATTCTCAAGGGATAATAAGATTCATTGGTGAAATATCTTTGTAAACCTTGCAGGCCACCTTCCTGACAATGCACACCAGCAAATGACAAGTTCTAAGAAACCCCTGCAGAAAGGAAACCTGTTTAACATAGTAAGTCCAGATTGACTTGATCACATACCCCCTTTCTGGATAATTGATAATCCAAGGAATACACTTGGGAATATGGTGGTGTGGTTCACATGAATTCATGGAAGCCAGTCAAAAGTAAAGGGAAGCGAAATTCTCTTAATTTCTAGGCCCCTCATTGTTCTTATATTACACACTCCACAAGAGAAGTTGAACTCCTTAATAAATGTCTCCCTGTCCTTAATCTGTATCCTAGCATGTGGCTCAGATAAACAAATTTGATAAAGTAGATTGGATGATTATAATATGTTTTATTTATAAGTGTAACAAAAAAAGATGATTGTATAACAATGTGAATATGTTTAATGCTACAGAACTATACATTTAAAAATGGTTAAGTGTTAAATTTTTTTAATGTATATTTTAACCACAATTTTTTTAAGGAATGAAGTAAGAAGGAAGGAAGGGAGGGAGGGCGGGAGGAGAAAATAGTCCTTGGTATCAGCCCTGCCAAAATATTGTCAAGATGGTGCTGTCTCCTTTTGGAAGTAAAGAAGCAGCCTTCCAAAGTGCAGTACTAAATGTCCTTACTTACCAAAACAGGAAACCTATGTTTTTCTTCAAATCACAACATAGAACGTATTTTTTTTTTTTTATAAATTACATTCACCTTCACTGGTTTTATATAATGAAGCCCAAATCTTTACCTTGTTTTTGTTTCCTTGAGAGGACTATTTTATTGTAAAATGAGAAAAATCAATAGGTAAGGTATCTTTGGCTTGTCAGTTATTTGACAGAGGGAAGATTGTCTTCCGCAGGAGAGTCATTTTCCATTTTGCTGCATGCTGCAATGGCACCAAATGAAAATGTACATTTTTTCTAGTTGTTTTTTGTTTGTTTTTTAAGAGAAAATTTTATAGTTTAGAGATTTTTGATAAGTTGGAGGTTTTTCTTAATTTCGACAATATCTCTCATTGTAAGGCTGTGTTGAGAGGCACTTGGGTGGCTCCATCGGTTAAGTGTCTGACTCCGGCTCGAGTCATGATCTCTCAGTTCGTGATTTCAAGCCCTGCGTCGGGCTCTGTACTGACAGCTCAGAACCTGGAGCCTGCTTCAGATTCTGTGTCTCTGTCTGTCTCCGCCCCTCCCCCACTTGTGTTTTCTCTCTCTCTCTCTCTCTCTCAAATACATATAAACATAGAAAAAAGGCTGTGTTGAAAATAAGATTGCACTTTACAATTCTACTATCAGAAGAGTGAATAATTATGAATTTCTAAGCTACTGGAGCTGGGTGGATGTGGTTGGCATGTTTAAAACCTTCCTAACTGACCTCCCTGACACTTAATTTTAGTGAGGCAGAAAGAGGATTATAATATATTAACAATCTGACAGAAAAGCTATATATTTCTCAAAAATGAAACTTTGAAATATTAAATTAATGCAGTATTTTAATTAAAATAGTTACCTTGATAATTACATAATATTATTATAGAGTCTGCATTTGAAAATAATTGATGTAAAGTCAATTATATATGTTTGAATTTTTTTAGTTTATGAATTCAGTCATAATTAGCCATTGATGGAAAGATGAAGTACACAGTCACTAACCTAAGAAAAATATTTCCTCTGTTCTGTTCAAAATATTGCTATAGTATTTGATCAAGTTCAATTGTGGTAAAATTCCAACATCATTCCCAAGACGACTTTCCTTCTAGCAAATAACTTTCATGTTCCATAACCTTAGCTTTGAATGCTCCTATGTCTTAACTAAGAGCAGAGTTAACATTTTTTTAATATGTCCCAGCCACAGCAATGCATAGAGAGAGTTTAGAGTCTTGGAGTTAGGCGACTGTGAAAATTTTGTCATACCAACTCAACCTAGATCTCAGTTTTTGCAAACATTTGTTGAGGTTTAATGGGAGAGGAAAATGCCATCATGCTTAGTAGGCAGTTAAACACTTAATGCTCTTAGACAGTAAATGCTCTTGGAAAGCTTTAACCATTATTACTTACCATTATTATTATTTACTTATTCACTCAAAAATATTTTTGAATATATGACTTATTCTGGATTCTTGGGATACATCAGTAAGCAGGAGAGACAAAGATTCCTGTTTTCATTGAGCTCATAATAGAAAAACAATAAATTCAATAATTAAGTGAACTGTATATTATGTTAAAAAATGACAGTGCTAGGGGCACCTGGGTAGCTCAGTTTGTTGAGCATCCGACTTCAGCTCAGGTCATGATCTCATTGTTCATGAGTTTGAGCCCCATGTCAGGCTCCGTGCTGACCTCTCGGAGCCTGGAGCCTGGAGCCTGCTTCGGATTCTGTGTCTCCCTCTCTCTGTCCCTCCTTCGCTTGCACTCGGTCTCTCTGTATCTCTCTCAAAAATAAATAAACATCAAAAATTTTTTTTTTAAATGACAGTGCTATAGGAAAAACAAAGTAGACCATGGACTTTGGATGATTATGATATAGTAATGTAAGCTCATCAGCTGTAACAAATATGGCGCTCTGGTAGGGAATGTTGGTAGGGGAGAAACTGTGCTTTTGCGAGCAGGAAGTATATGAGATAAGTTGTATCTGTACCTCCCCTCAGTTTTGCAATGAACCTTAAACTGCTCTAAAAAAAAAAAAAATACAGTCTTAATTTAAAAAAAAATGATGTCTGCTAGGGAAGGGTAAGTTGATGCTCACCTTCTAAGTATGTGATGACTCTCATCTTTCAAATCAAGTTCAAACTATTTGGCCTGTATTTGAAGACCTTTGGTAATTGGTCTCTACACTCTTTACCCAAACGCACACCTCTTTCTTCCCCCAAGTAAATCCATCATCTTGTCCTTTGAGCACATATTAGGTTTATTTCCATCTCTGCCTTCACCTTGTCCACTGTGGAATATTTTTTGTTGCCTTCTCAATCATTCCAACTTTAATTGTGAAGATCCAGGTCAAATCCTGCCTTGCCCAAAAGGCCTCTTTTCACTTCTGTGGCTTGCATTTATCTTTCTTTCTCTAAACTATTATGGCAATTATTGTGTTTTGCTCATTGGAAGAGTTAATGACTCATCATTTATCATGTCATCCATCCATTATGTATTTTTATCTTCCTCCCCCAAGACAATGGGCAGTGTTACAGTTTTTGAGCCTTGCCCAGGGAAACTGGCAGAGATTAGGATGAATATACAATAAATATTTGCAAATGGCCATCAATAAATATTTGCTGATCATTTTGAATGTAACTCAGATACAATATGTGTGCTCTAACAAGTAGGAAATGTTTTATACTTTCGAAATGCATTCATAGAGACTACTCATTTGCAAAAATGAGTAAGCAAAGTGAAAGAATTTGAGAAGTTACAGTATAAGTCATAGCTTTGAGATCTGAAGTTTTTAGCCTTCCCTTAATGCAAATATCTCAAAAACAACTTGAGCAGAGAAAATAGGAACATTGAGTGACATGGTGTGGATGAATGCATCTTTTGATTTAACTTGTCTGTTTTGCTTTATTCAATAATATATTTTTCCTCCTCCTTTTCACATCGCTGACTTTTAGTTTAATGGTTTTCAAAGTGTGTGATGGGGCTTTAGAAGTGAATGTAGATAGACAAAAAGTTTCTTTGTCTTTTTGTCCCATGCCTATATTTTACACAAGGTCAATAACAGGCTTCAGTGTTTTTACAATTACCAGGAGGATGGGATTTGTTATTGTGTGCAGATAAATGTGCTGATGCCTCCATTATTTATGGGATGAGATAAAAGTCATGCAGCCTTCTGAGACAAAAGGCAGGTATATGTTTTATATCTATATTTTTGATGAGTTCTCTCATAGACATTGTGCCTTCCATAGTCCAGTGACTACCTAATGTAAATTTCAGGTGAAGTAAAGCTGTCAACATTTAGTATTTTTTATGACTTACATTTATGCAGCTAGGGAACAAACATCTCACTTTAGGAAAAAAAAAAAACAACAACTAGGTGTAACAGGTAGAGTGAAATGGTTTGTTCTTTATTTTATTTATTTATTTTTTAGTTTGTAGTATTTATGTTAGAGAAAAACGACCCAAGCTAAAGTAATTTTAAGGGCCTCTATGTGAAAGGAATAATGGACCTCACAGATTAAAATGCTTCTGAAATATTTTAAAATAGAAAATCTGGCTTTGTGACTTTAGAAAATAGGAGGCAAGTTGACATTTTTTAAAGTAAATGGAATATGTTATCAGCCACCTACAAAGATAATATTCTTGACTGATTCTCAGCAGAACCTTGATCTTACTTCCCCTCCAGTCTTCCCCATCCCCCTGAAGTAAATTTGGTTTTAGGGGTGGCCATGAAGCCAAAAAGGTAATTGGTCTTTATTGTGGTTCAGTCTATGTCCTCCATCGTGTGACCATCCTCTGAGAATTACAAGTTCCCTATGTCTATCAAACTCAGTTTTCTCCTTTGAAAAAGGAGAGAGTATTGCACAATTGTGCACTTGAACTAAATATTTTTCTTCAATTTCTACAATTTTAATGTGGGTGGGCCAAATACAGACTTTCTATAAAGCCATCAAGAAGCTAGGAGCTATGATTTCTACCATTTCCCTCTACATAATAATTTAATATACTAACCATATCTCTCAAAAAAACAGCCATAAAATGCTCATATGATTTTTGAAAAAATATTTATGGAAAAATAAATTATTATAATAGTGATTGTCTCTTAAAGACAGAAATGGAAACATCAGGAGGTAGGAAGGCAGATTTTATTTTTTATGTTTAAACTTTTATCATGAATATGATAATGGATCATAACTGCAAAAAACCTGCCTATAAATAACAAAATATATCTAATTTATGCCTAATGTTGGCATAATTATATGGGAAAAGGCACTCTCAGAAAATAGTGACGATAGTATGAAACATTTTTCTGAAGAGGAATTTCGTAATATATAACAAAAAGCTTTAAAATGTTTATACTGTTTGAGTAATTCAGCATTTAGAAATGTGTTCTAAAGCAATAACTTAACATTTAGTGGTAAAATTTAGAAGTATTCCTTTTGAAATCAGGAAGAATATCATGCCCATTACAACTGCTTGCACTCAGCAATGTATTATGTGTCCTAGACAATGCAATAAGATATGAAATAGAAATGAGACGTGGGTAAATTGAAAAGAAAAAAAATCTTAATTACAGCTGTTGTGTTCATCTCCCTAAAATTCTAAGAGAATCGGCATCTAAACTATCAGAGATAATAATAGATTCCAGCAGTGTTGGTAGATCTAAGAGATCTATATATTTTTTAAAGCAGAATCTCTACATATCACCAATTAGAATATATAATTAATATATAACAAGAGATGACCACAAGAATTATGCATCAGCATCTTCATTACAACAATATTTACATTTAAAATAATCAACAGAATCCTAAATGCAAAACATTAGGAAAATAGTGAAATAAATCATGATATATCCCTATAATGGAATATTGTTCCAGCCAGGTACCACAGAGAAACCAGACATCACAAATCAACGTTATTTGAGGATGGTCTAATAAAAATGTGGGAGGGATGCCTAGGTGGCTCATTCAGTTTAGCATCTGACTTGATTTTAGCTCAGGTCGTTGTCTCACGGTCATGGGATTGAGCCCTGCTTTGGGCTCTGTGCTGACAGCATGGAGTCTGCTTGGGATTCTGTTTCCCTCTCTCTCTGCCTCTCCACCACTGATTCTCTCTCTCTCTCTCTCTCTCTCTCTCTCTGTCTCTGTCTCTCTCTCAAGATATATATATATATATATATATATATATATATATGTGTGTGTGTATATATATATATACATATATATGTATATATATATATATATTTTTTAGTATAAGAGTGTGGGAAAATAAACCATTAGAAATACAGTGCCTAGGCTGGAGTGGAGACCAAGCAATTACCAGAATCTGGAAGAAGAAAGGATCTCTGAGACGAACGGCCCTTCAGAATTGACTCAATGAGGAGGGACAAGTGGAATAAAATTCCTGACCTCCTACTTTGTCCTTTCTATGTTGTCCTGCCCATGTTTCCTGTAGTCTAAACCTACCTACAACCAGAGGGCTAGGGAGCTGTTTAATTTGATGTTTACAGATTAGCCTCAGAGAAAGAAAGCCATGTGAGAAAGATAAGACACAAATTTGGAGGATCAGATGGAAAATACTGTACAGTCCTTAAAATGGGTATGTTAAAAATGATTTACTAAATGAAGATATGTTCACTCTCCGTACAGTAAAAAACAGAATAAGTAACTGCATATATGATACGATGTCCACTTGTTTCTCAAACAATCTTGAAGAAAATTCTGCTTAGGATAGACTTGTAGGTAACTTTTGATATTTTATATCCTTCTTTTTACTTTATTTTCAGTTGTTTTATAATGAATAAATACACACTCTGAGCCAGAGCAAGAAATTACTATTTTTGTAAAATTACACCTCTAAACTTGTTTTCCATTTTTTTCTTTCTTAAATATTCTAGGGCTCCAAAGTTATTTAGTCTTTTAAATTTTTTATAGAAAAAAAACAAATTATCTAAGAAATAAAATTAAAATGTAGTAAGTACCCAATTGAAACAGTATTTTCAAGACTGACATTAAAATCTGACATTAAAATGCTGTTCTGAAAGAATAATGAAGTTTAAAAATAATTTTATTTCTGAGCCTCAGCAGCTTACTCCAAATCAAATAAGAGAAAGGACAGGAAATGCCAGACAATTTGTAGTAAACTGAGATCAGATCACCTGTATATCTTCCTGGTGGACTGACCCTTTTATCATAGGAGATGTCCCCTTTTTTTCATTATACATGCTTCTTCATTTAAATTCTACTTTGACAGATAATAATATTGCTACATCAGTTTTCTTTTTTTTAATTAAAAAAAATTTAATGTTTATTTATTTTAGAGAGACAGAGCACGAGTAGGGGAGGGACAGAGATAGAGGGAGACACAGAATCCAAAGCAGACTCCGGGCTCTGAGCTGTCAGCACAGAGCCCAACGCAGGGCTTGAAGCCACGAACCTTGAGATTATGACCTGAGTGGAAGTTGGTTGCCCAACTGACTTAGCCACCCAGGCACCCTGACATCAGCTTTCTTTTGACTGTTTGCATGATTTACCTTTTTATATCTTTTTATTTTCAGGATATATATGTGTGTGTGTGCGTGTGTGTGTGTGTGTGTGTGTGTGTGTGTGTGTGTTATATGTATATATGTGTGTGTATATGTGTATTAGATAGTGTATAATTTGTGTATATTTAGGTAGCATATAATTTGTTTATTATGCAAACTGCAATCTTTGCAATCTAATAGGATTATTTATTTTGTTTAATTAATTTCTGGTATAACTGGTGCCATGTTGCCATTTCTATTCTTCTCAGTTATTTACTGTTTCTTTTTACTCTATTTGCCTTCATCAGACTAGGTAAGTGATTTATTAGCCCACTTTCCCTTCTATTAGTTTATTAGTTGTACTTTTCTTTATTATTCTTTCAGTGGTTGTCCTAGATATTATAATATGCATATTTGACTTATTAGAGTCTAATATAAATTAGTTCTTTTACCACTTCCCAGTCAATATCTTAGAACATAAGAACCCTTGCCTTTATTGTATTTATGGTTCTTAATTTTAATTCAGTGTATAATTTGTACCCCTCAGTCTATTATTAACATTGTCATCGTTTTGGAAAAGCAACACTACTTTGGATTTAATCACACATTTATACTTTACATCGTTCTTCATAGCTTCCTGAATCCCTGTGTTGAAGTCTGAGATCATTTCCTTTGTGCCTCAAGAAATCCTTTTTTTAATTTCTTTTAGTGGGAGTCTAGTGAGGACAAAATATTCCGGATTTTGTCTCAAAAAATCTTTTTTTTTTTTTTTTTTCAGATCTTCTTTTTGTATTTCCTCTGCATGTAAACTCCTAGGTTAGTAGTTCTTTCGGTACCCTCATGAGGTCATTCTTTGTCTTCCGGTCTGGCTGTCTCCATTTCTTTCCTTCTTTCTTCTCTTGAGAAACTGGCCGCCTTATTGTTGCTACTGTGAAAATACTGTTTCTTTTCTCTGTTTTGTTTAACTCCTCTGGATTTATTTCAGATTTTCCTTCTTTATGTCTTGTGTGTTTTTTTCATTCATTTCACTAGGATGTGCCCAGGTGTGGTTTCATTTTATGTATTTGTTTGTGGATTGTAGCGCTCTTTGGTATCTTTAGATTTGAGAGTCTTGATTATTATATATTCAGATATTGTTTGTTCCATGACCTCTTTTATCTTTGGCTATTTATTTTCAACTCCAATTGTGCTTATGCTGCCTTTTAAGTTTTTTATGTTCCTTTCTTGCCATGCTGAACTTAGGAACTGGAAAATTTCTCAAGGGAAACTGGCACCACATGATGGACCCTCTTGTATATACCTTCCTTCTTTGTAGAATTTGACCTCCCCTAGCTTTTTTCCCCATTCTCATTAGATTGCTAAAGCTCTACCAATAGAGTTTTTGTGACTGCATAATCTTTCCTTTTGTGCCACTTAAGAATTAGCAGATTCCCCGAGTTTTGTGCAAAAGTGACGCTTACCTCAGTTAGCTTACTTCATTCCAGGATACTGGCTCCCGATGTCCTGACTACATCAGAATGTGCTCAGTGGTTTTAAACATATTTCTTCCTGTTATCTCTTATACATCTTTTCTAGTTGGTCCCAGTGGGAGTGTTGATCTGGTAGAAGGCATTCCCTTAGAATCTAAAATGAAAATCTGTTGCCTTCATGGTGCATTCAGTAAGAGACTCCAAGTGAATATTGGTTTCTCTAATTTTGTAACGATAAATTTTAGTAATAAAAGAAATTTCAGAATATAAAACGTGGGGTTTTGTTGGTCTGATTCTAACCAGTGTGCAGTCAGATAAACAGAAACTACTACTACTAGCAAAGAGGGAGGATATGACACAGAGAAATATTTACAAGTGTTGGAAGGGCTTGAGAAGCAGAAAGGGAAGACGAGGTTATGCATAGGTTAGTAATTGTGGAAGACTGTTACTATGTTAGGAATGAATAGCGATGTAACCAAGAGCCCAAGATGACTGTGTTCACTGGGGCTACTGGGTCACCTGTTGCTTTGGAATGACTGTTGTCCCACCTGGAATTGAGATGCCTGCTTACCCACTGATGCCTCTGAAGCTTTAAGGCTCAGTATTTCCCAGAGCTGTTCTTGCCATGATCCCAGCATCGCGGCCTGTGTGGGACCTGCCGCGGCTGCTGCTAGTGGGCTCACACCACCTGCATAGGAGTTCGGGAGCCAAGAACTGTCTGCTGCTGCTGTTGACACTACTTCCTTCCTTCTGCATTCCAGTTTTCTGTCACTTCCTCCTGTTGGCTTAATCTAATGGAAAGGTAGATTTCAAGGAAGTCTGGGAAATGTAGTTTTCAGACATTTGGCTCCCAGACAAAACAGAACACACATAAGGGCAGATATGAAGCCAAAAGCCAACTGTCAGCTAACACATCTAACTGACAATGGCACAAATCTTATTTCTCTTTCCATTTTATCGGTTAGTTAAATGAGACCCAGATATATAAAATGATTTGCTTAATAGCAGTTGGTATTGGTGGAAGGAATCAGGCTGATTTTCTCTTGACTAGAATTTCAGGGTTCCCACTACAGTATAATTCTGCTTTAGACAAAAAACCAGTCCATACATTAAAAAAAAAAAAGTTTTATGTTTCTTTATTTTGGAGGGAGAAAGACAGAGCACAAGCAGGGGAGAGGAAGAGAGGGAGGGAGACACACAACCTAAAGCAGGCTTCCAGGCTCTGAGCTGTCAGCACAGAGCCGGATGCGGGGATTGAACCCACGAACTCTGAGATCATGACCTGAGCCGAAGTCGGACGCGTAAATGACTGAGCCACCCAGGCGCCCCAGAACCAGCCCATACATTTAATGCTGTACACACACACACACACACACACACACACACACACACACACACAAATGCACACACACAGTCATACAATCTTAAAGTTCTAAAAAACAAAACAACCAACCATATGTGGATATAAACATTTTTTCACCTTCTTGTAATTTGCAGATCCAGATCCAAATTTATGTGGCAGGCCTTATTACTCTAATCAGAGAGGCACTCTGTTCATCTAAACAGAGGGTCTTTGGTAAATTACCCTCTCTATCATGGACAGAAAATAGCCTGTGGACCAAGAAAGGGCATCCAAATCACATCTTACAACTGCTTCAGTACCCTTTGCCACAAATGCTACAATGGGTTTTGGCTAATGAGAGTAGAATTTCTGTTAGCGGGGTCTCCAGAAGAGAGAAGCATAGCCAGTGTGGCAGAAATGGATCAGGCACAATTTCTGCTTCTGGGGTTTGAAGTTTTATACTCGGACACTAACATGTATATATCCAATTGGTAGAGTGTAGGTCACAGCCCTCTATCCTATCTTTAAGAGAGGTTGACAACCTCTGTTTCTGGCTTTGAGAAGGGACAGATTTCTAAGTTGGGAAATTAGGTAGCATAAGCAGGATATTCAAAGTCAAACAGAATATCAAATTGCAAGACAAACATTGAAACCCCTTCCTCTGTTCTAGAACTTCCATTAAACACACACATGGCCTTCCATAAGAATTGAAACAATCTTGGAAAAGGTAACTTGTCTCATCTTTTCTGAATCATACTGAATCAATTAATAAAAATAAAGCATACAGCTTTCTTTTTAGTAGTCTTTTTACTTAATATACTTTCAATCTATCTATAGCTATTGATAGGTTTTCCTCACCACAATTTCACTTAATGTGAGATGTATTCTATCCCTGGACATTATTTCTTGTTTCTGGTAACAGAATAGGAGCTTTGAGCTAAAAAAAAAAAACAAAAAAAAAAAACAAAAAAAAAAAACACCTTTCTGATTCAACATGCACATCCATTGTGACTTTTACACTGGAATAAGAAAAATCTATATTTGGATTGTACATTTTTTTATCAGATATTACTAAATAAAACACTTAAAGGAAACTAATTTTCTTTCCTCTAATTAATGTCTATCAGTGTAGCAACTTCTAACAAAATCCTACACTTAATGGTGAAGTTTCAAAATGTTGTCATACTCTTATTTTTTATAGTATTTGATCTGCCCAATATTGACTCTGCATTTGAATTTCATGTAAAATCTATGTGTAGATTTCCTTTTTGAGACTAAGCCATGTTTAAATGAATTTTGGTAATAAGGGTATTATTAATTTTGTTCCAACTCATGTTTAGGTTTCTAGCTTACTGATCTCAGCATGCTTTTCCAAGTAGACCCCATTAGCTGTCAGAGTCCCACACCTTTCTTCTGGCTTTTCTAGTATTCCAGGCATGGGGAGAGGTACTGAGAGGCCAAGCAAAGTTGTACGGCAAGTTAAGCATTCTTCTTGCCAATCAGTGAGATTCTAGATGTTGATGAGTAACATCTTCACCAAACACCTTGGGTAAATTTCCAACCTATGCCAGGAAACAAGAGATAGGAGATGCATACTCAGTTAGCCCTAGGGTTTCTGCAGCAATGACTTACCTCTTACATGACAAGTTGCATGCCCAAAACATTTCCGTCAAGTACCCTTTGCCAGATTTCCCACTCAGGTCTTTTAGGGTATTGAACCCACTCCCTTCTTCAGTAAACTCACTGTGCACTATCCATTTCTGCCTTCTTTCTTTTTAGTGGGGAAAAAAAAAAAAAGATTTTATTTTTACCTGGGTGCACAACTGCCCACTGCAGATTACCTTTCCCAGCCTTCTTCGCAGTTAGATGTAGCCGTGTGACCAAATTTGGCCCAATGGAATGAGAAGAGAATTATGTCATCAAAGTCATCTTCTAAACAAAGATAAGTTGTTTGCCTTTGACTTTCTCAGTTACCACTTCCAGAGGGCGGGCTGGGCCATAGATGTAGTCATGACTTAGATTTGACCATGAAGACAAGAACAGCACACTAAGGGATGACAGAGCAAAAAGTTACAGTAAACCAGCCTTCACCAGCCTGGAAAATGCAATCCTAGAGATATGTGAGAAAGACTGTAATTTGTAATTTTGATCCTCGCTGTATTTTGGGATCTCACAGAAGCTTAAGTTGCAGCTTTAAGTAATGTATCTGGGGTGGCTCCCAGGATCCTAGGGTATCTATCCTTCATCTAACTTTTCTTCTGAATCCTCCCACTACTATTTGATTCCATCTCAATTACAAGGAGATCCCCGCCCCTGCTTTTTCCTCCCTCAGTCACTTCCTTTTCTCACAGCCCCCAACAACATTACCATGTTCTTTATAACATCTCCCCAAATCCTATTCACACATTCATTCTATTTTTCTCTCAGACCTTTTCTTTCTTTCTTTCTTTCTTTCTTTCTTTCTTTCTTTCTTTCTTT
>NW_024412414.1:14114465-14121729 GCF_014898765.1 Herpailurus yagouaroundi | reverse complement strand
TTTCTTTCTTTCTTTCTTTCTTTCTTTCTTTCTTTCTTTCTTTCTTTCTTTCTTTCTTTCTAAGTTAACCTGATATCCCTTTATGCAGCCAACCCAATTCACCAGTAACTCCAAAATTATTTTCTATTTCTTTGAGGGCAAGGAGCACTCAATTTTCAAATCATCCAAGAAATTAAGGGGGAATATTTATAGTTATTCTAATATCAAAGAAAGGAAAATGCCAAACAATAATTTCCATATTCAATTTATAATCAAATAGTTTTCCAACATCCAGAGGGACCATAAGTCCCTGGATATATAATTTTGAAGGAATATCTTATTTATGTAACTTATAAAATACAGTAACATACATTTTCTGCCATTTACTAATAGAATGGTTTTTCTTCCTCAAAATACCTGTTTTCTTCTTTCTAATTTATACAGTATATTAGCTGTGTATAATAAAATTCTAAAATATTAGGACAGAAAAGGATTTAATGGAGCATTTGTTTTAGTTTCTTTATTTCCAGATGAGGAATCTGAGAACCAGATTAACTGGGCATCTTTCTCAAATTTATAAGGGCAGCAAGTGGTGGGCTGGAACTACACCTAGCAACCTGGCTTTGATAAATACACCTACCCTCCCACCTGTTTACTGTTCTTGAAGGGTAAGCTTGTTATTGATTTTTTTTCTTTTTTTCTTTTCTTTTGTTTCTTTTCTTTCTTTCTTTCTTTCTTTCTTTCTTTCTTTCTTTCTTTCTTTCAGATAGAGTGAGCGTGCATGAGCAGGGGAGAAGAGGGACAAAGGGAGAAAGAGAGAGAATCCTAAGCATCTGCACGCTCAGCACGGAGCCCAATGTGAGATATAATCCCAGGAATTTGGGATCATGACCAGAACCAAAATCAAGAGTCAGATGTTCAACTGATTGAGCCATTCAGGTGCTCTGTAATTGACTTTCAGTATGAAAACAGTAGTGTTCTAGTGGCCTCTGGGTGACCCGGTTGAGAGTCTGACTTTGGCTCAGGTCGTGATCTCGTGGTTTGTGAATTCGAGCCCCACATTCGGTTCCCCACTGACAGTGTGGGACATGCTTGGGATTCTCTCTCTCCCTATCTCTCTCTGCCCCTCCCCCACTCACGCTTGCTCTCTCTTACAAAAAATAAATAAATAAACTAAAAGAAAAAAACACACTATAATGTTATAATAGCAGTGGACACTTCTCAGGATTTAAAATAAGCAATAAATAAGAGTGGAAGGTCCCAGTTTAGAATCACTGGGTCATTCGGTACTCTGCATCTTTCTAATTTCTCTTTAAAACTGTACTCCAGGGGCGCCTGGGTGCCTCAGTCGGTTGAGCGTCCGACTTCGGCTCAGGTCATGATCTTGCGGTCTGTGAGTTCGAGCCCCGTGTCGGGCTCTGTGCTGACAGTTCAGAGCCAGAGCTTGCTTTGGATTCTGTGTCTCCCTCTCTCTCTGCCCCTCCCCGACTCATGCTCTGTCTCTCTCTGTCTCAGAAATAAATAAACATTAAAAAAAATTTTTAAACTGTACTCCTGTTGACACAAGTACAGCAATAATTCACAAAGTTCATTTTAATTAATGTGATTCTCAAAATTCACAGTCTTACTTTCTTCCCTTTGGTCTTTTCTTTTTGTCAGCAGAATATGTATTAGTTGGAAAGCTTTCTTTTCCTTTATCTGAACTACCCACTGCCTGCTCCCAGCCTTGTCACTTTATTTTCTATACAAAAATTGAGTACAGTTTCTTTTGATCTCCTTTTAAGAAACCTGTCAATAATGGTAGCAACGGTAACCGTCCTGTGGGCCATGTGCTTGTGGATGCTTTTTCATTTTATAGTTTAAGATGACTGATTGATTGCTTGCATATTCAGTGTCCTGACTTCTGCATTCAGAGAACTGTTATCTGAAATAACCAGACCTGGGAACCAGCTCGTTTGCCTTTCCGCTGTCTAGTCTCAGCAATAGCAAACATCACTCTGCAAATTTCATTCTTTTATTTCCATTCCTTTCCTTTTATTTTCCCAAGCAATTAGTGTTGCAGTACCCTTGAGCCTCTCTAAATACCTCAAGAGTGTCATGATGTTCCCTAATGGTAATCTGAGGGACCTGCGTATCTCCTTTGCAGACGTGTCTCTGAGTTGGCATCCTTCTACTTCCACAGGTGGTGTTTGATGCTATCCCTTTGCGCTGTCTTGTGGCATTTCTTTTTTCTTTCTCTGGCTACAACTGCAAAACTCTGACAGCATTGTCTGTGTCTGTGCTTTATTTTTCTTATCATATAAAGGGGGAGATATAAAGGATATAGATAAGTCTATAATCTGGATGGCTCAGTGGGTTGAGCATCCAAGCATTCAACTCTTGGTTTTGGCTCAGGTCATGATCTCACAGTACATGGGATCAAGCCCCACCTTGGGCTATGGGTTCAAGCCCCGCATTGGGCTCTGTGCTGGCAGCGTGGAGCCTGCTTGGGATTCTCTCTCTCTCTCTCTCTCTCTCTCTCTCTCTCTCTCTCACCCCCCACTCTGCCCCTTCCTCCCCTCACAATAAATAAATTTAAAAAAAAGTGCTTTAAGACAGTAACAGCTTCATGTATCATTCTGTTGTGTGATTGTACTCACACTTTGTCATTTCCCTATTGAGGTACATCCATGCTGTTTCTAATTTTTACTGTTCCCTCAAATGCTGTATGTTGTAGTGAATACACACCTGAGTATGTGTCCTTGTGAACATGTGATTCCCTGGTATATATGTAAAATACATGTATACATTTTATGTAATTATGTTTATATATTTATAGTTAATATATAATACATATACATATTTTATATATATATGTAAAATGAATAAATCAAAGGATGTGTGGATTTCAGTTTTGCAAGATACTGACAAATAGCTTTCAAAATAGGATATATCGATGTTAATTCTCAAGAGTGCTCCAAGAATATCCAATCCTGAACATCCTTCCCAACATAGAATTTAAATAGACTTTTAGAAATGATATCTCAATGCTATAATTTTAACTTGCATTATCCTTATTATTTCCTATTAGGAAAAGAAAACATTTCCTATTATTTGACATATTGTGAATAAGGTAGCCTTCTGCTTTATTTCAGTATGTAAAATAACTTGTTTTATTCTTTCACTAACGGCACTGTTTACATTAGCCTTCTAAAGAACTATCCAGTCTTGATTTTAAATATGTCTAGATTATACTGTATAATGATTGTCTGGTTTTCCCAAACTCTACTTTTGGAGCTATTTTAGGTGCTACAAGATAATACAGTAAAAAGGTCCTCCAGGATCCCTGACTTTTAATTCTCAGGCAGCATGGTCTTACTTTGCTCTCTTGGGATGAGTGAAAGCTTAGATCTTAGATCTTGTAACATCTGACTGTGTCTCAACTTTTCTGCATCTCCAGCAGAGTTCTCCATACAGTTCAGGACTCTCAGTGGCTCTTCCAAATAGCAAGGATGTTTTTCTCCAGCTGTAACTGTGCCTTATAATGGTCCCCCGATGCTCCTTTCACCAGTAGCTGGCAGTGCTCCTCAATGGACTCACAGCCTCCCCCAAAGAGCTTCCATTGGCTGATTTCCTCCTGAAATCCGTTCAAGAGAAGCAGAAACACATCCTTATTAGTTCATCTACTGTATTGCATTAACAAAGGGCACTAAGATGTTATTGTCCTCAGATTCTAATGATCAGCAAAAATTATTACTTTTGCTTTTATTTTTTGTCATTGAATTTGCTAATCCTAAACAGTGTGATTGTCTTCTTTTCTCTCTCTCTCTCTTTCTAAAAAAAACAGTCCTCTATAAATGCAAATCCAATTTCAGAAACTGTTCTAAATGCTAGGGTGCATCCAAATGTTTGTCCCTCAAGAATTCCAGTTTATAGAGGCACCTGGGTGGCTCAGTTGCTTGAGCGTCTGATTTTGGCTCATGTCATGATCTCACACTTGTGAGTTCGAGCCCCACATCAGGCTCTGTGCTGACAGCTCAGGGCCTGGAGCCTGCTTCAGATTCTGTGTCTCCCTCTCTCTCTCTCCCCCTCCCCCACTCGTGCTTGTGTCTCTGTCTCAAAAATAAACATTAAAAAAATAAAAAGAATTCCAGTTTATAAACTATATTGCAAGCTAATCTATGAACATGTAGGTGATTTTAACTCTTAAAACTGAAGCTGAGAATTTGGAAACAAAGATCTTTCTGAAAAGTACTATTCTCTGACTACAGAAAATAGACAAAAATGTTAGGAGAAAACAAAATCAGAGTGTAACAATGGAGGATCTGGGACACCACTTAGAGGCATGGTGCTTTGTAATACATTAATCTATGCTTTCCTACTGTGTTTCTTCCTTAATGAGACATTGTGGTAACTAGGGTCCCAAGTCTAGCAAAGGTTAAACTGTTTATCTTCATTATCACAAGTCCTGGAGAACTTAATAAGCCTCAAGGCACATGCTGAATGGTTTCTGTCCTATATAATAGAGTGTACTATGTTTCCAAACAAGATAAAAACCTCAGGATATATTTTTAATGTATTTCTCTGAATGTTTACTATACTTTCAGAGGATTGACTAAGCACAGTATATTTTCTGAAAATATAACATCATTTCTGGTAAGCTCGCAGTTAGTCCAAACCAAGCATAGATTCATTTTATTTTAAATGGAGCAATGGATTATGCAATCATGTTTCACAAGGTGAAACAATTTCCATGCTTTTATCTTACTAATAATCATGAGCTGTCTCCTTTGAACAGTGAAAATGATGAGACCAAGGTATGATCAGTTACCAGTACAAGCTGAAGGTGTTTTCCCTTTAATGATGTTGAGTTCATGGAGATCCATTTGTCAGTATTTGCCTTTTTTCTTTCTGTGTACAGCTCTACATGGGTTAAATTGCTGATTCTTATGAAGTTACAATCTGAGACCAGAACTGAAGTTAAATGAGGTTCAGCCTGGAACTCACTGAGAGGTATCAGAGACAGATGGTTGCCACATGCCAAAATTAGGAATTCCATTATTCCTGAACACTTTTTTCTGCTAGGCAAAGTGTCTGGGTTGACTGATATTGTCAGTGAGTATTTAGATTTTGAGATGATTATTGTGGCTAAATATTCCAGGCTAAATAAAATCAATCCAAGGTGTTGCTGATAAATGCTATATGAAAATTCCTAAAATAATGGGGAGCATCTGCTTTGTTATCCAACTATCTATCCATCCATCCACTCACCCACTCACCAGTGCATTCATTCATTAACAGAGCATATTAATAGAGTGTTTATTGTGGTGGCAACCATATGTCAGGCACTAGTCTAAAAACTGAGGCTATAATAGTACATAAACATAGTGTTCTTGCCTCCTGCAACTTACTGATTTGTGGAGAAGACAGATTAGTACATATGAATAAACAGTTATAATAAATTTGATATGCAGAGAGATGAAGGTAGGCAAAGGATGTTATGAACGCCCCCAGAAAGGCAGTAAACTCAGATGGAAGAGGGATATCAGGCAGCATCCTAGAGAAGTTGGCATCAGCGCTAAGAACAGAAGGGAGGAGAGGATCAAAAGAGTACTAGAGGAAACAGCAAATACAAAGGTTAGGACATGTGCAGAAGTAATACATTTTAGGGACCTGAAAGAAGTTTGGAAAAGCTGGGCTGTGGTGTACAAACTAGGGAATCACAAGAGAGAGGGTGTGATAAAGCTATTCAGGAGTGATATCATGTCCCAGGTGCATTGGGGTGCGGTCTGCTGGAAGTACTGATCAGAGAGTGTGGGCGATTAAAACTGGCTGCCTGATTTAATTTTTGTGGTCACATTATTTTCAATTCATTATTAAAAGGTATCCTTTCCTTGTCTATTTATCAATGAATTTAATTTATGTAATCATTTTTTGCAAAAGGGATTTCAATTAGTTTCTAAGGATACATAAGATATCACACAACTGCGTGAATTTAATGGAGAGTACAAGGAGACAGACAAAAGAAAATCACAATTGGGATACAATGAATACTACTATAGAGACATATACTCATCTATAAGCTCCATCTGAATAACACCAACAATTGGAATCAGGGCTTTTGGGATTCTTATGATGTGGTGGGTAGTATTTTCAATGATTTGCACCTGTGATCTCATTTAGCCCTCTCAGAGCTTGCTGCTTAAAATGTGATCAACAGATCAGCTGTCTCAGCATCACCCAGAGCTTATAGGAAATGCAGAATTGCTGGCCTCATCCCAACTCAGCTGAATCAGAATCCATGCTTTAACAAGGTTCTGGGTGATTCCTGAACACAGGAAAGCTTGCTAAGAACTGGTCTCAGAGGTACTTATTGTTACTACATTTTCACTTTACAGATCAGAAAACCAAGGTTCTGAGAGAAAAACTAATTTGCCCAAAACCAAACACTTAGCAAATGCGAGGGACATTTTTGAATTTTTATCTTTCTGACTCTTGGCATTTTATGATGTCTAAGTGGCAGAGACTCTCCAACATTTGTTCCTGAGCTTGGCCTTGACCAGTCAAATAGGAAATATGGGTTTTCGTACAAAATATATTGTCACAAAGATAATATCAGACAAGTTGCTCAGAAGAACGGCCAGGCAACTATCATTGACATTATCAGAAAAGAATGCTTCCCGGGAATGTATATCAACAAGACTTTGCTTGATGTGATGAATGATAACCCAAACAAAATTCTCCCATCGATGCTATCTGATAAATCAAAATGATGTACTTCAGTGGAACACAAGAGTAGTGACTGATAACCGTGTTTAGTTATCTCGTAAGACAGAGACAGAAGATGATTGGACAGGGGCAATGACCTCAGATCTACCTCAGTTAGGAAGTCAAACTAATGACATTAAATGCCCAGGCTGTTAACAATATTGTATAGTAGAAGCACTGAAAAACTATTTGGCCATATATTTATCTTGCTTTTATATCATATCATCCAAATGACACACCTATAAGCATTTTTGCTCGAATTCCATAGATGCTATACGTAAGAGAAAGACTGCTCCTTCTACCTCCATTATTTTGAGATCTGCTCAGCTGTTTATTCCACTACTAAAATTGAAAATGCTGGGACACCTGGGTGGCTCAATCAGTTGGGTGTCTGACTCTTGATTTTGGCTTGGGTCATGATCCCAAGGTTGTAGGAGTGAGCCCTGCATCGGTCTTGGAACTGGGCCTGGAGCCGAGCCTGCTTGAGATATTCTCTCTCTCTCTCTCTCTCTCTCTCTCTCTCTCTCTCTCTCTCTCT
>NW_024412414.1:13688595-14114455 GCF_014898765.1 Herpailurus yagouaroundi | reverse complement strand
TCTCTCTCTCTCTCTCTCTCTCTCTCTCTCTCTCTCTCTCTCTCTCTCTCTCCCCTGCTCACTCTCTTACTCTAAAACAAAATAAAAATTTTTAAACAAACTAAATTAGATTAGATTAAATTTTAAAAATAAAAATGAAAATGCCTTATAAACCTTCACAAACCCAAATGCTTACGAAGGTGTTATGGGCTGAATTGTGTCCCCCAAAATATACATGTTGAAGTCCTAACCCTCAATGTGACTGTATTTGGACATAGAATCTTTAAAGAGGTCACTTAGATTAAATAAGGTTTTAAGGATGGGACCCTAATCCAATAGAACTGGTTCCTTAAAAGATACCAAGCAGGTGTGCACACAGATTAAAGGCCATGTAAGGACATGATCAGAAGGCGTTCATCTACAAACTGAAGAGAGAGATCTCAGGAGAAACCAAACTAGCTGACAGGTTGATCTTGGATTTCTAGCCTCCATCACTATGAGACAGTAAGTTTCTATTGCTTAAATCCCCAGGCTGTGTTTTTTGTTGTGTCAGCCCTTGCTGACTAATGCAAAGAGTTAGGCAAGTAATTTAAGTCAGGGAGACAGCGGGGATTAAATGTAAATACATGCATATGGGGAGCAGTGGGGACTGCTGGGGCCATTGTTGATAGAATTGCAGAATCAGTGTTGCCCAACTCCCTAACCGTTAACAAAAGAAAAAAAAGAGTGTTCATGTAAAATCTATTCTTTTTAAGAATAATTTTATTCATGGGGCGCCTGGGTGGCTCAGTTGGTTGAGCAACTGACTTCAGCTCAGGTCATGATCTCACTGTTCCTGAGTTTGAGCCCCACATCAGGCTCTGTGCTGGCATCTCCGAGGCCTGGAGACTGCTTCAGATTCTGTCTCCCTCTATCTCTGCCCCTCCCCCACTTGCGCTCTGTCTCTGTCACTCAAAAATAAATAAACGTTAAACGAAATTTAAAAAAAAGAATAATTTTATTCATTTAAAAAGTCAAAAAATATTGTGTCGTCTATGCAAAATATGTCTGGCATTTGTAACCTCTCTGCCCAGGCTATTGACAATATTGTATAATAGAAGCACTGAAAAACTATTTGGCCATAGAATTATCTAGCTTTTATATCCTATCATCCAAATGACACAAGTATAAGCACATTTGCTCAAATTCCAAAGATGCTATACTTAAGAGAAAGGCTGCCTTAAAATATGCAAGATAGAACTGTCAGACCTTGACACTCCATGTATATGAAGGAAGCCAGAATAGCTGTTGCTAAAAATGCATTTCATTGACTATTCCATCTGTAAATGTTGTGCCATGATGACAATCAATCAGGATAAATCACACAGCTACTCAACTAATTCATCCATAAAGAAAACTGGTAATCAGAGTGTTGAAGTCAGCAAGGCTGAAATCAGATGCCCATAACATCTGCATTTGCGGGAGATGAGGCCTTAATGGTAGTCCATCAGAAATTTTAAGAACAGTCATATCAGTATTATCCAGAACTGTCTTTGTGAATAGCATCCGCCATGATTTTCAAGGTCACATGAGTAGTTAAGAATGCAGTTCCTTGTGCATTTATAAATTGTAGGGGCTTTTTGGAGGAAGTTTTAAATGATTTCTTTGTTGCTAATTGCAGTTCTGAAAACTCTAAATTTGAAATGTCAGCTTCTTTGTTGGCAAATAGTTTCGTATTGGTGCTGGCCAGTAAAATTCCCAATTTGAATTTATCAGTTGATTACATTTTATTAATCTATCATTGTTATCACTCTTGTTGTTCTGTTGCAGGACTCCCTCCATGTTTCATCTCTGGTAAAAGTCTTTACCTTTCAACACGGACACTGTTTTCATTACCTCTTTCCTGGATATTTACAGTAACTACTAGCGATCCTAAGGTTTCCCAGCCTTGCCTTACTCTACAACATGTTATTAGTATTTCTTTTTAAGGAAACAAGTTTATCACCGATTTTAGATTGAGGTCCAGACAATATAACCTGGTATTCATGATCCTGCAAGCTCTTAGTCCAGTTTACCACTCCAATACGATCTCTTATTAGGCTCCTTTTCTGTTTCTTTCTGCCACAACTGAAATGAACGCATTGCTCATGGAAACATAGGTTTACCAATACAGGTGCCTATACTGTCACCTGTTAATTCTGGAAAAATCTTTATAGATGCTGGTGGTAATTGTCGAAATACAAATTTTAAGTTTTTCTTGCTTCAAATACGTCTACTGCTATGTTCTCTTTTCCTTTTGGTATCTAGATATAGTGTATGCTACACTTTCTTTATCTTTTAAAGTAATCTCTACACCCAAAACGGGGCTCAAACTCACGACATCGAGATCAAGAGTCACATGCTCTCCCTTTTGAGCCAGTCAGGCACCCCTGTAATGTTAGATCTTTTGAAATTGCCCCAGAGTTATTGGATGTTCTGGGCTTTTTTATTATTATTATTTTTACATTTATTCATTTTTGAGAGACAGAGAGAGACAGAGCACAAGTGGGGGAGGGGCAGAGAGAGAAGGAGACACAGAATCCAAAGCAGGCTCCAGGCTCCTAGCTGTCAGCACAGAGCCCGACGCGGGGCTCGAACTCACAAACCATGAGATCATGACCTGAGCTGAAGTCGGACGCCCAACTGGCCAAGCCAACCAGGTGCCCCTGTTATTTTCTTTTACTTTTTATTTTGGGACATTTCCATTGATCTATCATCAGGATCATTATTCTTTCCTTGACTCTGTTCAGTTTACTAATGGGTGCACCAAAGGCATCCTTCATTTCTTTTGCAGTGTTTTTGATTTCTAGCCTTTTCTTAGAGTTGGTTTCTTAGACTTTTCATCACTCTGCTGACATTACATGTTACATGTTGTCTACTTGTTCCATTAGAGCTCTTGACTTATTAATTACACTTATTTTAAATCCATATCTGATAATTCCAGCATCTGAGACATGTCTCAGTCTTGTTCTGATGATTATTCTGTGTCTTCAGAATGTGTTTTTTATTCTCTTTTGTCATGCCTTGTAATGTTCTATGGAGAGCCATATTTATAATATTGTGTAGAAAGCCAAACATGTTGAATTGGGGAATAGGAACTGAGCTAAATAGTACTGTCATGTGAGAATTTATGGGAATCTTCCTAAAAGGAAAGCTTTATTCAATCCTTACTGTAGCTGCACTGTATCCGAGGCTTCAAATTCAGCTAATGACCTTGTTTTTGTCTCCCTTCTTGGGGCTTTCTTAAGTACTTCTTTTCAAAGAATGGCTTTGTTTTGCAGCTCTTTTACCTATTGTCCACTGTCATTGTATTCGGACCTTTTTGGTGTGATGTGAAGGTGTAGGGGAAGGGGAGCATGATATAATCCTCCAATTAAATCTCAGTGTTTGAATGGACCAATATCCCAAGGCCATGGCCTTCTTGGTATAGCTTTTCCACCACTTCCCAGTATTCCTCTCCCTGGCTGCAGCATTCCCAATCTATTTCCTTGATCCCTGTTTCTCCCCTGTTAGGTGAGAAAGGAAGGCTAAAGGGAGCTTCAGTGGGAGGAATGCCCTGCCCACTTACTGAAATAAACTTTTAGCAAACTCTTTTCCTCTGGAGAGTCAGCCTTTCTTATGGATAAAGCTCTGGTCTCTATCCAGATTACCTTCCTCATGCATGAGCCATGAGGGAGTCTCTCCAGATCTTCACCATGAGAAATAGGTGAGATTTCTAAATATAAAGCCCACAAAGGTGTGAGGGCCCCCATTACAGCAGCCCCCGTTTCCCAGTATTTTATCTGAATTACCATCGAAGTGTTCCTACAAGTGTGGTGGCTCCAGCAGCTTTTGAACCAGGTAAGCAGATCTCAAGTGTTCCTGTCTGGGGTGCACCTGATGAGTCCAAGGAAAGTCACTGATTTTCAGCTTGTTCAACTTTTTCTTGACGTAAGCCAAATGTGATGTCTAAGGTCTCTACCTGTGGGAGCTGAAACCAGAAGCCTAAGCTTCCTTAAAAGTCATGTTTAAAACAAAACAAAACAAAAGTCAGGGTTTTTTTTAAATGTTTAAAACTATAAAAGAATTGAAATTCATGCCAAGCGTGCCTTGGGTAGGATGAAGGCAGCCTCCAGGCTTTTCAATTCAACTGAGGGCCCAAAGGATAAAATGACTTCCTCAAGCAATCAGAGCCTTGCCTAAAATTTGTGCTCCATTGATGCTTGCTGTAGCCAACATAGAGTCAAGACTTGAACCTGAAGGCTGCAAATGCTGCTTCTGTTAACACAATGTAATGCCCACATATTCTTCTTTGAGCTGATAACTCCATTTGTTATCTATTCTGAGTCTTGACAATTTTCTACTCTACTGTCAATTCTATGAGAACAGCAGGGTCTATGTGGTACAAAACAGGTAATATTTGGATAAGGAGAGAGAAATATTACTAACTGACACACAGAAAGCTTAGCATTTAAAACTGTATATTTAATATCCAAACAGGCCTATGAGGATGAAATCTTGTGATTGCTCCTTTCTCTCTTTGTGAGGAGAGAGGTGAGTCTTAGGCTAAGCAGCATAGTCAAAAGCTGAATGAACACCAGAGTCAGTAGAAGCCAGGACTTTCTGATTCCAGAGATCATAGCAGCTCTTGCAAGACAATGACGTTCACAGTTTTGTGTTGTTTCTTCTCTGTTTCTTTCTGCTACTCCCATTACCGTGCTCTCCAGAGCCAGGATAGAGCCATAGATAGATAATCAGTTTCCGATTACTGCTGTAACTATGAATTACCATATATTTGGTGGCTTAAACAATACAGTTTTTTTACCTTACAATTCTGGAGGTCAGAGTCCAAAATGGCTCTCACTGGGTTAAAATCATGATATATATATAAAGTTGCATGTCTTCTAGAGGCTCTAAGGAAAAATCTTCTTCCCTCTTTCTTTCTTTTTTTTCTTTCCTTTTTTTCCTTTTTCCTGTTTCTATAGCCTGCCCACAACCCTTGGCTCATGGTCCCTTTCCTGCATCTTCAAAGCCAATGAAGTTGGACTGAATACTTCTCATGCTGCTATCTCTTTGATTCTCCCTTTTCTGCCTCCCTCTTACTTTTAAAGACCCCAGCTGGTTTGCACCCTTAATTCTCTTTTGCCCTGTAACCTAACATATTCAGTTTTTGACAGTTAGACCATGGACATCTTTGGGTGAGCTTTCTACCTATGATAGATAGATAGATAGATAGATAGATAGATAGATAGATAGATAGATATTCCTCCTTCAGTACATAGTTGGGTGGTTAGATGTATAAGTTGTAAGATGGAAACATCACTAGAGATAAAGATAATATAGAGCAATTAATTTCTTTTTTTTATTAAAAACATTTTTTTAAATTGTTTGAAAGAGAGAGACAGAGCGTGAGCAGGGGAGGTGCAGAGAGAGAGGAAGACAAAGAATCCGAAGCAGACTCCAGGCTCTGAGCTGTCAGCACAGAGCCTGATGCGGGATTCAAACTCACAAACCGTGAGATCATGGCCTGAGCTGAAGTCGGACGCTTAACCAACTGAGCCACCCAGGTGCCCTGAACAATTAATTTCTTAAATTCAGGTTGTGACCATTGGAATGGAGGGAAGTCACAGAGCCAAGGAAGCTGGATACACCCAAGAAAGTTATAGACAGTTGGCTAATACATAACTGGATAGGTATTGGATGAAGCAGGAAGTGACCTTCATAAAATAAAGAAGATGGTTAGGAAAGAAGTCATGCGTGCAGAACAGCAATGGAACTAACATTAATGGACCAAATGCCATGTTAGTAAATAGAAAATGTGGCTAGAAAGAGTGCAATACAATTCAGTTAATTCTTTAAAGTTAGTGAATGCTAGGGGCGTCTGGGTGGCTCAGTCTGTCAAGTCTCTGACTCTTGGTTTTGACTCAGATCATGATCTCATGATTCATGAGTTCAAGCCCCACATTGGGCTCTGTGCTGAATCCCTGCTTGGGATTCTTTCTCTCTCCCTCTCTCTCTGCCCCACCCTGCCTCTCTGTCTCTCAGTCTCTCTCTCTCTCAAAATAAATAAATAAATAAACTTTAAAAAATTAAAAAAAAAAATAAAGTCACAGAATTCTAATGGAATGATCATTTAGAACAAATTCAAGTACAGGGTGTATGCATTATCCTTGGGTTCAGAAAACATGTAGGCAATCAAGAGGGGATTTGTTACAGCCATATCATATGACATTACCATGTCTGTAATGCTAAATTGTTGAAGGAGAAGCGATCTGGAGCAGGAGCTGAGGGAAAGGAGAGGCTGGTCTGGGTGTGGCCACTGCTGCTGGTCACCCAAAGTCTCCAGGCGGGGCTAAGTTTCTGTCCTTGGTTGCTGGCACACCGTGTGTGAGACTGCCGGGCCAGCGTGGGAGAGCTATGGGCAGCCGCTGGATCATGTCAGCCAAGGACAGGCGGGCCAGGGAGATCCTGAGGGGGGCTACTAGATTGGATATACTTCTGGGATGCTGAGACTTGGAAAACACTCTGGCCAGGAACAGAAGACCTGTCAGTCCCTGAAGTGGAGAATGAAGCCCCTGTTCTCAAGAAAACCCTCAAGCTCAAGGCAGTGTGTCCAGAAGTGACATTGTCTTCAGCAGAGCAAATGGAAAAATTCTTTCTGGAACAAAAAGTTTACTTCAAAGGAAAATGCCTAGAAAAATGGATCTTCAAGTTTGGCTTTGTGGTCCCTAACTCCACAAAAACCTGGCAGTCCCAGATTATGCCCACCAGTGCGCTAAATGACAGTGTTTTCAGAGAGAGAACGTTTTTTGACAAGTCTTCTTGTAAGCACTTCCAGAGTGAGGGGTTTGAGAGTAGAAAGTGCATGCATTTCAAGAATTTGTTATTTTTGAAGGGAAAAGAGGAAATTTGACTTTTTCCTCCATACATTTGATTTTTAATACTTCCACCCCTAATTTCCTCTACAACAAAACCCACCTTCAGCCACCCGGGAACCAGTTCTATATAGGTAATCAGATGGCTTTTTCCTCCCAAACTGTCATCTCCCACTGACGAGCCTAAATTCCGAACCCCAGACCAGGGCAGAGGGCAAGCTTGACCTCTTCCCAGAGTGACCCAGGGACAAACACCATGTGAGGTGATGCTGTTCCTGTCCCTTCCTTACCTCCTCCATGGGCCCTGCAGGCAACCCATCTTCCTTTGGCCCCTGGTTTTAGAAAAATTCCTATTCCTCACCTATGTGTAGTTTTTTTCCTACCATTTCTATTTCATACATTTAACTTGTAAAATAGATTGTGATGGGATTATCATGTACTGAATCGAAACATATGAATTTTAAAAATTGTTAAATATCAGCAGTTTCTTATGGTTCACCATCAAAGATTTGTAGAGGTTCATTATTACTTAGGACTCTGGGGGAGGAGGTGGAGGACCTTCAGTGATCAGAAAGTTGTTCTTTAAACTCACCACAAGAGGGTGGTAAGGAATTACGCTTCACATCTGCACGCCCACAGAATGGTTGTCTTTCTCTTCACCCACCCACAAAAACAATTATTAAAATAGAAGATGGAGCTTTGGAAAAAAATTTTCTTTCTCATTTACATTTGTTAATCATATTTAAAATAGCATTGTTTGGCATCCTCAGAGTATATTGGCTGATAGCTGGGCATCTTTAATGCAGAGAACCCCAGTTATAAGCACATATCTCCATCTTCCATGTGTGCCTGTACACACTTAAAATGCAACAGCTTCATACATAAATTATGAGCACCTCGTCACTGTCAAACTTCTAATCTGTGATGATGAATTAAATAGAATTTTAAATGGATAAATTCCTATTTTAAATCCATCTCCCCTTCTTGCTTATGAAATGAAATATTGAGGTAAATTGAAGGGAGTGGCCCTGTGGTTCATGCTCCAGTGTTAGTCAAGCTCCTACTGTTTACTGTTCCCAGTGACCTTGATCAAATTGCTCAACTCAGCTGGGAACTCAATTGTGTATTTAGAGGATTAAGCAGTCCTGCGAGACATTTTGGAGTCAGACACACCCACCATAACTTCCTAAGGCATTAATACTGTGTTCCTTTTGGATTAAAGTGGAACTCCCCATTCTGCAAAGGGAAGGTCTCAGGGGCTTGAAGACATGTTTACTCCATCCTTCTTGTGTTGATTTCCCTTTGTTTTCTTCATTTTTCTTTATTAACTGAAAAATTCCCAAACTTTTTAATAGGCATATTTTTAATTTTTCTAGAATGTTGTGTTTTGTGTATCTGTTTGGGTGACTGTATCTGTGTGTGTGTCTGTGTGCATGTGTGCATGAGTGTCTGTGAGTATTGAGCGCTTGCTTAACACATTTGTATGCATCTCTGTGTTTGTGTTGTTTCCGTGTGCCTGCACGTGTGTATTAAGTAAATATGTGAATGCTGCATGTGTGTGTGTGCATGTGTGCCTATATGAAGTGTGTGTGTGTGAGTGTGTGTGCGTGTGTGCACATGCATGGACATGCAATCTGTGGTATGCACCAGTGTATTTGCATTTATATGTGTGAGCATGGTATATGCATTATAATGAGTTCATGGGTGAGAGGTGCCTGGGTGGCTCTGTCAGTTGAGTGTCCAGCTTCGGCTCAGGTCATGATCTCTCGGTTTGTGGGTTCCGGCCCTGCATTGGGCTCTCTCTTCTCAGCACAGAGTCCTCTTTGGATCCTCTGCGGCCCTCTCTCTCTGCCCCTCCCCTGCTCACATTCTCTCTCTCTCTCAAAAATAATGAACTGAAAAAAAAAAAAAGAATAAATTCATGGCTGGTGTGTATGCACATGGTATGTATGTTTGTACATATGTATGTTCTTGATGTATATGTGTATATGTATTTACCTATGTGTGTATTTGTGGTAGGCAGATTTCAAGTTGGGTGTGTGTGTGTGTGTGTGTGTGTGTGTGTGTGTGTGTGTGTTGGCTATTGTCATGAGAACACTCTTCATAGACATTTTTCTTAGCCAAGAGAAGGCAGTGTGCTGCTTGCACCCCTCTTTGAGTTCAACAAGGAAAACCTCTGAAATCTAGTGACCTACTAGTGCTTTGCCGCTTTCTTCCCTTCATAGCACTTCATTTTACTGTATTATCTGAGAACCCATTTTAAGTCCCACTAACCCTCCCCTTAATTTTCATTTCCACCTGTGTGAAAACTCTGTGCTTGAAATTAAGAACACTTTCGAGTAAGAACGCAAGTGATTTATCAGGGTATAAGAGCAGTGATTCATGTATTTGTTTCTGTCACTCCATTGTTTGACTTCCTTGGGTAATTTACAGTTTCTGCTCTTGGGTAATACCACAAAAGCCTTTGAGTTTCTTGAGAAAAGAGAGGTGTAAACTATGTTTTAAACCGATCTTTTCACTAATATGACCTTTCATTAACCTTAGCAGATGCTTTAAAAAGAAGTATTTTAAGCTAATCTCTCTGAAGTTCAGTTTATGTCTGCTTCTAATGTGAACTCAGTATTTTTGCTTTTGCCAAAAATCCCAGAGTAGACTTTGCAAGTTCTGTTTTCTTAGAAAGAGACCATTGCAGGGGTGCCTGAGTGGCTCAGTCGGCTAAAGTTGTGACTTTGGCTCAGGTCGTGATCTCGTGGTTGCCAGGTTCAAGTCCTGTGTTGGGCTCTGTGCTGGCAGCTCAGAGTTTGGAGACTGCTTTGGATTCCGTGTGTGTGTGTGTGTCTCTCTCTGCCCCTCCCCCACTCATGCTTTGTCTCTCTCTCTCTCTCTCTCTCTCTCAAAAATAAATAAATATTAAGAAAAAAAAAGAGACAGTTACTCACATCTGAGATTTGTCTTCTGAATGTGCTCAGTACTTAATCATTTTTTCCCTTTTCTTACTTGATTATGTTAGTTTCCCAAACCAGCTTTGCCTAGTTTTAGAGTATTGTAAATAAGAGAAGCCCAAAATCATATCTGGGGCCAGCCACACGATAAGTTAAACTCGTGGTCTTTACAATTATCTATTATGATATCTTCTGAACATCTATAAAATTTTGTTCTGTTCTATACAATAAAGAGTCAAATAATATACTGCTTTGCATTTTCCTTCTTCTTCTTCTTCTTCTTCTTTTTAATAGAAGTAACTTTGGCCTCTTTTTTACTATCACCTGCATACCACTAAATTAAATAGTTAGTTTGCCACATACTCATTGTCAATGAAATTTTATAAAGGAAACTTTTAAAACTGACAAATTTCAGACAGATTATATTTGAAACATGCGTAAGAATCAGAACACTTTAGTTACATGTTATCCAAAATAGTGAACTTCATTCTTCAAAAGACCACTAAAGCTATTTACTTTAAAAGTATATAGAGTACATAAAAATGTTTAGCAACATTTTTTTGATAAATAATTTTCAATACTTATTGGCCTCATGAGAGAGAACATTTTGATCTTGTCATGATGAGATATTGCTTAATGACCACAGTTTCTAGAGATGACCAAGATTCTTAAATTACTGTAATTACTCCAAAGGAGTATAGAAGTTCAGGTCTTCTTGTAACTCATATTCAGTAGGAATATGAGCTATGCCTTTGAAGGAGATGTTGGTAGATTATGTTTCTTAGTTAACTATGTCAAAACCAAGAGTCAGAAATATGAATGACATGGTTAGGTAAAATTATCAACAGGATACCTCCTTGTGAACTTGATTGGTTCGTGGTCCATGGCTATTCTCTCTTCTCTGTTCCTCTGATCCCAATTCAGGATTTATCAGTATACATTTCTTCCAGTTTAGATTGATTCATCTTTGTTCTCATTTCCTTCTTACCCTGCTTTGTGCCTTATAGCTAAACTGATAGCATGATCTCTACTACCTAAGATGTTTAGGGGACACGTCCCTGATCTATATGCGTTTTTCAAACTCAGTTCAATTTAACTGATGTTTGATCATTTTCTTACATGCAAAACAGTTTCAGACTTTGAAGATTCACAGTGACAATTCTCTTCCCTATACCTACTATAAGCCCTTAGGTGTAACCAGAAAAACTAAAAGATCTATGGCTTCTAATGAAGTATTGCACCATAAGACTCAGCTGCTTAGTGTAGTACAAATGCCAAAATAAAAAAAAAATATTTTTTAATGTTTGTTTTTGAGAGAGAGAGACAGAGCATAAGTGGGGGAGGGGCAGAGAGAGAGAGAGACAGAGACAGAGACAGAGACAGACAGACAGACAGAATCCGAAGCCGACTCCAGGCTCCAAGCTGTCAGCACAGAGCCTGATGCAGGACTTGAAATCCCAAACTGTGAAATCATGTCCTGAGCCAAAGTCCAACACTTAACTGATTGAACCACCCAGGCGCCCCAAACAAAATATTTTTAATAAAAGCAAAAACTCCCTGTTTATGTCACTGCTCTGAGATTGCCTGTCTTACTGCTTCATCACATGGATTAGCTGATCAAAACAAAAGTGATAGTAAATTAGTCGATGCTGTATGTTTTTTTTGTTCATCTACTCATAATTAATACTATGTAGTCATTACTGACTCCAGCTGGGACCATAACCTTGTGTCATACTGAGTTCAATTGCTCAAGAGCCGTGCAATCTTCTCTAACTCAAATTCACTCTTGTACTTTAAAAAAGCAAAGAGCAGTGGGAAAGTCTAGTAGAAGATCTAAAAGTACGATTGGATAGTCATTCCTTATTGCAGAAATGTTGTGGGTAAGACAGATACATTCAGTGTTACCAATAAGGTACAGAGAAAGGTATGAAGAAACCCATGGCTTCTTATTACATATACGGGCACCTGGGCTTTTCTTCGCTTTTTTCAGACCTACATCAGCCATATTTACTTTATGCCATTTGCCTTCAGCCAATTATATTTAGTAAACATCTGTTCAACAACTATGAAATACCAGAAGCTGTATATTTTAGGCAGCAGCTAATAGAGTCTTGTGAATAGTAATACATAATAAATAGTTGAGACCAATAACTGAATGAAAAGCTAAATGAAAAAAGGCAGAGTTTTTCCAACATGGAAATATTCTCCTTTTTCCCTTCCACTGATTTCTGGGTGTAGTGTAGCTAACATTTGTAGGTCCACAGGTGGACCTTTCACTGGTGATCCTATTCATTTTTGTTGACACAGGACTATCTCTGCCTATGCAGCACTCGGCTACCTGTCCACTGTCCTCTTGGGGTCTTCTGTCTCTCTGCTTGCCTGGGCCCTTGCTATTTGCTAGTTCCCTTTTGCTTAGCTGAAATTCCATTCTAGGATCTTCCTGACCAAGTGATTGTGCAGTCTCCAAAGTTATTCAAATTTAGGGCACAACATATAAGACCCAGAACTACTTGTTTATTTAATCATCCTTCCCCACCCCCCACCCCCAGCCAAGAAACAACAATGAGCATCTACCAAGTTGTAGTCCAGGCTACACAAAGAGGGTCCCACATTCAAGAAAAAGCATTTCCTACCCAGAAAATAAACAGAATGACCAAGAATCTGATAATTACCAAAAGACAGCCTAGCATAAGTACAAAAGTCCTATATTATATTAAAACCCATTCCTGAAGTCTCCAAAATGGCCAAAGTTTGAAAAATGTCCAATGCCTAATTTTTGATGATGTCAGTGGATATTTGCCAAAGACTGTTCTATTTTTTAGATGGTTGAAATCTATTAAGTCAATATAGATTAAATTGCGTCAAAGGATGATATCGACTGGAATTGCAAAAAGAAACATGAAGTTGTAATTTATAACATAAATAACTCAAACTAAGCTAATAGCCCTTATATGCAGAAAATTCTAGAAGACCTGTTTAAAAGAGGCGCTAATAGTTATTCTAATTAGTTTATCGTTCTTTAAAATGGTGCCTTTATGGGGCGCCTGGGTGGCGCAGTCGGTTAAGCGTCCGACTTCAACCAGGTCACGATCTCACGGTCCGTGAGTTCGAGCCCCGCGTCGGGCTCTGGGCTGATGGCTCAGAGCCTGGAGCCTCTTTCCGATTCTGTGTCTCCCTCTCTCTCTGCCCCTCGCCCGTTCATGCTCTGTCTCTCTCTGTCCCAAAAATAAATAAAAACGTTGGAAAAAAAATTTTTTTTTTAAATGGTGCCTCTAAACTGGTAACACATGCTTTAAAAGAGTTCGCTTTCCTCAGTTGGGTTCATAGAACTGTGTCGAGTTGGTAGTGCCCTGTTAAAGGTCACTCCAGCTACTGCCACATGATCATAAACTCCAAATGAATGCCTTCTAAATGAATGAAATTTTACTGCAAAATAATTCTGTTCGTTTCTGCCAGGCTCCATGAATGCTTTGAAAAATTTCAGGAGCCCAATCCTCATAAGCTACTCGGAACTCAACTTCATTATACAGTTATGGTCACCAATTTTTCCTGGGAATGACATATAAAACCTCTCATCTGAGCAAAACGAGGCAGATTAATGTTGCATAAAACATATACAGTCTGGATTACAAAATCAGAAAAGCTATCTCTTAGATAGAAAAGCCATCCCTCTTTAGATGTCTGTAATTACAAGACAAATTTCCCCATGGCCTAATATTTCTTACCCTTTCAAAAGGAAAATTCTACATAAGAGAAATAGGGAAATTTTAGTAAACTCATGCTGGTTAGGAAACATAAATATGAGGTAGGATTTTTGATGACCTCAATTGCATATGCATGTTTTATCTTCCAAACCTAGGTAAGGTTTTTCTGATAAGGTTCTCAAAATATATTGTTAAGAGATGTATGGGACTTGAAAAATTAAAATAAAATCAATTTCAGCAAATAGTTATTTTAAAGCAAAATGTTGAAAATTGTTGGTACATTTAGAGTATAAGTGTCCACACCGGAAGCTTGCTGCTGTGGAATACCTGCTTGCCTGTCACCGATCCCCTTGTCTTCTCTTTGTCTTCTGCTATTCATCCCCCAATCCTCTTTAAATGTAGTTTTTATCCTGTCACTCACCTACTAAAACTCTTTCAACTCTACTGAAGGGGCATATTCTGAGCTTCTACTTATGTGCTTAACATATCTTTCCAGAGAGAGAATTGGTCGGTATGATCAACCCTTAAGAGGTGAAAAGGGTAAGTATAGACAATAAGGGGTTGCGTCCTGTTTGGAATCCACACATGCTGACAAGCCACTGCAGCCTTCGCATTTCTAAGTCCCCAGTAAATGGAGGATAACTGGAGGGCGTGCAGGACAATGGCAGTAGTAGCCTCCCCCCCCTTCTCAGCTCCATCTCTGGGGAGGTGCTAACAAGCATGTAAATGCTCCCTGCAGGCAAGAAGCTGTAGGGGGGGTGAAGAGGCTGTAAGTCTTCAAAAACCCACAAATTGGATTATCAATTGCTAAATAATCAGGAGCTGGTCATTGTAATAAACCATGCCTTGAGGCAGAGAGTTCAAATGCCACTCAAAGCAGAAGTGAAGAAAGTATTCCAGTTGCATTCCTTTTGAGAGGCAGCATTACTTGGTGCTAAGAGCACAGACTGCATCAGCACACTGCTTGGGTTTGAATCTCAGCTAGAGCTTGAACTAGCTCTCTGGCCTTGTACAAGTTATTTAAGCTGGACTACTTTTTAGGTTCCTCATCTATTAAATGTTAATAACAATGGTAGCCATATCATACTGAATGTATAAAATGCTTAAAACAGAGCCCGGTGCACTGTAAGCACATAATTATTTGATATTATTGGAAAATATTTATTCGGCCCATACTTTATGACAGGGACTGTGCTAGAAACTGGGGATAGAATGGAAAGAAATGAAACTTTTCTTCCCTTATTAGGCACCTACAATACAAGATGGGAAGCCCTGTGAAGGAGGAGGACATAGGATGTTATGGAAGTTCACACTAGGGATGCTAAAAGCAGGCACTGAGGAAGAGGAAAGCAGGAGAGGATGGCCTGAGTGTGATGTGAACAGCAGGCAAATTTGCCATGATGCTAAGGAAGATTTGGCTTTCCAGCCCTTTCCTTGAGAAGGTCCCTAGGAGGACTGGGGGTGTTCAACAAATGGGGACAGATCCAAGAGGCAATCAAGATAACATTTCCGCTTACCCATTTCTAGTCAACTGTGTAAAGAGGTCTTGGAAGAGAGTGCCTTAAATCGCATGTCTGTAGTAATTTGTTTGACTTCTCTTCTCATCTTTAATCATTATTTACTTCCAATATACCTTTTGTATTTGTAATTTTATATATCTTTTTCTTAAAGTAAGCCCCTCCAAACCTTTGGGACCCAGAAAATCTGTATCCACTTCTATTCAAAAGATAAATGGGCTTTAGGTAAGGGTCCCACGAGTTAGTTAAAATTGGTAAATCAGCAGTAGAGGAAGGGATACTGTTTTGAGCAAAAGGTCCTAGGTGACATAGTCCTGAACCTTGGGTAATCGCAATGAATTCCACAGAGTGTCTGCGGTAGGGCATTTGAAGTTTGCTTCCTTCTGTTCCCATGTGCTTGTGCAAGAACTTAATGGTGCAGACATTTGGACCCTTCTTTTAATTAATTTTCGAGTCACCATATCTTGACCTCTTTCTTTCACTTTTGAAAAACTCATATGGGAACAGCAGGCTCAGTCTGTGGCTGTATATTTTATGCAAGGTGGAATCTTACATAAGCAGCACAGAGCCTTAAAGAAAGAGAGCATAATGGGGCACCTGGGTGGATCAGTCAGTTAAGCGTCCCGACTTCGACTCAGGTCTTGATTTTGGGGTTCCTGAGTTCGAGCCCTACGTTGACTCTGTGGTGACAGCGCAGAGCATAGAGCCTGCTTCAGATTCTGTGTCTCCCTCTCTCTCTCTCTCTACCCCTCCCCTGTTCTCTCCCTCTCTCTCTCAAAAATAAACATTAAAAAAATTGTTTTTAAAGAACAGAGCATAAGGAGGTCTCTCCTTAGACATCAGCTAAACAAAAAAATCCTCTCCAGTTTTTTTTATTTGTTTGTTTATTTTTGACAAAGTCCGAGAGAGAGAGAAAGAGAGAGAGAGAAAGACAGAGAGTGAGCGCACACAAGCGGGGGAGGGGCAGAGAGATGGAAACGGAGGCTCCAAAGTGGGCTCTGCACTGAGAGTGGAGAGCCCTATGAGGGACTCAAACCCACTACACTAACAGCGAGATCATGACCTGAGGCAGAAGTCTGAGGTGGCTAACGATTGAGCCACCAAGGCGCCCCCTCTCCAGCTTTTTATATTGAACACCATAAGTAATAAATGTATTTCTTTATGTATATACAGTACAGGGGCGCCTGGGTGGCTCAGTTGGTTGAGTGTTTGACTCTTGGTTTTGACTCAGGTCATGATCTCATGGTTCGTAGGGCTCTGAGCTAACCGTGAGGAGCCTGCTTGGAATTCTGTCTCCTCCTCTCTCTCTGCCTCTTTTCTACTCGTGTGCACTCTCTCTCTCTCTCTCTCAAAATAAATAATTAAAAAAAAATTTTTAAATAATATATAAGACATACAGTAGCATACATATAATAATACTTCTGTGCCTAAGTAGTTTTTTTAAGTAGACCAGAGTGAAATACTAGGAAAGCTCATTGTTCACATGGATCCATTATTTTTGTTTATGCTTGTCATGGCTTTTAAATATGGGAGATTTGGATGCATACATGTTAGTCATTACCACTCCTTAATATATATAATTCCCTTTTAAAGTGAACAAGAAAAAGTAATATGCAAACACTACAATCCTTGTAATAGGGTAAATTGCAAATGAAGAAAACCAGCATATTAAACTGTGGACCCTTTCAGAACAGCATGTTCTGGTCACAGATGTTATACATTTCACTTTCCTAAGAAGGAAAAAGAGAAAGAATGAGAAAAACAAACTACCAAATGCCATGGAATTACAAATCAATACGGGTTATTATGCTCTGTGATTTTAAACCTCTCGTTATTCCGTTGGATTATAACATAGCACCTCTTGCACTAGTGTGGCTTGAAATGAGCCACAGAGTCAGGTCAGAGTCAGGTGGATTCAGAGGCCATACACATTCTCACTCAATTACGGAGAGACCAAACAACCTCTTCCCTTTCTAATGAGCTTGAGAAAACTTGGGTTGTTTTCCCAAAATGGAGGAAGTAGATGAGAATTGCTCATTCTCTGAAAAGGAATCATGTTAATGAAATGACAAAGAGAGCTTTGTTCATTTAAATACCATAAGGTCCATCAGAATTGGTAATAGACCACATAATTGTCTCTTTTATATCTCAAATCTTTGCTAAGGGGCTGGTCTCTCCAGTCCTTCTAATGAGAAAGAAAACTGGAAGGAACTCGGTTTCATCTTTCTTAAAATCCTCCTCAAGGGCACCCAGGCTCTAACGAACACAAAAATCAATTACCACATTAATATAATTCATTGAATTATACAGCAGACAAGCAGAAATAACAAATACATATCAGCAAAATATTTCGTTTCTATAAAAGTGATGCTTATATTTTACCTAACTGTGATTTTCCAGTTTGCAATGATTACTTTGTTAATTACTTTTTTAATAAATGTGTTATCAGTTCGTAAAATCCCATAGATATTCAACTACATCCATGTCAATATATATGCAAAAATGGAATGAAAAATTCATACTCCTATTTCTGTGTATTGAAATTTTTCTTTATCTTTTCCATATTTTGTACATTTTCCATAATAATATTTTGTTATGTGGGACAACTCTGATTTAATTTGTAAATCTTGAACATCAGTAATATATACTGATACAGTAATATATACCAGAATAAAAATCATTTTTAGTGGAATATTTAGAAGCACTGTTGTATTACATCAAGTTTGGTAACTAGAGTGGCATGAGGTTCGCCCAGGTTATTTTTTTAATTATCTAACCACAGGGTGAATGTGGCTCATGAAAATTAATTGGGAGCACCTGTTCCAAGGTAGCTTTCTGACAGAGGAACATTCATCTTCCCATTGCATATAATTCTTCCTCTAAAGAGACAAGAAATATCTCTTTTTGGTGAAGTCAACATATCTGGCCATAGAGCCAGACCTTTGTTTCCAACAGCTTCCTCTAGTGCATCTAGCTTCATGTGACAAAGGGATGGGTCGATCAAAGTGTTTTTTAAATGTGAGTCAATCGGGCAGCATTGTTGAGGAAATCCACTCAGAATCTGCAGTTGTATTCCCCTGCATTTGAAGTGGGCCTGTGGGATTCAGATGTGATAATGGCAAAGTGGATAAATGACAGCTCTGGGCATCAGTTTCAAGGAAGTGCTTAGCTGAATATAGAAATCAAATGGAAGAAAACAAATAGCACTTTGTGAATCCTCTTCTCCCAAGCTTCAATTGTTCCTTGCTCTTCTGTGCCTCCTGAAGGAAGGCAAAAGGTCAACTGGTAACCTTCTGTCACCCTCAGAGTTGGGTGATTTTCTTCTCAGTTTATACACACAGTCTCCCTCATACTACATGCACACAGCGCTAAAAGTCTTCGTCATCATTCCAGAAATACCTGGTAGTTTCACTGAGGCTGAATGGTTGTTTGCCACTTCACCAACGAACAGAATTTTTACAAATAAATACAGCTCGATCGATTGTTTTGAAAACTGATTCGAAATCCCAGTCTGACTGATGAGCTTTTTAACCTCAGGTTCAGTTGACTTATTTGTAGAATGAGATAGCAGAACTAGAATTCCTCTAAAGGCCTCCGAGTTCTCCATATCATAAGGTATGCTTTTGACTACCACGTGGGATTATGCAAATTATGGTAGATACACATTGTTGCAGTATGAGGGGGCAGAGAAGTGGGCTCCAATTCTGACTGTTCCAGTTAGCTGTGTGACTGGGCAATTTATTTTTAGTTTCCTCATTTGTTAATGAAGATAGCATTTCTCATCTCATAGTGTCTTGTGAAAATTAAGTAAAATATTGTAATCTCAGCATAAGAGAACTGCTCAATAGATAACTTTTGATTTATTATTATTATTATTGTAAGTCTTATCATATCATTGATTCCTAACTTTGCTGACTTTCAATTTTCTTGTCTATAAAGTGAGAAAATGATTTTTCTCCTAAGGTTATTGTGATAATTAAATTAAATGATCTAATTCTGTATATGGTAAATACTTAAATGGTAACTACTTTATTATTATTGTGACTATTACTTGAATACCTTCAAAGCAGCATTTCCCAATGTTTGCTCTATGTGCTACCATTGGTATATGGAAGGAAAAATCCATTGAATTTAAATATTAATAGTGCCATACTTATATTATGTATATGAAATGAATGACTGCCAAAAGATACCTGTATAATCAAATTTTCTGTTGTAACACATTTATTAAATTAAAAGCAGTGAGTCATTTTGGACAGAAAAAATGTAAGAAAATGTTGGTTCCAGTGGGATTAAAGGATGAAATTGACTCATTCTTTCATCCATCTTTCTAAATGCCAAAGGCGTGTCAGGCACTGTACATTGCTATGTAACAGAACTTGTCTTCCTGACTATCCTATTTACCACCTCAAACTTGCATACCGGATTTAAACAACAGCACAAGAGTGTCTTCATGCTCCAGCTGAGCTGATTATTTTATTGCCACAAAAGCACACCCCCTGTTAACAAAGCTGAAATTGCCAATAAGGAGATTCTCAACATTACCTCCTAGTAAAGATCAAAGTGAAAGAAGATGACCATTATTCCTCACTTTTCTATACCCTCATGTTTTAGGGAAACACTGAGTTGTTTCAATGGAAACAAATCCAATGCAATCAATGTTTCAGAGTCACAGATCCGACTGACTGCCATACAAGGGAAGGCTTAGAACATTATGGCACTTGACCAGAGGACTCTTATGATCCTTGTCACCACTGAGTTTGGCTTACTATCTAGGGGAAAAGAAAGAGCTGAGATGAAAGAAAATGCTATCCTGGTATTAGATGAAATGAGTGAGCTTTACTAAGGAAAGCAATATACATGGGGTAGTTTTAATAGCTTTTTGCTTCAGTGAAAGGTAAACCATACATGATGTTTTTTTTTTTCATTAAGGAAATGAATTACAGTTGCCTATAATTACAAGAGTAAACAGGGTGGGCTTGGTTTTGCACATCATTTGTGAATAAATAGACAAGAAATAGAGCAAAGACTTGTAGCCTTTCTCTTGCGGGCTCCTTTGTCTGAAACAGCACGGCACCGCATGTCTTATGCACAGTGACACTGAAGCACAGGGAAGCTCTTACCAAAAATGCAGACTTCAGTTACAGTGTCGTTTGATTTTGCTTCTCAAGATATCCTTTTTGAAAACATCCTTGCAGTTCAACACTGCATCAGGAAAAGAAAATCCGGCATACAAAAGCCAAGTCTATATCCAGGCAGCTATATGTGTAGCTGTGAAAAATTGCTAAACGTGTTAAAAAAAAATCTTGATGTAAATTAACCTAAACTTCCTCCATGGATAGTATCAATTATTCATGGCATAAATTATGCAACAGAGCTGACAGTACTTAATAGAATATACAGAATGAGATATATGTGTATACTTACATATACAAATATACTACATGCATATATGTTAATTCATATATATTCACATGCAATTCATGTGTATATGTATATGTATGATATATATGTATAATATAGTATATATAATCATGCAGATGCACGCACATATTCATAAATGAAATAAGGCAGTAGAGTGAAAGAGCACTGAACTGTGAGTCTGGAGATCTAGATTTGAGCCACTTGGTGTGCGTCACTCACTCCTGCGCTCAGGGCCTACATCGCCTCGGCTTGGACCAATGACCCTTTCAATTATAAATTCTTTCTTTCTGAATCCCAAGCTCCTATCCTATCAGATGTGGTACAGATGTCTTCCTGAGGATGAGTCGTGGTCATTAAGCAGGGAGACTTGTACATGTTGATTTGGAGGAGTGAGAAAAGCTCTCCTTCAACTCACTAGCACTTGTTTACATCAGACGTTCCCTGGGTCGTCTCTGTGTCCTTTTTTATATCTTGTTGGTATTATGCTCTTAAATGCTAGAAAATGCTTCTGTGTTTAAGGCCCACCCAGCAGAACATTGGCAGCTCATCCGATTTAAGTAGAAATAGGAGACCAAAGAGTTAATTATTTTATGAAGTGTCAAAGAATCAGATTAATTGGTTATTATTGTTTTATTGTACTTTTTAATTTTCTCTGTACTGGAAATGGTAACAAAGGCCTAACTGGGACTTTCCCACAGAAGTCTCTTCTTTAGAGAACTTAACCTAAAAGCAAATGCTTCCATTTATCTGTTGTTTTGTATTTGATATTTTGTCATTATTATTATTACATTTTTAGAAGTTTATTTATTTATTGAGAGGAGAGAGAGAAAACGAGAGAGAGAGAAGAAAAAAAACATTGAGTGGGGGGTGGGCAGAGACAGAGGGAGGGAGAGAGGATCCCAAGCAGGCACCTCACTACCAGTGCAGAGCCCAATGTGGGGCTTAAACTCATGCACTGTAAGATCATGACCTGAGCCAAAATCGGACGCTCAACCAACTGAGCCCCCTAGGTACTCCTGTTATTATTACTTCTTTGAATAGTAATTAGTATTTACTAAAGCCTTGCTTATATAAAACGTAGGCATAGACATGTTAAGTAACTTGCCCAAGGTCACGCAGCTAGTGTGTGCTAGAGCTGAGATTTGAATTTGAGAAATCTGGCTCCAGACCTTATATTATTAGCCAGTAGATAATATTGCCACCCTTGAGATAATTGTCAGTAGGACTGTGGTGGGTACCAGGGAGTTCCAACTCAAACCCGTGTAGTATCTACAAATACAGTCATGTTTTAATATTATATTTCTATACACTGGGACTTCTTGACAAATGGAACTAGCTGTGTGACCTTGCACTAATTATTTAATTGTCTCTACTTCCATTTCTTCTATCATCAGTGGTTACAGTACTAGCCTTTTGCTTTACAAAGTTGTTACAAGAGTTGTGTGAGGCAGTTCATACTAAAATACGTACAACTTTGCTGGCACATAATGAGTGCTCAAGTAAGGTAAATTAGTAGTAGTAGTAGCAGTAATATCTCAGAGAGAAGAATTTAGATTTGGATATTAGAGAGGACTGAGTTTGAGTTCTGGATTTGTCCCATATAGATTTCACTTACCTCTGTAGCCTTGCTGGCACAATGTTATCTGTTTTGGTGGTCATTACATCTACAATATTCCTACCAAAGCAATACCAAACCCTATTTTATGGAAATATGTTGTATAAGTACATATATAAAATGACATTTTGTATGTATTAATATAACATTGCATATAGGTACATATAATAATCCTACAAAATATATGTATGTATTTGTATATTTTTATATGTATGTATATGTATGGGGATATATGTATAATACACACAGACACATATATAAAGGAGGAGAAAAAGACAGGGAGATAATATTGAAAAACTACTGGGACTCCCTTACCTCCTCACTTGAAACTGAGGAGTCCAATTTATATGCACAAAAATTAGAAGTACAAACATGTTGGTCAGATGAATAATCATACAATGTTAAAATAGGAAACAACCTAAATACTCAAACAGGGAATTGTTAAATGAACAATAAGGCACCAATATGAGTGAAAAGTATACAGCCACTAAAATCAAGATGAGGAGGAATGGTTAATTACTTGAAAAATCTTTTTAGCAGGTTCTTATGTGAAAAAATCGGGCTACAAGGCAAATTTTGTATCAAAATCCCAAGATAGTATATAAAAATTCAAGGTAGTGTAAAAGTATACAAATAGATATGGCTTAACCCATACAATAGGAAGGACTCAGAATAAGATGTTAACAGTGGTTACTTCTGAAAGATCATTACCAGCAATCGTTATTTTCTCTATGATCACTTGTGTTTGTGTGATTTATATAATATTTCACATAAATGTATATAATAATGCTAATAATGAAACTTCATAGATGATATTTTATAAAGTAAAATATAACTCAGCATTTTGGAGAAACTCTCCTCATGACCTTCCTCTCCAATCCAGTCTACTCCCCCAGACAACCCTCTGTGCAAACGTATGCAGCATGGTCATTACTGCTACCTGCTTGTCCTTTTCTGTCTGCCCAGCCACATACTTCTGCTGAAGGCTCTGTCAATGCTGGCTTTCCATAGTAGCTCTTTCCATCATAGGTCGTTCCTGATGTTTGACCTTCTTGCTAATATGTCCTTTCCAACACCAGCGTTTAATTTCTCTATCAGGTGTATTTAAATGTACATGAGCTTCCACTGTTTTCTTTTAGGAGAGGACTGCATCTTCTCTCCTTTGTTTCTCTTGATGGTGCTTCATAGAGACCTTGAGACCAAGGTCTTGTTTAGTGGACAGATGATTGGCCGGCATGGTTTTCTTCATCTGTCTAGACTCCTGGATCTAAATCTTTCACTGGATTGGAAACATGTAGCAAAGGAATCATCCCTTCCTCCCACTCCACCTTATTGCTTGAATTTAATGCTGCCATCGGATAACAATGAATCTTTCACCTGGGGCAGGGAATGAGAATTCATGGACATTTGTAATCCAGAAATCAATGCTACCTCACAATATATCTACTTGTGGTTGAGTCATTCTCTTTACTGGTTATTCTTTTTTTTTTTTTTTTAATTTTTTTTTCAACGTTTATTTATTTTTGGGACAGAGAGAGACAGAGCATGAACGGGGGAGGGGCAGAGAGAGAGGGAGACACAGAATCGGAAACAGGCTCCAGAATCTGAGCCATCAGCCCAGAGCCTGACGCGGGGCTCGAACTCACAGACCGCGAGATCGTGACCTGGCTGAAGTCGGACACTTAACCGACTGCGCCACCCAGGCGCCCCTCTTTACTGGTTATTCTTAAAGTGTATTGGATGTACAGTGAAGGAGAACCAGCATGGATTATGATGGAATCTGTAACCGTTTTTATGTACATGTATTTTGTATGTATGTGTGTATATATATATATATATACACATGTATATACACACATATATATATACACATATATATGTGTATATATATGTGTGTGTGTATGTATATATATAAGCATGTCAACTCCTGAAGCACAAAAGCCACCTAGAGGTGGGATAACGATATTTCCAAGGTCTCTGTACCTACAGTCCAGCAAACTAGCTGGGAGACTTTGGGGATGTTCTACTCGCTGATTTTATATTTCTTCATTCTTCAAATGGAGACATAATGGAGACAAAATTTCCAAGTAAAATGTTGGAATATATAATATATATAATATATGAGAGAAATGTGCATATATATATATTTATATTTGTTATATTTTTTATTTTATTTTATTTTATTTTTATATTTATTATATTTATATATATTATTATATATATATATATATATATATTTAATTTTATAGAGAAGGCAGGAGAGAAGAAGGACAGAGGGAAAGAGAGAGAATCTTAAGCAGGCTCCATGCTCAGCACAGAACCCGATGTTGGACTCAATCCCATGACTCTGGGATCATGACCTGAGCCAAAATCAAGAGTAGGATGCTCAACCAACTAAGCCACGCAGGCGCCCCTAAACTATCTTTTTAAAGGACTAAATGAAATAAGGTTTTAAAATGCTTACCACACAACACTTCTCTGTCTTTTGGCTAAGATTACGTGTAAAATGCTTCCCACAGTGCCTGGCATCCATAGTATGGTATCATGCACTGTTAATTCCTGTGGTAGGGCAAAAAATGTTCCCCCCTACAAATATATGTCCCTGTCCTATACCCTGGAACTTGTGAGTATTACCTTTATGGCAGAAGACTGAATATTATTTTATAGGGCAAAAGATGTGGTTACGTTCAGGATCTTGAGAGGAGACATTTATCCTAGATTATGTAAATGGCCCTAAATGTAAACGTGGGCCATCTTGTTATAAGATATAGATAGAGGGAGTTTGGACACAGACACACAGAGAAAAAGACAGAAAAGGGAAAATGGATACGAAGGTGGAGACGATGATTGGACTTACTTGTCACAAACCAAGGAATCCCTGTAGCCATTGGAAGCTGAAGAGGCAAAGAACAGATTCTCCCCTAGAGCCTCCAGAGGGAGCACAGTCTGGCTGACTCCTTCCTTTCAGCTCAGTGGAAATGATTTTGGATTTCTGGCCTTTAGACCTATAAGAAAGAAAGAGAGAAAAAAATCTGTTGTTTTAAGCCTCCAAATATGTGTAATTTTGCTATCGTGGAAATAAGAAACTAAAACAGATTTTTTATAACTAGTGTAATAAATTCTTAAAACCAAAGATGGGGCTTTGGAATTGGGTACTGAAGGGCAGCTAGAAGAATTTGGGGAAGTATGATAGCAAGTGCCAAGATTTCCTTGAGCAAATTGTTGGTAGGAATTTGGACATTAAGGGAGATTCTGGTAGGAGCTCAAAAGGTAGTGAGGAACATGGGAGAAAAATCTTCAGTTTTAGAGACTATATATATATTGTCATAAACAGAATGTTGTCAGAAATATGAATGCTTAATGCACTGCTGGTGAGGGTCCAGAAGGAACCTTCCTCCAGAAGGAACCTTCCTTCCTCCAGAAGGAAAGGAGGAACATATAGTTGGAAAATGAAGGACAGAGTATCTTTGTTATACAGTGACGGAGAATTTGGCTGAGTTGTGATCTATAATTGTATTAAAAGCCAAACTTCTAAGCAATGAACTTGGATATTTAGCCGAGGAAATTTCTAAGCAAAATGTTAATGGTTTAACATTTTAATGGATTTCTTCTTACTGCTGATGGTAAAAATCCAAGAGGAAGGAAATAAATTTTAAAAGGTACCATTATGCAGGAATTTGATAATTTCAGAAGTTCATAGCCTATCTAGACTGCCAAAAAAACAAAGCTAAAATGAGAGGAGCCATTGTTGAAAAAGCATGTTTTTGAAAGCAAGCAGAGGATGTGGCTGGACAACAATTTGATGAAAGGATTTCGGGTGTGTGACTCATGGATGTAATCGTGTCAACAGAAATTAGGAATAGAGATGGGGTGATCTGGGAATGATCAATGGAGGGCACTCTTGCCTAATGGTGTGACAACCCCTGACATTTGTGGAAGACCCATAGGGTTTTTGAGAATTTTTTAGCAGCAGAAACAGAAGCACTGCCAGACTGGAAAGAAAGGGTTCCTGGTAGAGTTCTGGGATTGTATAGACAGGAAACAGCGTGATAGAGCTACTCAGCTGCAAATAGGTGCTGCCCGTCTGTAAAAACGGAGGAGTGACTGTGAGGACAGAGACCTGGGTGCAGATCGGGTGGGGAAGGCATCGCTACACAAGCAACATAAGATTATTATCAGGCGTGGAAACCTAATGAAATGGGCCTGCTGGACTTTAAACTTGATTGGGATCTGTGAGTTCATTATTCCTTCCATCTCCTCCCTTTCAGAATGGGAATCTCTATAATTGTTATCTTATGCCCGTCCCACAGTTGTCCTTTGAAGGCAGGTAACCATTTTCTGGGTTTCACAGGTCCACAGAGAAAGAGAAATTTTGCCCGAGGATGAATTGTATCCAGAGTTTCAACTATACCTGATTTAGATGATGAAATATGGAGCTTTGGGGGCCGATGATGTTTAGATGACGTTCCGACTGTAGTTAATACTGTGATGGGTTGAACCTTTGGGGGAGGTTGGGATGGGGAGCGTGTATTTTACTTGTAAAGTCCAGAAGGCAGATTCTGCCAAGCTGAAAAATGAGCTCACCCCCAAAAGGTGTGACAGGCCCATGGCCTAATCCCCAGAACCTGAGGATTTCACCCGATGTGGCAAAACAGTTGAACATTACCTCATAGGCTAATTAACTGATGTGACTAAGTTAGGAATCTTGAGGAGAGGAACTTATCCTTTGTTATTTGGGTGGACCCAAAATGCAATCACATGTATTCCTATGAAGGAAAGCAAGAGGGAGTTAGAGATAGGCATACAGAAGAGAAGATGCATGCAGAAGGGAAAGCACTGTGAAGAGCAAGCCACATCGGCGTCTTGGGACTACAAGCAAAGGGATGCCAGGGGTTGGAGGCAGTTACCAACAGCTAGGACACAGGCATCAAATAGGGTCTCCCCACGAGCCTCTGGAGGGAGTGTGGCCCTACCGACACCTGGATATCTGATTTCTGGCATCCGGAATTATGAGAGAATAAATTTGTGTTGTTTTAAGACACCAAATTTGTGGTAATTATTTACAGCAGCGTAGGAAGCAAATACAGCTGTTTTAATTCTTTTCAATCACTGGAGAATGGAAAGGGCATTAGCCCAGGGTTAGCATAAAGCCTTTTTGATAATGTCTTTATGTCCTTATAATATCATTCATTTCTGAGGATATTGTGTGTGCTCAGTAAACACTTTTTGACTTAGACGAATGTCCCCAAAATGTGCAAATAGATTTCACGGACCTTTCCAGAATAGTCTCAAAGGCCACATTTCAAAAGGTCGCTCTTTTTTTCTGAATACTCTTGCAAACACTCATGACAAGTAAACAATACTCCAAAAAAACAAGTTTTAAAGTATAATTTGATTGATGGCTCACCAGCAGCAAAGAAGCACTTTCAAAACCACATATTTACATGGTCAATACACTAATTAAACATGAGATTTCCCTGAAGTCATTCTATGAACTTGCTAAAATGAAAGCAACTTTTACACTCCATTTCAGGGAAAGAGATCGCCCAATCCCCAAAATACATGTCAGATGATCTAAGTCTAGAAAAAAAAACTCTTTGTTTTGCTTGGTTAGGCTTGATTCAGAATTACTGTAACCCTATTGCATAGTAGGGGAGTGTTGACTGAAGCTCTCTCTGCCTTCCACCAGAGGGGAGAAGAATGCCCTAGCAATACCCACAAGGAATCTTGTTCTTGTTTTTAATCATCTCAAACACTGCTGACTAGTTTATCTCTCACAGGAGCAGCCTTCTTTGTTCTCACTGTTATGAAGTGAAGGGCTGGAGGCTGGGGAAGGCGGGGAGCAGTCTGCTCTCAGCCAGAAGCAGGTGCAGTTCTGCAAGATAACCAGGGGAGGTGAGGGTTCTGCATTCTTCCTTCTTTGTATAGCTAGTGAAACATTGTGTCTGGGGAACGGCTCCACCCAGGGCGTGTTGCTTTCACCTTATTCTGTGCTGGCGCCCCAATAAACCTTACCCAAAACCAAGTGGTGAAAATTACTGAAATCCAGGAGGAGCTGATTTATGAGACCCAATTAGGTAACCTAAATCTTGCGTCCAAATGGTGACTAAGCCACGACTTGAAAAACATCAGCATGAATGAGAAGGGTGTGAAAGGTAAAACTGACAAGGTACAGACAGAATGCAATGCCAATAATCAAAATATTAAGAGCACATTTTAAAGAAAAAGATTAAATGGCAATGACAGAAAGCCTGACTTGGTAAAACTTTAGTATCTCTCTTTTTTAAGTTTATAGATTTGGGCTGCCAGTTTGTGGTTAAAATACATGGATAATTATGAAGAATGCACTACCAAATTTTTAGCAAGTACTCTCTGCCAGGTATTGCCTTCAACATTTTATATTTGTTTCTAATATCCCCGCATAATGAAGTCAGATGTAGAAATTAAAACAGAAAAATTAAAAGACTTGCTTCAAACCACACAGCTCATAGCTATCGTAGCCAAGATAGGAGGCACGTCCACCATCTTTCCATGCAGATACTCTGTAGTCAAACTCTCTAAATTCTGCTCTTCCGCAGAAACTCCTCTCCCTCTTTAATGTCACAGGTATGCTCATGAGAATTCTTAGCAGTGCCCTTCAGAGTAAAACACTACAGCAGTTAAGCAAGCTTTTGTACAATATTTTGAGAGAGATTCTCTCGGCACCTGCCATCTTTAGTCACCTCCTTCAGCTTTTGTAAAGAGGATTGTTTGTTCTGTTTTCCATGAGTCTAAAGAAAGTGGAATGGTATTAATTGAAGTGTTTTTTTCAGGGGCGCCTGGGTGGCGCAGTCGGTTAAGCGTCCGACTTCAGCCAGGTCACGATCTCTCGGTCCGTGAGTTCGAGCCCCGCGTCGGGCTCTGGGCTGATGGCTCAGAGCCTGGAGCCTGTTTCCGATTCTGTGTCTCCCTCTCTCTCTGTGCCCCTCCCCCGTTCATGCTCTGTCTCTCTCTGTCCCAAAAATAAATAAACGTTGAAGTGTTTTTTTCAATTTATTGATAAAGTGCAATATGCCTAGTTCTCTGTTGGTATGCCTTAGGAGTTGCAAAAGGCATGTATGTATGAATATATGTATGTATGAATATATGTATGTATGTATGTATGTATGAATTAATAAAGGCTCTACTCTCAAAGAGCTTATAATCAATCTAGAGGGAAAGAATAGCCCTCGATGAAATAATCAGGCAACACAACCCCAAACTCAATTTAGGACAGAGACTTCCCTCTTCTGATTCTGTTTCCTGTTTCTTTGCCACATCTTCACTGTCACCATCTGGAGAGTAAATTTGAACTTTCTCATCCAATAAGTGGTCCCTTGGGTGTACAACGGCTCATTTCTCTTTATCTGCTGTGGCAGTACCTGCTCTTCATTAGGCAGTGTGGCATTTGCAAAATACTTTTCATCGTGACAGAACATCATAAGTTAATTATTGACCATTAAGGACATTTAAAAGAATATATTTCAAACTAAACATGGTACCGGAGTTGCTAAATGCAGGCAATGAAGACTGAGGGGCAGGGAGGACTACAAGTCTTGGAGATGATGGAACCAGGCCACTGGCATTCATTCATTCATTCCTTCAACACGTAGGTGACAGAGAGGCAAAATCCATGAACGCAAGAACAGCCCTTCTTCCCCGACGCCTTTCCTTGCCAGCTAAATAGAATCCTATCCTGGGCCTTCAGGTACTCTCCTTCTTCTGCTCCCTGCATAATTCCTGGACTTTTGTACAGTTTGAGTAAGGAGAGGAGGAGACGTAGCAAGGATGGGAGACGGTGAAAAGGAATAACAGTGTTTACAGGGAAGTTTACTGTGGGGAACTGAGAAACAATGGGAGCTATAAAACAGAGAAGGAGAAAGAGGATTTTCTAAAGTGTTAATTTGCATTTTGGATTGACAGTTTGTGTTCTCGAGGAAATGGTAACTTTGTGGATATGGCTACGGCTTTCACTGCTTCCGGCTCCTGGGCTGGGTATGTTTGGCCAGAATACTGCTCATACACTGTGACACATGGGTGCCAGCTTACATTCAGGTTGCATTTACTTTGAACCATGTGTGTGGAGGCGCCCGGCGAGGCATTAATATACATTAGTGATCAAGGCTGTCATAGTCTTCAGCCCCCAAAGAACTTTCTTTCCAATGAAAAGGCGGTGATCTAGAAATGATCACAATAGGACTAAAGTTTGTAAGGACCTATGGTGCCTTTTACACACAATACCACTTATTGTTCAGATCAGTCCCATGAGATAGCATCATCAGTCCCTTCTAATAGTGAGAGAACAGTGCTCAGGGAGTCCAGGGTCTATTCAAAGAAGACATATATAAGTGATAGCGAGCTCAGATTCAAAATATAGGTTTGTCTGATTCCAAAGCCTTCCCCTTCACAGTGGAAGATATTGGATGGTTAAGGGGCGCCTGGGTGGCGCAGTCGGTTAAGCGTCCGACTTCAGCCAGGTCACGATCTCGCGGTCCGTGAGTTCGAGCCCCGCGTCAGGCTCTGGGCTGATGGCTCAGAGCCTGGAGCCTGTTTCCGATTCTGTGTCTCCCTCTCTCTCTGCCCCTCCCCCGTTCATGCTCTGTCTCTCTCTGTCCCAAAAATAAATAAACATTGAAAAAAAAATTAAAAAAAAAAGATATTGGATGGTTAAGCTGGGAAAGAACTGAGAGTTTAGAGCTAACCTTTGGGAGAGGCCGATGGTCATGAGTTGGAAGAGGAAAAGCTCATGGGAAGGACTATGTGAAGTGTTCAGGGCGTCTGGGAAATGCAGGACAAGCTTATAATACAAGGCGGTATAAAATCTTTCTGAAAACCAAAGACTATAAAGTGACAATATCACATAAGAGGGAAAAAGAAAGGAAAATATGTGGTCAAGAATCCATTTATGGAAATGCTAATATTAAGGAGCTGGATTTCAGGAGGGTATGAAGCTCCATACCCCTGACCTCCCCACAAATGCAGTCTCTGCAAAGGCAATGTGTTGTGAGAAAAGGGTGTGCAACACTGATCCTTTATTCAGTTCAAAAAAATAAGATATTGCAAGGGTAATCACTAAAAAAGGATAAATTTCTGAATACTCAAACAATGAGCTTATTGGTAAGTATTTGAAGGAGGAAAGAAAAAGCCAGTTGAGATGAAGCTATTAAACAATGCCACTTGGCAGCACAATTCTGGGAGCCTCATTGATTTTGAGTTTCAAGTTGTGCTTCAGGACACGCCTTGTTTATAGTTCACACTATGAATAGTACCCTCTAGAGGTGGGCAGTAGGGCAACCCTATAACTGTGTAACTTTGGCAGCAATGTCCCATAACAGCTGGCATGAAAACCCTATCATGAAAGAGTTTGCATGGTATTTAGAAATGTCACTGTGTGTCCCTATATATATATATTTAATTATCTGGGCCTTGATGTAAATAAAATAAAGAGATTGAACTAGGTGAATTTAGTGATAATATCTAGGAACATTAATTCACATTTTTGTTTATAAATCTCTTTTTGCCGGAGTTTTGGCGTGGTAGGGGTCCGGAGCTGATGGCCAAGAAAGAATTCTTGAGACGTCTTCAGTGCAAAAATGTGATTTTATAAAAGGACAGGATCCGTGGGCAGAAAGAGCTGCGTGGGTTGGTGAAGAATGAATGGCTATATACTGTGGAGTTGAGGGAGGTAAAGGCAACAAGGAGGACTCCAGGAGGACTTTCACGTGCTAAAGGCAACTCATAAGATATTGGAGGCCTTGCTATTTTCAGGCTAAGGTGGTTTTCCCTCTAGTAAGGCACTAACATTAAGGCAGTTGGGAGTTCCTGAAGAAATGTCATAGTCTATATTTGTCTCAAGTATTGTCAATGGACTGCAAGTCATAAAGAAATTTAATTTTACCTGCCATTTTCTTCTTGTCTTTGTTCCCCACATCACTATGGAGCAGAGGGTAATGTTGGGGCTGCAGGAAACTGAGTCTATAGGTTTCTGGAGATTGGATTATTGATAAAATTGCCTTTTTCTTGTAATTTACTAAGACATTTGTAAGCTCATGGAGACTCCGGTCCTGCAGGACTGTGATCACTATCAGTTAACCATTTGTTTTCCCCTTCCCTTTGTTCTTGGGCAGCCAGGAGCGCCTAAGGAGTGTCACACACACCCAGCCGGGGGGAGGGGGGACTTATGGGATGTCAGCTTGCCTTATGCTCCTCATTTTCACAAACACAACCTCATTTCATCTTAATAAAATATATAATGAAGTGCTACTATGTCAATCGTAGTATTTCATAATTTTATTTTTTCAAAAAAAAAAAAACACCCCCAAAGTTCAGCAAGTTTAATTTTCTTGACTCTAGCCAGACATCTAGTAACTAATTCCCCATGTGAAACCCTACACAGAAGGAGATGATATCTAGAAAACAGAGGATTGATGGGGCATTCCGATGTTCTTCCCCTGACCTATTTGCAGATATCGTCTAAACACATTCCTGTTTCCTGATGTAGAGAAGTACTCTTACTCATTAACCAGGGAGGGTTTTTATTTAAGGCCCGTAAGTTACTGCTATTAAAATGTTTGCAAGCATAGTTATAATTGGATTTCTGGTGTCCCTGCATCTGTCAGGATTTTCAAATCACATAAACAACAAATACCTGAATGTAAAGCCTTAGGGAAAATATCAAAGCAATTTAAATAGAAAAATATACCTTAAAGAATACTTCTTACTCTTCTTCTGATATCTCAGCTTGTTAATGATAAAATTTGGAAGCCATCTGAAACAGAGGCCAAGTGTTTGCCGCATAGGCAGTCTCACTTAGTTGAAGAAACAGAAGCATGTACAGCCGCTGTATCTTCATTTGAGTTGTTATAAGGCCTTGAGCAAGTGATTTAGGCTGGGGTTTCGAACAAGTGATTTAGGCTTTGTGTGATTCTGTTCGTTTTCTCCTACAATTGTTGTGATGATTAAGTGGGAGAAGTGTATGGAGTAACTGATACAGCATGGCAAATGGTGAACTCTGAATTAAGAATAGTCATTTTTATTAATAGTAAAGGTTCTACAAGGAGATCTTTATTTGTTTTTAAGATTATTTATTGTGAGAGAGACAGAATGCATGGGAGCAGGCAGCAGGCAGGTGGGAGGGGCAGAGAGAGGGAGAGAGAGAATCCCAAGGAGGCTCCATGCTCAGTACAGAGCCCAATGTGGGGCTGGATCCCATGACCACGAGATCATGACCTGAGCTGCTATCAAGAGTTAAACACTTGACCAGCTGAGGCACCCTGTGCCTACAAGATCTTTAAACACATGTATTCATCTATTATATCTCAAGTATTGGTTAATTTTAAAACATTTTGGGGATGCCTGGATGGCTCGGTCGGTTAAGCGTCTGACTTTGGCTCAGGTCATAATCTCACAGTTCATGGGTTCGAGCCCCGTGTCAGGCTCTGTGCTGACACTGTGGAGCCTGGAGCCTGCTTCAGGTTCTGTGCCTCTCTCTCTCTGCCCCTTCCTTGCTCATGCTCTGTGTCTCTCTCTCTCAAAAATGAATAATATTAAAAAAAAATTCTTTCAGTTTGATATTTATGATAATAAAGGCATGTTTACCATGTGACTACCTAGAATACTGACCAAGTGTTACATGTTGCAGATTATTCTTGTAAAAATGTGAGACAGCTAATTTAAATTCATACTATTGATTATAGATATGGAGACAAGGTTTATTAAAATTAAGTGATTGATTTGATTATATCAATTTGTGTTTAGGGACCTGTGGTCGATAAATTAGATCCACTGTTCCTTCCCTTCCATTGAGTTTTATGAGCTTTGATCAATAATTTGGACGCAGCTTTCTTTTAACATGCCTCCACTCAGTATAAACTGAACTGAATGGCCTGGATATTAATAAAATGTTTCTGGCTTTCTAAGCTGTGGTTTTATTTTAAAAGGAATGAACATAAATGTTATTGAAAAATATGTATTCAAGTGAGGATGATTTAGGCTTAAATCCCAGTTTTGCTATTTATTGGTTGTGTGTTCAGACCAAGGTTACATGGCCTCCAAGCTTCAGTGTCATTGTTGGAATAACAATCAGTATTAATACCTAACTTAGCTTTGTTTGGCACATTAAATGAAATAAATAATAATTTCATTTTAAAAAATTAGCACGGTATCTGGCATGTAGTTATGCCTCAATAATTGTTATCTTCATTATGGTTACTTTTATGTTTATTATTATGATTGTTTATTATTATGATTATTATTATTGTTCCGTGAGTTGGAATAGTTAGTAAATGTCTTTAGAAAATTTCTGAGAAAACGTCTTCCACTTAAGAATTTTTATATTCTAGATAATAAACATTTATGTCCAAGTATATTTTTAGAGTATATTAAATTAGAATAGTAGTTTTTAGTTTCTTCTTTTTAGGTCAGGACAGTACCAAAAACAGCAAACAGAATAATCAAAGCCAAAGTAGTGCCATAAATTCAGAAAAATAGATGTCACATTCTTTAAAACCCTTTATTGAAATAAGATATTTGTAGCAGATCGTTATGAAGGCTTGGTAGAGCTTGGGCAGGAAAAAAAGATATAAATGCTTTGCAAAATTACTGCTTCCCCAATTACTGGAGGAAAACTAGAGTTTTCCATGAGCAGAAAGTCGAGGCACATAACGTTGCTGACATGACTCACGTTGGCAGCTTTTGGGTCTCAAAATGCTTCTCATTTCCTTGGCTGAGAGGAGAATATTATGAGGTAAGAATGCACTGAAATTACGAAATTACAGTTTTTCATGCGAGTATAAGGAGTTGGCAGAGGGGAAGTAAGGAGAAGGCCAATTCCAACTGTGCCAACCCTTTGGCCACCCAGCTTCAACAACTAGGAACTAGCAAAAGCACAGGAAGTCATTTCTCTAACACAAGGATAATTGCCCTGAAAGGGAACTAGTGTTTTCAGCAGTTCATGCCAGTGGTTCTGAGGGTAAATAGAATCAATAATACTAGCAACATAGTAAGTGCTAAATGAGCCCTTAATGAATTGAAAACAGACTAGAAAGCCAGCTATCAAGACATAGTCGAGAACCAGGGAGGGAAGGAAGAAAATAATCATATCACCAATGAAGCACAAGTTGCTATTATATTTCTTTAGTTGACTTGACATCCAATTTATTTTTAAAATTGTAATGCAGTATATTTCCACAGTGTGAAATTGGAAAATGCAAAAAAGAAAAAAAAAAACATGATTTAAAAGAGTAGTATGTAATTTTTCACCTTAAAAAATGATTCAAAAGGTAGTAGAATGTAATTTCTAATGTGGCGAGGCCATTTTCTAGGCTTATGACCTCAAGTGACTTAACAAAGCCTTTTTAAGCCTCTGTTCCCTCATGTGAACAATTATAACCCCTTCTTGTTAGTGTTTTGATGGGGATAAATGAGATGATATATAGGCTTAACACAACACATGGAACATAATAATGGAGTATTAAAATTGGTAGCTTTATTTTATTTTATTGTATTTATTTTTTTAGAGAGAGAGCAGGGGAGAGGTGCAGAGGGAGAGAGAGAAAATCTTAAGCAAGCTTCACTCTCAGCACGGAGCGGGGCTCGAGCCCATAACCCTGGAATCATGACCTGAGCTGAAATCAAGAATCAGACACTCAACTGACTGAGCCATGTAGGCCCCACAAAATTGGAGCTTTAATATCAAAATATTATATTTTGTAAATATGTATTCAGTCTTTTTTCCATTGTATGGGTGACTTCAGGTTTCAGAATTCATTTTCTTAGGTATAAAGTTATATATCCTGCTTTTCCCATGTTTATCATAAGCACGTTCAACCATCAACAAAACCTCTTCATAAATATCACTGAATGGCTACATAATATCCTATCATAACAATTTACCAACTTTTCATAAATTATGTCCTATTGATGAAAATTTAGATTTTTTTTTCTTCTCACTCTCCCGTAAGTAAGACTACATGAAGATTTGTCCATCACCTTGCCATTAATGATTCTTCTAATACCCTGATCCTAGTAACTTCCTCTACTCAACTCACCTCCATCCTTTCAAACACTTCACTGGGGAGGGGAGGGGTGTGATAGATTCAATTTTTAGTCCTGCCTCTGAATGTCATTTGACCTTACTTGGCTCTGATTTTTTCCTCTGTAAAATGAGGGACCAGATGATCTCTAGGTCACTCCCAAGCCTACCATTCCACTAATTTTATGTTTTTGAAATTTTTCTATAAAAGAACAGGTAAAGGGGTGCCTGGGGAGCTCAGTTGGTTAAGTGTCTGACTTCAGCTCAGATAATGATTTCACTGTTCAGGAGTTCAAGCCCTTCATCAGGCTCTGTGCTGACAGCTCAGAGACTGGAGCCTGCTTTGGAGTCTGTGTTTCCCTCTCTCTCTGCTCTCTCCTGCTCATGCTCTCTCTCTTCCTCTCTGCCTCTCTCTCAAAAATAAATAAACATTAAAAAAATTTTAAAGGAACAGGTAAAATAAAAGATCATTAGCTTTCAAGTCATCAATTCCACTTATTACTGCCCCTCATGCATGTGACTAGATGACAATACCTTGACCAGATGGCCTTCTGAGGATCACTTACCCCCTTATTCCCATCGATATGCCGGGTTGACTCATTGGGATCCTACCCGCCCCACCCCCCACCCCACGACCCTTCCCACCCCCAACTTTCCCCCGGCTCATTGGTCATGTGAAATGCTAAGGCTGACAGTCAACCAGAGGCTTATCCCACTGAATCACAGCCTACAGCCTGGAGTGATCTGGTCCCTGCTTTCATCTCTGACCTCTGCTCAAGCTGTGCTCTTAAGCACACTCCAGCCACATCACTCTTTTTGGGGGCTTTTGTTATGACAACCCCTTTCTTATCACAGGACTTTTTTTTTTATCTGTCTTCCTGTGTCTGGTGTGTCATTCATTCTCCCCCAACTCTTTGCATGACTACCTCTTTATTCTCTCTCTCTCTCTTTTTGGTCTCTCCCACTGGAATACAGCTGTCTTATTCAACACTGTGTCACCAGCCTCTACTATCCCCTATTATGGTACTTTTTTTTTTTTTTGCCTTCAATAAATATTTTCTAGTGAAATTCTGCAAAGAAACCAGTAATCAAGGAAACCGAACAACAAGAACACACCTCATCTCACCCTTGTTCCAAGCTGAATAAAATAAGGAATCAGGAGTGTTTTAATATTCATTAAATGTTAGTTTGCTTCCTACCCAGCCCTCACCGTTGTGCTTATGCCCAGAACACCTAGTAAATCAGCCTTTCACTTGGTAGAGGATGAACTGTAGAGAATGGATTTCAACAGAGATGAAGTGGGGACGATCATAGCAATCTTTAGAGTGCTGAGGTGATTTATAGGTACAGACTTGTTCTACATTACCGGCTACCCAATTTCAACTGGGCCCTTTCTAATATTCCTGCCCGAGAAAAACACCACCGTTCTGGATGCACTGTCAATATTGAATACCACACCGAAAGGTGGCTTTGAAAAATGCACACATCTTCAACATTAACAATGCAGGTAGCTACATCAAGAGAATTGCCTTTTTGCACTCAGTCCTGCTTTTCTTGAAGAAAACACAACTGTTTCGTGTTTACATTGGAAATCTACTTTTTTTCTACGCCCTCCAAATTTAGGTTTAGCTTCTCTCTTCCAAAGAATTACTTTTTGCAAGTTGCAATATTGTATTGGTTTTGATCTGTTAGTAATAGTAACTTAAAAGAGACAAAAATCAATATTGAACACTGGCCATTGCCCAACCACCATATATCGTTCACCTCATTAAAATCAGACCACAGAGACTATAATGGACTCTAGCTTCAGAGTTTACCATCAGGCAAGGAAGCGCTTTTGTTCTGAGGTCAAAAAATTTCATTCATGCTGCAAATCACTGTGCTTGCAGGCACTGTATAAAAGGCTGTGTATGTTTATCAAGGATTTTTGGATGGCTCCTGCTATCTGTGTATGTGCCAGAATCTTTGAAGAGAGCATTGTTCTTGTGCAGTGAATTCCAGTTCAGGAGAGAGAACATTCCTTCTCAAAACAACTCCTTTAGAACCAAGCCTCTGTGTACTATTTTTAGACTGACGTTGAGCTTTTCATGCACTCGTGTGTGTGTGTGTGTGTGTGTGTGTGTGTGTGTGTGTGTGTGTGAGCGCGCGCCCGGGCGTACCTGCGTGTGTATCTTTTTCCTGAAGTTTTGCCGCTCTGTCCCCAGGATAGCCTGTTTGGTTGCTCATGGGTGAAAATGTGTCAAAAACTGTCGTGGTTCCAAAGCATCCCCATCTTTCTCAGTTTTCTTCCAGTTCCCACTTCCTGTTATTTTCATCCAGAGTGCCTCAAGTTGAGTGCCAATTAAAATGGAGAGGACATTTTAAGGTTCAGAGAGGCAACCATTTTCACCACCTTTGTAAACACGTGTCATTTTCATTGTACATGGAAAAGCTCAGAGACCATTTTCCACTGGGCCATCCGGAAGGGGCTGGTCTGGCTTCCTTGGCCACGGATTTTACCAGTTGCTACCAATAAGGAATCATTTTGTGATGTCTCCAGAATTTGAAACCCTCTGGCACTTTGAATTGGGCTTTTAAAAGTCTTTTTGCAATGCCTGCCAAAAGTGAACTTGTGTTTAGAGAGCCAGTGTTTCATTTGCAATTGAAAGAGACAGACCTATCTTTGAATGTGGTCTTTAAGGGGAGGGAAAGAGCAAAAGGATAGGGCAAAAGTTGGAAGGGAAGAAACTCAAGGAAGAGTCCCTTTAGCTGTGAGTAGACATTGTGAATGGCTTTTCTTAGAATTGCTACTGTTCTTTAATTTCTCTGCTTAGCACCTGTCATGGATCACTTGGCCTATGATTGTGGGTGTCTGGAAGTCAAAGTTGTAAACCAGGTCACTTAAACTCAGAATTTAGCTGGTGGCTCTTTCACATTTGTAAGCAAGAATATTACTCCCCTCCTCACTGAGCTAGCATGAGGACTGACCTTTCATGGATCACAAGAAGGAAGTCTGGCTTCTCAGAGACGTCAGACTGGTTTTGACATAAAAGACTTTGCCAACAGACCTCTGGGCACAAGCAGGAATACTCCATTGGCAGGAGAAAGCACAGAGCATGGCAGCGGTAGAAATACAATGAGGTTAAAGGTAAAGGGGATTGTGAGGTGGCTAGGTATGGGGTAGAGAAAGGGATGTAGGCTAGATTAAGGAAATTGAAACATAGAGCAAATGGATTTTTGAATCCATCAGAAGTAATGTGTTGTTTTCTCCAAATGTGTACCTAGGAAGGGTAGGGCCTTTCCAACCATTTTTAGGTTATATATTTTTCAGGCTTTTACTATCGTAAAATAATACTAGCAGGAAGGGGGACAATAAGACATGTAGAGAAGGTACTGCAGGGAAGCCCATATTTTTTTTATGTTTATTTATTTTTGAGACAGAGGGAAACAGAGCATGAGTTGGGGTAGGACCAGAGCGAGAGGCAGACACAGAATCTGAAGCAGGCTCCAGGCTCCGAGCTGTCAGCACAGAGCCTGATGCGGGGCTCGAACCCCACCAACCGTGAGATCATGACCTGAGCCAAAGTTGGGCACTCAACCAACTGACCCACCCAGGCGCCCTGGGAAGTACAGTTTTTAAAAACAGTTATATATACCACCACAAGTCAGAGAAGTAGTTTGGCTCTGCCTCTAATTACCTTGATGTTAGAACCTGATCGTTAAGGGAGGTGGTCCATTTAGATAATATGCATAAGAAAACACTGGGCTAAGGAGGCAGGTAGACATCTGCAGAGGTGACTGCCAGCTTCACCCTCTGGACCTTAGGATCTTTGCCTCCTGAGAAATGCGGTATAGTGGAAAGAAAGCTTTGAGCTTCTTTCCAAAAATAAGCCGGACAACTGGATTAACATCCTGACTCATATGCTCAACATCTGTGTGATCACAGGTGGATATTTCAACTCTCTGAACCCAATATCCTTCTCTTTGGAGGAAGATAATAAATGCCTGCTTTACAGGAATAGGTGGGATGAATTAAAAAGGAATTTACAGTGTCTGGCATAAGGTGGGGGCTAAGTAAATGATAGTTATTATCTGTCTAATGAGGGGCTGAATGAATCTTGTGATTCTTTCAAGCCCCTAGAACTTTTTCATTTCATGGATCATTGTAAGTGATTTAAAATTGTTGAATATGAGTATATGCACTACCATGATATAGCACATACTTATATCTTCTTATTTTTAGTAAGACTATTCTCCTTTTGCTGTTTTCACTGGTTTATTTCAAAAAGAAAGAAAAAAAAGAATCATTGGGCCACATTAAAACAATTGCCCGGAGGGGTACCTGGGTGGCTCAGACAGTTAAGTGTCTGACTTTGGCTCAGGTCATGATCTTATGGTTCATTGGTTCGAGCCCCACGTCAGGCTATGTGAGGACAGCTCAGAGCCTGGATCCTGCTTCAGATTCTGTGTCTTCCCTCTCTCTCTACCCCTCCTTCTCTCTCTCTCTCTCTCTCTCTCTCTCTCTCTCTCTCTCTCTCTCTCTCAAAAATAAATAAACTTAAAAAAAAACATAATAAATGAATAAATAGTAAACATTTACTCCCCTGCCTCTCAACATTGGAAGAATGCTAATACAATTTGAGAATGACTTTTAAAACCAGAGTGGAAATTAAAGTGCTTTGTTGTTGCTTTTCTGAATGTGCCAATTAGGATCCTTCTGATTCCAAGGACAACTGAAAAAGGAATAAAAAATAAGAAAAATTGTGATTTCATATAAAAGGAAACTGAAAAGGACAGGCTTCAGGCTTGGTGGGGCAAATAGTTCAACAGTGCCATCAAAGAGTTGGGTTTTTAACATCTCCCTGTGTTGATATAGATCTTCTGAAGCAGTCCAAGGCATCCCATCCCCAAAAGGCAATGTCAAGAAGAAAGAGGGAGAATATCTTTCTTACCAGCAAGTAGATTTTCACAGAAAGCTGAAGGCACATTCACCTGAGCTGAGTCCTATGCCTGTTCCTGAAGCAATAACTAGGGAGGGCCATAGAAGTACCTTATAACCAATCGGACTTAGACAGGTCTGTGTCTCTGTGGGGGAGGGGTGGATAGCTTAACAGTGATGTAGCTGTGTCCAGAGAAAAAGAATCAGGGAAAGTATAGTGGATGGACATCCCAACAGTGTCCGATATAATACGATTCTGAGAATTTAATTTGATACTCTCACCGAAAACATAAAAATAAATAACGCTTCGCATATTCCAAACCAATATCCGTCGGCCGTGGATGCTCTAATTATTTGGGAGCATTGTGAAGTATCTAGGACTTTTCTTGATCTTGTTGTCAATACTGAGATTTTTGTTTATTGCTCATTTCCTTTTGTTTCTTTCTTAAAACTAGAATCCACGGAGCTTACCCCTTGTTTTTTCTAAATGTTTATTTGTTATTTTTGAAAGAGAAAGAGAGCACGAGCAGGGGAGGGGCAGAGAGAAGGGAACAGAGGATCCAAAGCGGGTTCTGAGCTAACAGTAGCAGCCCGATGTGGGGCTTGAATTCACGAACCATGAGATCACGACCTGATGCGAAGTCCCATGCTCAACCAACTGAGCCACCCAGGTGCCCCTCCAATATCTTTTAATACAAGCATAGTGTCAGGGGTGTACTTTTACAGTACAAGCACCTGGAATGTGGGCTTGGTGACAGTGAATGTAAAAAGACATTCCTTTAGCAAGTATTGCAGAAAGGGCGGCACAGACACAGAAATCCACTGAGCAGCCTAGGTTCTATGCTACGCCATCAGGTTTAGAGAGTTGTGGTTTCACCTCATTCCCTGAAATAAGATAGTTACGATTTGGTGGAGCGTAGACAAGGAAATTACACTGTGTAGGGGCAGGGATTTGGGTGGGTATGCTTTTGTCTACCCCCAGGGAGCATTTATATTTTACTTCTAATAAAAATATCAGAGGTTTGGGGAACCTGGGTGGCTCAGTCGGTTAAGGGTCCAACTCTTGACTTCAGCTCTGGTCATGATCTCACCTTTTGTGAGATTGAGCCCTCCGTCAAGCTCTGCACTAACAGTGCCCAGCCTGCTTGGGATGCTCTCTCTCCCTCTCTGTTTGCCTCTCCCTTGCTCACGCACACACACTCTTTAAATAAATAAATAATAAATAAATAAATAAATAGATAGATAAATAAATAAATAACACATATCAGAGATTATTCATTGTGCGTCACTGCTACCTTTTCCTAGGTTCAGTGTATAGGTTGATATTGGGCATTTGCTTTCACTGCTTTCTAAACTTAATGAGACTGTGGCCCTTTTCATTACCCATTTTTTACTGTTGAACTGTCAGCTTTTCTTTACATGGTCAGCCAAAAAGACAAAAAGTACATCAAAGCCACTGATGTCTTTGTAAAAAAAAAAAAAAAATTTGAAATTATTCTTGACAATCAAATACTAGGTCTACTACTGTATGACAACTCCAGATACCTGAAATGTGTTTTTGTGATATTCTTGTGTATGTGAAAGAGAGAAGGAGACACATACTAAAGCAATTAACGTGGGCTAGGCTATGTGTTAAGTATTTTGAAAACAGTTATATAATCCACTGACTCTCAGGGTTAGTATCAGACACTGTTAGTGGCCCACCAAATAGTCTTCTCTTTCCTGTTCCATTTCTAATGAAATCCATGTGTCCAGCTAACAGAATTTACTTTCCAGACTCTTTTCCCTCTAAGTGGACATGGTGGTATAGAGTACTTGCCAGACAAAGAGAAATCTGCTAGAAGGTTCTGGAAAAACTGTTGCTTTCCTCATGTAAGCTCTTTCTCTTCTAGCTCCTCTTATTTCCTTTTACCCTCCCCCATCTGGGATATAATTATGTGAAGTGTTTCCTCTATATTCATTGAGAGTTAGGTCAGATAATACCGTAACTATTCTTTCAGCCATCAAGCATACTTTAGGAAATTTAGGAGGAGACCAAAGCCTATCATATATGTCCATATTTTTGCTGATCATGTTTTTCTTCCTTTTGTTATATTCCAAGCTTCATTCTTTTATTGTTTCCTTTGTGTTTAGGAAATTTCCTTTTGCCAGACTTTAGGGGTAGGTGTAATGGTAAAAAATTCTCTTAGCTTTCTTTCATCTGTGAATGTCTTTATTTCCTCTTCCTTCCTGAAGTGTATTTTCACTGGCAATAGAATTCTGAATTGACAATTCTTTTCGTTAAAGCCTAGGAAAATATCTTGACTTTTTGTTTTTTTCTGGCATACAAAATCTCGGATGTGAAAGTGTTTTCATTTTCAGTTGTTTTCCTCTTTAAACAAAGGTACCTCTGGCTCTCTGGCTTTTTTCAAGATTGTTTTTTGCCTTCAGTTTTTAGACATTAATTACATTATTTGGGGGCATGAATTTCTTTGGGCTTATCCTGTTCAGCATCTGATCAGCTTCTTGAGTTTGTAGGTTGAATGTCTCTTGCCAGATTTGGAAAGTTTTCAGCCATTGTTTCTGTGAGCACTTTTTTACATTTTCCTTTCATTTTCATCTCCTTCTGGTACTTGATGACATCACTGTTTGGTGTTAAGTTGTAGTCCAGCAGGTTCCTAAGGCTCTGCTCATTCTTTTCAGTCTAATTTCTCTCTGTCGTTCAAACTGAGTAATTTCTGTTGTTCATCTTTCAGTTCACCGATCTATCCTCTAACCTCTGCTGTCTACTATTGAGCCCATCCACTGAACATTTTATTTGTTATTCTATTCTTCAATTCTAAAATTTCCATTTGGTTCTTCTTTATAACTTTTATTTCTTTGCCAAGGCTTTCTAGTTTTCATTTATTTTGTTTGTGTGTATGATAACTTGCTGAAGCACTTTTAACATGGCACTTAAAAATCTTTGATAAGTCTAGCATCTCTTCTTCTCTTGGGATTGGCATTGATTTTTTTTTTTAATTTAGTTTGAGATCTTCCTGGTTCTTGCTATGATGAGATTTTTTTTTTAATGGAAGTCTGGGCATGTTTATAGTAGAAAACCCTGGATCTTATTTAAACCTTCTGCCTAAGCTGACTTTCTCTGACATCACTCTGACATATCCGGGAAGAAGAGAATGTCGTCACATTACTGTCAAATGGAGTCAGAAGTTCAAACTTCCCACTCATTTTCCTAGCAGTAATAGAGTAGTGTTCCCTATTACTGTTGGATTGGGATGGGAGATCTGATCTCCCACGTGGTCTCCACTGACACTGTAGAGGCAGGGACCTCATTACTTGCCTTTGGGGATGAAAGTCCCAGCTCCCTAGTTGTCCTTTTTTGACACTGCCTAGCAGGTGTTCAGGGAGCTTCGTTATAGCCTGTGTGGGTGGAAGCCTATGTTCCTCTCTTGGCTCTTGCTGTTAGGAATGGGGCTCCCGTTCTTCTTGTGATGTTCAGCTGGAGTAGAGTGGGGATTGTATGAAGTGTTCTGTCTTGCTAGGCTGCCCCTTTACTTGAACTTCGGTTAAAGCAAATAAGCTTTTGTTGTTTTTGTTGTTGTGGTTTGTGGTTTTTGTCTTTTGTCTACACTCACTGGTGTTTCTAGGTTGCTAGCTTCTTCAGCTCTAGGTGTAGGGTACATGAGAAACCCCGAGAAAGTCACAAGAAGGTCATAACTTGGGTTTTGAAGTCCCTAGGCAATCTGTATTCTCTCCATCCTTTGGTTTTCCCACATTTATTTTATATATAATGCCCATGCTTTTTATTGTACTTAATAGGGGATAGGGAAAAGTATTTCTACTCTATATTCCTGGAATCAGAAATTGTTCAAGAAGGTACATTTTTAATAAGCATCTCAGGTGATTCTGAAGCAGGTGGCTATGGGCCACACTTTGAGGAACATTTTACAGATAATGGAACTGAGGTCCAGAGACACTAACCCAAAGATACAGATGTTAAATACTCAAGTTGCACAACACCAAGTCTAAACTAGGACCCATGTGTCCTAGTTTCCCTTCCAATGCCATTTCCTACTCTTAATGCTAAATAAAGCTAGTAAGAATACCAAAAGAAATTAAAGTACCAATTGTACTGATAGTTGTACGAAGATCAAATAGTTTGCCTAAAGGTAATGCATGGGCTTAAAGAAAGTAGAGGCAGAACTTTTCTGATTCACTTGGTTCCCACAATCTGCAATGTAATTTCTACTGAGGAGGATTCCAGGCAATTGTTCCAAGATGAGGCATTGTCTGCACATGAAAGAATAGTTCTTGGAAATAAAAGTCTGTGCAGTCTATTGAGGGTGCTGCACACAGCCTGGATCGTCTGACTCATACATAGTGAAGCTCTTCCAGTTATGTTAATACTCATTTGGCAGCTGCCTCTATAATTGCCTAAGTCAGTTGGTAGACATGAAGGAAATGTTAATTCTCTGCAAATATAGTTATTCATAACTTGGTGTCAATTGTATCATCCTCAATAGAGACAGCTCTTCAGATGTCACTGCCATTAGGGGCAGGAGGTCTGTATTTAGTCAGCTTTGGGGAGCCCTTGAACTCCCTAAAGGGAAATCTGGAAGGACAGGAAATGGTGTGAGACTGAAGGCAGCATACAAATACATCTAATGAAATATGGGCATCCTTCAGTGGCTGCCTTTCATTTGACTGTTCCCATGCACAGGTTGTAGCAGATGGCACTCTCATGGTTTCCATCAATGTGGAAATGTGATGAAGAAGGGGAGGAGAAAAATGGATGAGAAAAATAACACCAATCTGCACAGCTGAAAATAATTATGATTACGTAGCTAATGACCCAGGGAATTAGACAAAGCCAAACTCATTGGAACTCAGGCCACATGCAGGCAGATGTCACAACTTAATGACAAAAGACAAATTGCTTTATGTCCTACAGTAACTCATGATGAGTAGTTGTGATTCTCTTTTTTGTTAATTGAAATATAATTGACATACAATATCCTATTAGTTTCAGGTGTACATCACAGGATCATTTTTGATATTTTTAAGCATTATGAAATGATCCCCGCAATGTCAGTTATCATCTGTCACCATGCAAAGTTATTAAAATACTATTGACTATATTCCCTATACTGTACATTTCATCCCCATGACTTATTTATTTTATAACTGGAAGTTTATATTTCTTAATCCCTTTCGCCTAGTTTGTCTGCCCTCCAAACCTTCGTCGCTGTGTAACCAACAGTTTATTTCCTGTGTCTATGAAACCATTTCTGTTTTCTTTTATTTAGCCATTTGTTTTGCTTTTTAGATTCCACATTTAAGTGAAACTGTATGGTATTTGTCTTTCCTGGTCTGACTTATTTCACTTATCATAAGACCTTCTAGGACCATCAGTGGTGTTGCAAATGGCAAGATTTCATTCTTTTTTATGAGTGAGCAATATTTCATATTCAAATATAGTATATACATATCTCATATTTATATATAATAAATATATATGATCATTCCATTATATATATCACATATATACATTGTATGTATCTCACATCTTCCTTATCCCTCCTATGAATGGACACTTGGGTTGCCTCCATATCTTGGCTATTGTAAATAATGCTACAATAAACAGAGTGGTGCATATATCTCTTCCAGGTGTTTTCACTTTCTTTGGGTAAACACCCTGAAGTGGAATTGCTGAATCATATGGTAGTTCTACTTTTAATATTTTGAGGAAACTCCTTACTGTTTTCCGGAGTGACTGTACCAATATGCATTCCTACAAACTGTGTACAAGGGTTCCTTTTTCTCCACATCTTTGCCAACACTTGTTATTTTTTTTTTCTTTTTGATAATAGCCAGTCTGACAGGTGTGAAGTGATACCTCATTGTGGCTTTGATTTGCATTTCCCTGACGATTAGTGATGTCATACATCTTTTCATCTGCCTGTTGGCCATGTGTACATCCTCTTTGGAAAAATGTCTATTCAGATTTTCTGCCTATTAAATTTTTTTTTTTTTTATTTGAGAGGGAGAGAGCAAGCAGGGGTAAAAGGCAGAGAGAGAGAGGGGAGAGAGAGAGAGAGAGAGAGAGAGAGAGAGAGAGAGAGAGAGAGAGAAAGAATATTAAGCAGGCCCTATACTCAGTGTGAAGCCTGTTGCAGGGCTTGATCCCATGATCCTAGGATCATGACCTCAGCCAAAATCAAGAGTTGGACACTCAACCGACTGAGCCACCCAGGTGCCCCTGTTTTGTTTTGTTTTGACACTAAGTTGTGGAATTTCTTTATATATTTTGGATACTAACACCTCATCAGATGTATGGTTTGCAAATATCTTTTCCCATTGAGTAGTTTGCCTTTTTTGTTGTTTGTTCTGTTGATAGTTTCTTTTCCTGTGCAGGAGCTTGTTGGTTTGATATAATCCCATTTGCTTATTTTACCTTTTGTTGTCTTTGGCTTGAGGAGAATGGTCCAAAAAGTATTGCTAAGACTGACGTCAAACAGCTTACTGCCTGTGTTCTCTTATTGGAGTTTTATGGTTTCAGGTCATACATTCAGGTCTTTAATCCATTTTAATTTGTTTTTGTAGTGGTGTCAAATACTGGTCCAGTTACATTCTTTTGCATGCAGTTTTCCTAACACCATTTATTGAAAAGACTTTCTCCCCACTGTATATTTTTGTTCCTTTGTCATAGATTAACTGGTCATATATGCATGGGTTTATTTCTGGGCTTTTTATTCTATTCCATCGACATATGTGTCTGGTTTTTTTTTTGTTTTTTTTTAACGTTTATTTATTTTTGAGACTGAGAGAGACAGAGCATGAACGGGGGAGGGTCAGAGAGAGGGAGACACAGAAAGAGAAGCAGGCTCCAGGCTCTGAGTTGTCAGCACAGAGCCTGACGCGGGGCTCAAACTCATGGACCGCGAGATCATGACCTGAGCCGAAGTCGGCCGCTTAACCGACTGAGCCACCCAGGCGCCCCATATATGTGTCTGTTTTAATAGTACTATATTAATAGGATGACTGGAGCTTTGTAGTATAGTTTGAAATCAGGGAGTGTGATATGTCCAGCTGTATTTTTCTTTCTCAAGATTGCTTTGGCTGTTTGGGGTCTTTTGTGGTTCCATACAAATTTTAGGATTCTAATCTAGTCTGTGAAAAATGCCATTGCTATTTTGATGGCAGTTGCATTAAATCTGTAGATTACTTTGGATAGTGTGGGCATTTTAATCATGTTAATTCCTCTAATCCATGAGCATGGACTATCTTGCCATTTATTTGCATTGTCTTCAGTCTCTTTCATCATTGTCTTATAGTTTTCAGAGTGCAGGCCTTTCAAGTCCTTGGTTAAATTGATGCCTAAGTATTTTATTCTTTTTGATGCAAAGAAATTATGGTTCCTCTTTCCAAATCCCTATCTTAGAATAAAATCATAAGGAGCCCCATGTCATGAGTATCTTTTCATTTTGAAAGAGAATTTAGCTAGCAACAGTTTTGGATGCTTAAAAAAAAGTGAAGACATTTTAGTAAACATTACCTTGATATTTATTTTGACCTACAGGAATGGTAAGCAGCAACCCACAGGATGTGGAAGACAGCCATTCTGCCACCAAAACATAGATTATGCATTCCTTGGAGGAAAGGGTCACATCATATACTTTTTTTGTGGTCACTTAAAAGCGTTTATTGAGAATCTGCTGTGTATGTGCCCCTGCCTACCAACTTGTATTAGAAAGATGAAAAAGACACTACCCTTCCCCCCACACCACTAGAGTTTTGCTCACCGTATGGGTACACTTTGTTAATATTGATTCATTGTGCATGACTGATTGCTCTTCCCTGCATATACTCTCCTGAGGTTGCTAAAATTCTCACTGCCTTCCATTAAAGCTGTGACAGCTAATATTCAAATGCTGGTGGTTGGAGTATTCATTCTTTGATTCACTCATTCAGTTATTCAGCAAATCTCTATTGAATACCTGTTATGTTCCAGGCACTGTATTTGGCCCTAGGTATAAACTAGTGAACACACTTTTAATATTAATATATCATTATGATTATATGATATATTAAGCTATGATATGTTTGGAAAATTAATAGTGCAGGAAGAATAACAATCTTATTGTTTAGAAATCACTGGCGGAATTATTGACTATTCAAAAGGTTTGTGAGAAAGAGATAATAGTATGAGTGTGTCAACTAATGTATTAGCCAGTTAGGGGGGGGATTGTAAAGCAGAAGTCATTAATATCTTGAGTCCTAAAAATTATGTTTTTAAAAAAGTGCATTTGGGGAGCAGATAGCTCAGAAGTTTGGCAATGAAAGAGCAAACATTTTAAGTCCATGTAATTGGTTGAAATCCAGCCAAAATTGATAACAAATGCAACTCTTCCCCATCTGCTGGTTTATGTTAATGAGTCGGTGATCTCATTTAGTTTGCTAGGAGACAGGTGTCTATATTGCTAAAGCAGCTATTCAGTTGGCACCTAGCCCTAGTCTCAGGCAAAGTCTTGAATCTAGCTATGGGGTAGGACTCAGCTTACAATATGGTCCCAAGAATCCCAGGACAGGACAGCAAAGCTAGAACTGAAAATGACTGTAGGTCTGTATCCAGTCTGTCCAAGAACTGAATCAGCCGTGGCAGATAAGATTCCAATCAGCTGTGCATACATTGTCTGATTGCTAGAGTTGAAAGTCTGCCAAGCAGAGAGCTCTGATAGAAATTTTTGCTAGAGACAATCAAACCCAAATACCAAGACCAAGCCTGATTGGGTGGTACCTTATTTCCTTCTCGAACTTTCATGATTTTCCAGAAAACAAGAGTATGCAAGTATTTTTTTTAAACGCTTGTAAGGGTAAGATATCACAGATGGAATATCACAGTTAGGAAAAACCCTAACCTTTAATGTGTACCTGTTATTGATAAATAGAGGAGTGAAGGAGAATACAGACTATGAAATTGGAGAAGAGCTTCGGTTCAAATTCTCCCATTGTCACTTATTTGTGTAATTCTGTGAAAGTTACTTAACTTTTCTGGTTCTCATTTCTTCCATCCATAAAATGGAGATAATAGAATTACCAAGTTCATAGAAAATTGTTACGAGGATTGAGTTAATGCATATATTTAGAACAATACCTGGCATATAATAAAGGTTTTGCACAAATTATCTCATACTACTGTGTGCCAAGAATTATACTGATTCAATGAAAAAAATCCTCACGTTATTGAATTCTGGCATCAGGTATTATGTGCTGCCACTTCATAGATGAGGACACTGAACTTCAGAATGGTAAATGATAGGGAGGAATTAAGATGGTTTATTGAGTCTTTCTAATGCTAAACCAAGATCTTGCTACCATAGTTAGTTGCTTGAAATCACACCACAAGTAAGAGACCAGGGATTATAATGCAAGTTTCCTGGTTCTCATTTGAATGTACCTTTCATGCATTATGTGAACCATAATTAGAGAAACACAGTAATTTCCAATTTCTAATTTTGTTTAGTAAAAGGAAAAATATATATAATTTAGTAAGGAGTGTTTAATTTTATGATTTTTATTAAAAACAATGATTAATGGCCAGAAAGATTTAATTCTTAAAGAAATATTAATAATAAATATTAATTAAGTATTAATTGCTACTATGTAGCAAGTATGATGCTTAATCCTGGGGTCAGTGGAGTAAATAGTACAGGTAAGATAATTCCTGGAAATTTTCTAATAAATTCTAATTACTCAGATTATTTTTTCTTTCACCACATTCTTTCACAGTTTTTACCAGCTTGAGAAAGTGGTTCTGATTCTACTTATAAAGAAAAAATTATACTTGCCCATAACAATTTGATAGCAGCTATAACCATAATCTGTAAAAACTGATCATCAAGACACTTAAAGGAAGAGATTGTTTTAATTATTCTTCTATTGGACTTGGTTTATTAAGATTTGCACACATTCATGATCCACTCACAAATGAGTAAAATGCCTAGTGGTGCTAGGACGATATCTCCATGACTTTAAGAGCTTCCCAAAGAGGTAGACCATAATGAAGGCATTCATTAGAGGTCTATGAACCAGGGAGGTGGCACACATTGAAGTTCCCACATCATCATTCATACTGATCTGATTAACTCTCCCAGTTTCATTTCCAGAGTGCAAAGATCAGGAGTTTTGGCAACCATCTGGGTAACAGGAGTCCCTCCCCAAGGATCTTGTAAATTTCTGCCCATATGTTCCCTGCAAAATTGTACTGCCTACAGCTTTCTTCCCACCGCTCATGTCTGCAAAGATGGCCAACCAACCAGATCTTGTGACAGGGCCCTTCAGCCTTCCAGGAGTATGCCAATGTTGTCATTCCTCACTGGGACATATACCTGACTTTTATTGATAGTGTGAGCACTGAAAATTGTAGCCAAGTCCATTAGACATGAGAAGACATTGTCTGACACTAAACTTACAATACATAAAGCCATTAAAAAAGGAGTTTGTATAAAAAAGGCACCAAAATATAGTGCCCCTTCTATCTTACAGTACAACACCTGGGAAGCAACCTTTAGGGACATAGAGTCTGATATAATTCTCTCCAACTGGGGAACCTCCAGGGAGAAAAAAGATACAACATTGATTTATTTGGATTATCATACAAATGCCATTTTTAACAACCTCAAATCAAGGGTTGACTCATGGAATTATGCTTATTAAAATGATAGCAATCCCAGGCAGGGCTTCCCTTATCTGATTTCCCTAAATCCCAAGATAGCCCTTGGTAGAAATGTCTTATACTTGTCAGCATCTTTCATCAACTGAATAATAAATGAAAGTTTCCCTCTTCTGAATAACTCAAAGGAGCATGTGCTTAGAGATTCTACATGCTCCCCTTTTCTCTAGTTTTCAGTCTGAGCTAGAATATTTATCTCCTTGCATTCATCAGAAGATATATATTTGAAGGGTGTTTGATCATGGCAGTAAACATTGAATATTTAACTCATTTTTGAGAGCGGAAAGATACAGACTTCTTCTCTTTAAGAATATTCTTCTAAAGATTTTGTTTACAGCCCTGCTATTGAAAAGGAGAACCACATAAACATCAGGTTTATCAGGGGGCAGAGCTATTAAAATCTGCCTCCTATTCTCAGATAACCAGAAACCCAGGTGTAATCAGGTGAGAACTTGCAAAACTTGATCTTACAACACCTTGATCCCTTGATGAGAAAACATGTCATAAAACCTCGATTGTGTCTGCTGAAACTCTCAACCTGTCCTAAACTATTGGAATTCCCTCCAGATAGTATCTGACACTACTCTAATTAATGCTTAGATATAAGATTGTGTGATTTTTCTCCTTGTGACCCAAGGCCCAACCACACCCTTGTGGGGTAGGTGGAGCATACTTAAGAAGAAATAGTTGTCTCCATTAGCAATCAACCTGTAGAGATGCGGGTCACAAGACAGGACAGAAACTCATTCAACCTGAGAGTTTCATGAGTTGCAATCTTGTCTACTTTGTGGTGTTATGGATTATTGCGGCCCAGCTTTTGGTTCCCAGACATAAACAGAGTGATTCCAATGGTAGGTATAAACTGCCTCTTGCCAAGTTAGGCATGTTAGAATAAAACAAGAATGTGGCTGGGTAAGGGATCCTGAGGTTCTGTTTGAGTCTATGCACAAACTGTGCACAAACTCTGTTAATCAGACTCCACTTAATTTATCAGCTTTACCCATTCTCTGCTTCTCTTCTATAAAGCATAGCCACTAATGCTTATAGCTACAGTGAGCAACCAATGCCCCATTCTATCCTGATTTTAGCATTGACAGTCCTGAATCCCAGGAAACCATCAGTGCTAGGAGAACCCAGATAGTCACCTTATTCATTACACACTAAATTTGAATTTCTAACAAGAAACTTTGTAGTGACTCATACACCTTTGTTCCCACCAGTTGAGTTGAATGTTTACCCAGAATCTGTTAAGCCATTTGTTCCCAAACCTGTTTATTTACTTGTTATAATTATGTAATTTAATTAAATACAGTATAAACCGATCAAATATCTGTGTGAAAATAAAGTGTTGTGTCACTATGGAAACTAATTTGACTATTTTAGAAGGACCCAATAAAGGAAGGTTGCTAAAGAAATTTTGTTCAATTATATGTGACACGATAATAGTAAATGAGTCAGAAAAAGATATATATCACATATATCTGTAAGTTCTTATTCCTTGTAGAAATTGAAAGTGGATATTACAGATAATCCATTATGAGTGTGACTTACTTATTACTCTCCATCGGTCACTGTAGGTTGATGCCTGGCATCATGCAACAGAGAGGAGCACAAGTTGTTAAGTTTTGTGTACCAAGGACCAGATCTGTTTTACTCCCTGTAACCAAGTACCTTGATTGCTACCAGGAAAATACTAAGAGCTCCCTGTATGAAGAATGTTTAATAGATGAAGAGTCAGTGAATGAATGAATGAATGAATGAATGAATGAATATCTTTCAAGAACACTATAGTTGACCTTGGAGAATTAAATTTTAAATTATTAAAAATTAAAATATGTGTTATTTATTTAATTATTTCATTGTTTTTCCTTAGAAAAAGAATAGATAGGTATCTGATTTTCTAGGCATTGGAAAGATTCTAAAGATGAATAAGCTACATAATACAAAAAAGTACAAGGACACAGGTGTTCAGAGTGTAATGATGGCTTCAGCTAGGCATAGACCAATCAGAACAGAAGACTGGACAGTCAGAAAGGATATCATTATTACGCAGTACTGGTACATGTGGACTGAGGAATCGGAACTCAGTTTATGGAAGAAAATAATCAATGCTGAGTTAAGTCATCATGCATATAGGCTTTGGAATCAAACAGACCTGAATTAAAGTCAGACTCTCACACTTAGAACTATTTGCACTTGGGTAATTTATTTAACCCCTCTCAGCTTCAATTTTCTCATCTGTACAATGGGGATAATGATGGATGCTGAAGCAGTTACAAGGATCAAATACAGTAACATATTTACATACATTACACTTATGCACAGTTTCTCACCCGTGGCAAACACTTTCCATCTGTAAACTATTATAAAGAGAAACAGGCTGTAAAAAGTTGAGACTTCAAGAAGAAACTAGCATTTGAGCTTCTAAAAGGATGTAGGTTTAGATATGGGTAGGAAAGGGTGTAGGGAGGACAGGGAATGCAAGAGAAAGAGTTTTCAGGCACAAGAACAGGAGGTGTACAGATTCAGGGAATGCTGGCGAATGTACAAGAAGAACAAGAAGTTGGAGCATCAGAAGGAAAGGGAGTGGTTCCCTGACTTTGAACACCCTGGAAATGCTTTTGGAGTTTTGGGAAAATACTTACTGCAACCTGGAGTATTTATCAACTGTATTGCAGAGGGTGAACTCCTAAATTAAAGAGAAAGGGACCAGGTATCAGTCAGTCTGTCCCTTGCAAAAGTAAGAGCTATTTGAAAACTGCCTAGGCAAACATGGGCATGAAAAAAGGAGACAGGGCAGCCAAGGAAGTGATCCAATCCCGTATCTTTCTACTTGCAGAAGTTAGCAAACTGTCTACAGGTGCCTACACTGTGACATTGGCCACAGAATATTTCCTTATCTCTTCTTTTGATTTTGTTATAGACTTTGCAGTGCTTAAGTAATTTGGTTTGAAATAGTCTTTCTTCCTCATGTGATGTGCTTTCAGTCACCTCATTAATTTTGATTTTATGGTCAGTAAAGTTTCTGTTATTTCTGCAAATTTCATATCTGGTTAGTCTCTAGGATTTTTTGCCTTTTTATATTGTTTTCACAAGTACCCATCTTTCAGCATTTGCCTTTTCTTCCTTCCCTTCAACTGGAGTCTTACTATTTCTGCAGAAGATCTTTCCCACCCATGCCAACCTATATATTTTTCGTGTTCTAATCTCCTATGGACCTTATTAATCATGTCTGTCATTGACCTTTATATCACATACATAATTCTTAGATTTTAGGTGAGTAAATAGGTTATGTATCTTTCTATTCCATTAAATCATAATCCTCCCACCATGCTATTTATTCCACAAATATGATCTAAGCATGTCCTTTGCACACGACACTTCACTGGGATTATGTATAGAACAGTAAACAGCCATACTACCTGCTATCATAGACCTTAAGTATAATACGATGACAGAAATGAGATGTAACTAAATGAGATAATTTCAGATAATGACAAATCCTGAATGAAATTAACCAGATGATGTGTTAGGAAGAGATTGTTAGGACGAGGCAGGGTATGTTAGGGCATTCAGGAAAATCCTTTTGTGGAACCTATGTTTTGAATGAGACCTGAATCATCAGGAATAGACTATGTCGTGATCTAGGAGCAGTTTCTTTTGGACAAAAAGAACAAGTACAGAAGTCCTGAGGCAAGGCCAGGCTAACCTGTTTGAGGAACACAAAATGGTAGGTAAGACTGGAACCCAGTAAGCAAGCAGGTAGTGGTGCAGAGGAAGAAGGAACTGAGACCGTGTAGGTCTGGGTGATGTACACAGAATTTGGATTTTAATGTAAGTGAAAGGAAAAATCAGGGTACACTTTTTAAAAAATGTTTTTTTTTTAATTTTGAGAGCGCACAAGTGGGGAAGGGGCAAAGAGAGGGGGACAGAGGATCCAAAGTGGGCTCTGCACTTACAGCAGCAAGCCTGATGTGGGTTTTGAATTCACAAACTGTGAGATCATGACTTGAGCCGAAGACAGACACTCAACTGGGTAAGCCACCAAGGTACCCCAAGACTTTTAAGCAGAAGATACACATAGACTTCAGTTTTCAAAAGATCTCATTAGCTATGGGATCCTTTGGAGCAGGGGTAAAAAATCATTAGGAGCAGAGGCAAAAAATAAACCTGTTAAGATGTCATTGCTAAATTCCAGCTTGAAATTTATTTTACTTCACACGAGGATCGCAGCAGGGGTATCAGAGGGAGGTGTATGGATTGTGACACCTGTTGAAGGTCATACAGATAGTCATGACAGGATTTGCTGATGAATGTGAATATCAGAGGAAGAAGAAGGGACAACTTCAGAATGAATCCTCACTTTTTGTCCCAAGCATTTGAGTGGATTGAGGTACCATTGCTGAAAAACAAAAAAAAAAAAAAAAAATGTTTTTAATTTTAATTTATTGATGTGTTCTCATCTGAAAAAAAATGTTTTTATTTTCAAACTGAAACTAATGATAGTCCTTTTTAAAAGGTGTACAACTTTTCCAAGTTATGCTGATGGCTATGCAATACCTCCCCAACTTTTTTTTCTTCACAATTCCTATAGTATATGTCAGAAGTAGGCAAAACTTTTCTGCAAAGGACCAGTTAGTAAAAAATTTAGGCCTTGGGGGCCATACTGTCTTTAGCCATAGGCAGTTTATAGGTGTATGAATGTGGCTGTGTTCCAGTATTGTTTTATTTAGGAAAAACAGGTGTGGTCTGAAGTTCCCCCACCCCTCTTACACCTGGTCATAGAATGATATCCTGAACAAAACTCATATATGCTTCTAACTCATACTACTCATAAAACATATTCAACTTAGGAATAGAGGCTACACAAAAGAATACAAAACCAGTCTTATGTTTTGTTTTGTTTTTAAGAGTCATTTTATTTTCCTTGTTAAGAATTCCGGTGAGCATCTGACTGTGTTCAAATACTCATCCCTAGGCTTTGCACTGAGCATGGAGCCTGCTTGGGATTCTGTCTCTCTCTTTCCCTCTCTCCCTCTGCCCCTCTCCCACCTGCCCTCTCTAAAATTTAAAAAAAAAAATATTCATCCCCAAATGTACAAGGTATAGAATCTCGAAATATGATCTGTGTGCTTTGATTAAAGGATCTCTCTGTTTTCAAACCTCGAGAAAAATGGAGGTTAGGAGGCCTTTTAAAATTGAGTGACAGAGGTGGAATATTTATTGTTATTTTTAATTCAGCTCAATTATTCCAAGTGGCTTTTCATTCTCCTAATTTCTTTTGGAAAGTACACGTCCTTGAAAGGTGTCATCTGAATTCGACAATTACTTCCCCTTTGCAGGGGTCAGAGCTAGTTACTGTCTGTATCTCACAGAAGAATACAACCCCTACGTTCTAAAGGTTATTAATATTTACTCCAAATTGTGATGTATTGAAGTCACAGCTTTTATCTCGCCTCTGAGGTCCTGATAACAAAAAAGACAGGAAGATCAATAACCACATGATGGGTAACTAATTGCTTTTGCTTCAACCTGCAACCTTCCATCCCTCTCAGAGCTCATTCCAAAGTCCATTTGACAATCTTGGATATTGTTTTCAACTGTGGCTCTCAACAGTCTGGATTCCAAACTGAGTTGGAAAAATATGTTGATACCTTTTCAGTCGATAATGCGTTACACATGCGTATTCCTCAGTACTATCCATACAGAAAATTTATTAGAGGTAGTAAGGTGATTATCAAGAAATGGAATTTCTTTTTGCTAAGAGTAATTATCTATTAAATGGTATTTAATTACTTTGGGGGGGTATGTTTGTAATGGTGACTATTGCAGTGACTGTTGCAAAGTCAAACTTCTCATCCAAAAATTGTTTATTTAGCACCACTATTTTTAGCTAACACATTCTCATCAATAACCAGAGGCCACATTCTCATCCAAAGGTTTAACAAAATTAACTTATGGAATCTTTACAGCTCCACAAGGTGGGTTCTCCTATTTTCTAAATTGAGACATAGAAGCTTTATGGTAAAAAAAAAAAATTCTGGATTTGCTTCTTATCAAATTTGTGCCCTTGGACAAATTTATTAATCTCTTTGTGCCTCAGTTTTCTCATCTATAGATTGGGAATAACAATAATGCCTTCCTCACTGGGTTATAAGATAAGTTAGAATTTTAAAGCTCTTAGAAGAATGCCTGGCCCACGTTAAGGATTTTTAACTACTAAGATAAAGCTAACTTGACCAAAGTCACAAAGCTAGTAATAGCAGGAACATTATTTATAAGATGCTATGAAGAATACAGAGATGAATCAACAGACTGGAAGATCTGGCATACGTGTATCCTAACAGAACATTTTAATGGCATTTAAATGCATTATAGAACATTTTAATGGCATTCAGTCTGTTTTTTCCTTTTAGCATCATATTTCTATTTTACTGAGTAGGGAATAAATCTCCACCCATGCAAAGTGAGAGAGAAATTGCGCCTTTGCCAGTCAGTTTATATCTACTGGTGGGAAACACTCATCTTTGAGCTAAGAGGCAAACAGTTCCCCCTTATCCAAAGTTTTCTGCAGATTCATTACCCTCAGTCAACTGTAGTCTGGAAGCAGGTTATCTTTCTGTTGTATGTCAGGTCAGCAAAAGCCTAACACCACATCACAATGCTGACCTCATTCATCTCACTTCATCTGCTCACTTACGCATTTTATCATCTCACATCATCATAAGAATAAGGGTGAGTACAGTACAGGAAGGTGTTTTGAGAGAGACCACATTACAGTATGTTATTACTAGTTATGGTTGTTAATCTCTGTTTCTTTTTTTTTAATGCTTTTTATTTTTGAGACCGAGAGAGACAGAATGTGAGCAGGGAAGGGGCAGAGAGAGAGGGAGACACAGAATCCGAAGCAGGCTCCAGGCTCTGAGCTGTCAGCACAGAGCCTGACATGGGGTTCGAACTCACAAACCCTGAGATCATGACCTGAGCCGAAGTCAGATGCTTAGCCAACCGAGCCACCCAGGTGCTGCTATCTCTGTTTCTAATTTATATATAAAAATTCATTATAGGTAGGTATATATACAAAAAGAAAACATAGTATTTATAGGGTTCAGTATTAGCTGCAGTTCCAGGCATCCAGTAGGGGTCTTGGAAGGTATCCCCTGTGGATAATGGAGGACTGTATATGAGTTCATTCTAGTTTATGTTGTTTGCGATGTTTGCATTAATTTACAATTACATTTACAACTTCCTGTTGAGAATGTGCTGGGTGGAAAATTGTAGAGAGTAGTTTTACAAATAAATCAATTACTTATCATTTTTCTGTTAAAACATTGATTATGTTTTTGCTTAGTAACTTTTAAAATTATAATAACTTCTTACCGACCACTGAGCATTAACAGTATGGCTATTCATAATTAAGAGTTTTTGAAGGCCATTTACATTCCAATGGTTATAGGTATGTTGCTTCACGACCCACATCCTCAAACACAGTATTTCTTGTGCATTTTGATGGGTGATTAATTTTAAAGATGACGAAGGTAACTTTTGCAAAAGTGCACATTTATTCTTTTCTGCTCATCTTGCCCAATGGCTGCCCTCAATTTTGATCAAAGATAACCTTCTCGCTTTTTCTTAACTAGCAGTGTTTTAATATTTCATCATCTTAATTTAAACACTTGATTATTCACTTTCAATTCGTTTCACTTTGAGCCCAAAGTTATTTCTTAGCTAGATGAGAAATTTAAAAAGGAGGTAAAAGAAAAGCTGTAAGAGAGAGTCCCAGCTTATCTGATGAATGGAGCAAGAAGTGTTGAGTTTGTATCTGTGTCAGGAATGCGTCTTCTTTGGTTGATTAGCCTTCTATGCCTTGGCTGCAGTGAGAATGTTTTTTTACCAAACTACTAACACAGAAAGCCAACTGAAAGCCTCTTAAAGATTTCTCGCTTATATCCATAAAATCCTATCCTCAAATGTGGACAAATTGATGGGGGTGGTGTTGGAAGTACAGCCTAAGAGATTTAGTTAAGTCAGGAGATACTTTCTGCATAGAATGAAATGGCCCTGTATATTGAGAACTGAGTATTTGATGTGGCCATTGCCTTAGATTCATTTCCTTGTTGTTGCAAGTCCTTTAAAAGCTTTCCGGAATAAAGCCGATTTGCTTTCTTGGAGTCTTGTACTTTTAATGGGTTTCATGCTGTTACAAATACTTAGACAGGACTTCCCTTTCAATTCCCTGAAACGTTAGACTGAGACAATTAAATTCCCTTTGCGAATCTTTTGGAAGTAATCTGGAACTAAGAGAGTGGGGAAATAATTGCTATAGATCAGTGGGCCTCTAAGTGTGGTCTCCTAACCACAAGCATTAGCCTCACCTGCTAATTGTTAGAAATACAAATTTTGCAGCCTGACCCCAGCCCTACTAAGTCTGAAATGCGTTGGAGGTGGGACCCAGCAATCTGATGTACTCAGGTCACAAAGAAATGCATGCTCTTCTGTGAAGTCTGTGAAAACGCCATTATCTGTGATTCTGATTTTTGACTCTTTAGCACGCTTCCAGAGTGAACCATTATTTCAGTAAGTACGAATCTCCCCAAGCCAATCATCCTCTCAGCATAAAACCTGCCTGGCATTGTCACACATTATTTTCTGATGTGACCACTACCTATGTACCTACCAAATTATACCAGTATTTGTCTCTCTCATTTCCATCAACACATAACCCCTTTTTCACCTCTCCTTAAAACATTCATAAATACCTTCAGTGGTTCATTCTTTCTAACGTGTTGTTGTAAGTGCTGTTTCCCCCATTAGGGAAAGAGCTTTATGGATTTGTTGGTGTATTCAGTCAAGAAACAAGTAGTCTTCCTTCTCTCATATGTTCAAGGTGAGGGGATGGGCTATATTTTGTTCCCATCCCTGCTCTGCAGGGCAAGTGCATTAAACACTCTGAGCTTCAGTTTTATTACCTTCAAAGTGGGGATGCTAATTTCTATTGTTAAGTATCTGCATATTGCTTATTATGTATCAGACATCTGTTTTAAGCTCTTTATAGGAGCTAATCAACAAATTCTCACCACTCCCCTTTAGTATAGGCATCATTTCTATCTCCATTTTGCAGACAAGAAAACTGAGGCAGAGAAATGATACTCACCCCACGTCCTGGTCCTATATGTGATAAAGCTGATAATCCAACAGTCTGGAGCCCAATACTAGATGCTGGATCCCAATGCCTACACTTCCTAATCTGATGTTGTAGGTAATGCATATACTTTGACAGGGCCTGACATGGACACCTTTGATATTGGGTTGCTACTTTTAACCTACATTAAGAAACGTGCAGTTCTGTGGAAGGAGAAAAACATGGAAACAAAATCAATAAAATGTTATGGGTGTGCATTGGTTTCCTATTGCTAATACAACACATTACCACACACTTGCTGGCTTAAAACAACACAAATTTATTATCTTGCCATTTGGGAGGTCAGAAGTCTGAAATAGGTCTCAGTGGGTTAAATACAAGGTTTTGACAGAGTTGCATTCTTTCTGGAAGCTCTAGGGGAAACATCATTTCTCTGCCTTTTCCAATTCCTAAACGTTACCTGCTTTGCTTGTCTTTTGCGCCCCCTGCATCTTCGGAGCGGGCAATGACATCACTTCAGCGTCTTTCATTGGCACACCTTCTCTAACTCCAAGACTTCTGTCCCCCTCTTCCACTTTTATGAACCCTTGTGACCACATTGAATAACTTCCCCCATTTCAAGATTTACAATTTAATCCTATCTGCAAAGATCCTTTAGCCGTGCATGATAACACATTCACAGGTTCTGTGGAGAAGGATGTAAACATCTTTGGGGAGGCCTTTATTATGCCTATCACAATGCATTTTACAGTATGTTCGCATACACACACATACATGCTTGCACACACAAGCAGAAGACAGGGTGAGGGAAGTCAGGAAAGCTTTTTGAAGAAGTCGTGTTTGAACGTAATGCTTAATCTTAAATAGGTTTTTAATTAGTCCAATCAAGGAGGAAGGAAAGGCAATTTCCAAGACCCTCCGATCCTTAAACAGTCATGGCACAGTTAGGTTGCAGGGTAGTTCCAGTGACTGGAGGATTGGGTTCCACGGGTAGCAGTGTGTGGGGTTGAAGCCAAAATGGTTAGTAGGGTCAGATAATCAGTGTCATTGAATGAGAAGCTAAGGCATTTGGCTTTTATTGGCCGACAATAGGCTTCTTTTCCTATGAGACCCAGTAAGGTACATATGGTAAACACTCAGTAAATACCATTGATTCACAAACTATACAACTGAATAAATACAGAGGTTATTACACAGTTTGGTCAGGAAAAATAAACCTGATAACTCCTTCTCTGTTCTGAAAGCAATATCTGATTTGAGCATTTCATTGATCTGCCTTATGTTCCCCTGGGAAGCAGAAGAGCATTAATTGCCCCTGAGCTGCCTGCGCAGACTTAGTTACACATTCTGGTTAGGAAACCACTTGGATTTAAAGGAACTGTTGCTCTCCCAGGCCAAAAGGTTCTGTCTGTTGGTGAGGTACAACAGTCAGTTTGGAATTCAACGCATATGATGCACGTTCCACCCTACACCTTCATGCACCCTCACAGAGTAATATGTTAGCCTTTGATCCAAAAGTAAACAGGACTCTGTGAGGCTGAGACTAGGTTGTTCACCAACCCATTGTTCACCAACCCATTGGGTGTGTTCTCAGGGCTCACTTAGTATTAAAATCACATTCTATCGCCTCTCTCTGTTGATATGCTTGTCTGAGTGCAAGCTGTGCCCTATGGCCACAGAAGTAATAAGAAAAATCATTGATTTCATAGCTTCTTCCTACAACAGGCTTTAAGTTCTGTGGTTGTGTCATCATGGCAGCTTGAAGCCTCAGGAGAGGGACGGGCATTATCAATCATGCCCCAAAGAAAGGGAAGAGGACATAAGATACAGACCTTTGACTTCTCCAAGAATTACCTCCTATCTATTAGTTCATTGCATTTGCTTTCTCCAGACTGACTCATCTCAAGAATGTCTCAACACGTTGGCATTCTTACATTTTGTCTCTTGTCCAAAATTCTTCCCCTTGGTAGAATCAAGGGGTAGAGTGGAATTTCTAAAGTTGAACCATCCTGGTTTCAGCTTTCTACTTAGACTTTATAAATAAAGCAGCTCTAAATAAATAAAGGGGCTCCCTTTTTCAAAGAAAATAGCCATTCTTTTTTCATTTGTTTATTCACTGACAGCACATTAGCTGAGTTCCTACTATATAGCTGGCACTTTGCAAGGTACCATTAATATTGCAATGCATGAGATAGGAGCACTGTGCCTGCTTTTATGGAACATGTCCAGGTAATGGGGGAGCTAGACCTTGGGAAAATAAATAAATGGATAAAATAGTGACTGCTCATAGAGTGCTACTCAAGGGCTGGCACTTAGAATGCTTTACTCTCTGTAGATCCCCACAACTCAGTGAAGTGTAGGTGATTCTGTCCTATTTCAACCAAATTATCAGAAGTCATAGAGTTCTAAAGTATTGAAGCCTGGATCCCATTTTCATGGCTTACCTTCTTATGGTCAGTGCTCAGAAGAAAATCACTGGGTGCCCAGGGAGCCTGCCATCAATTAAGGTTTGACACTTCCCCAGAAAACCAGAAACCCACAGCCTAAATCATGACAACCAATTCCGTAGCCAGCCTGCATGTTGCATTTCATCACCATGGTAATGAGATGCATTTCTCACTAACCTCTCCCTAGACCTCCCCAGATCTCCCATCCCTGGGGGAGCTCCTTGAAGATCATTTATGAAAATCAGCAGTAAGCACCAGTGGCCTTTTGAAACCTCTCAGTGAGTGCTTAATGCAGTAATTGTTTACTCTGATTTGTAATGAGAGAGAATAACCTGGTGATGTTAGTGACTGATTAATTTTCCTGCATGTATTCCAGAGCAGAAGGCACCTTGAAGAGTGAGACTCATTTTCTCCCCCTGCGGATTACCCTGTCTTGATTCATGCAACCACACTGTACCCCACCGGCACACCTCAGATCACAGCTTGCCTTGGATTTGCATAATATGAAATTACTTAGCTAAATTATTATCACATGTAGGATCTGTTATCACTTTCTTACCTCCGAACCGGTGAAAATGTTGCCATGGAACCACTAGTATAAAGGAAGATGCCTGTGGGTTGCTGGTTCATTAGAGGATGAATGGACAGAGTTTTATTTTTCTCCTTTACAGCAGACACACGGAAAGCAGCTAGTATTTACGGGGCTCAGAGTGGCCATTTTGAAATCGCCAAGAAGGAATGTAAATACTGAACAGATGTAGCAGGTCATGGGATAAATAAGACAATGAGGCTTCTATGAAATCAAGCTAGTGTGTTCGGGGCAGGAGGAATTTCTCAGATGTGTGTATGTGCCTTCCTATTTGGAAATGGCTTGTTTACACCAATTGGGCTTTTGTTACAGGGCAGCATGTGTGATGCTGGAGAACTGAGGCCTTGTAAATTGGCCCTTACCAGCTGCTTTGTCTTGTCTTCTAAATTGCTTGAAAACCTATTAAGATATATGACCCACATAAAAGTAGGACCAGAGGGTTTCTGTATCATGGCCCTTGGGGATCAGATTTTACTTTATCGCCCATTAATGCTGAAGGGATTTCATCAGTTGGCTTACCTTCTCCCACCTCCAGGGGTTATAAAAATCCTAAAGATTAGCCTCTCTAGCATATTAGCGAAGATGTGAATACCTAGACAGCCGTTTGACAGACAGATATGCAGGGATTTAAGAGATAGATGCAACGTGGGTCATGGGGTAGAGATATACCAAGTTTGTGGAGAGCTGGTTGTCCCGAAAGGGCCTCAAAATATTAGACAATTAGCCCCAGAATTAAAAAGATGTGAACAGATCTTTGTTACTAACTTTCTAGTGAGGTGGCTGTCCTTTGTTTTTCTTAAAAGCAGGAAGGCAGTCTCACATCCTCTGGGCATCCTGTTCAAGGCATCTTTGCTTCCAGTGTTGATTTCTGTGACCTGGATCATGCTGCTGTCACAGCTTCTTAACCAAGTTTACACATTGTGTGTGCTCAGGATGAACCACAATGCCATCTTGTTTCACATGATGACAGGAAGCTAAGTCTCGCCATCTCTATTCAGGCAGGAGAAAGGAGGTTTCAACTATGAGCTTCTGTATTTCATTCATTCATTCATTCATTCATTCATTTATTTTAGAGACAGTGCGTGAGCAGGGCAGAAGGGCGAAGGGAGAGAGAGACAGAGAATCTTAAGCAGGCTTCACGTTCATCATGCGGAGCCTGATGCGGGACTCGATCCCACAACCCTGGGATCGTGACCTGAGCCAAAATCAAAAGTCAGACGTTCCACGGACTAAGCCACCCAGGTGTCCCTGAGCTGGTGTATTAATTAATGAAGGCAAATGGCACCAACTGCTGGCCTGCTGGCTGGGTTAGACCTGGCAGCATGTTTTGTTGGGCTTGTGCTGTATTTCAAAACTGTTAAATTTCCAGTGTATATAGATCAGGAGATTCCACCAAAAACAACAGGTTTCCTAAGTGCTTTTGATAGCAGTCTTCACTGTTCCCTGTGATTATACTCACTCTTGCTTCATTCCTTTATGTTACTTCCTGGCACCCGTGAACATTTCAGTTTTTCATAGCACAGTATGCCAACTGCATTGTTCTGGCTTTTTCTCAGTGGTCGTGCCTGAAAACTGTTGATGGGTCCATCAGCCCTCTATTCCACTCTTATCTACCCCTCGGGGATCACCCTCAACCTCATCCCCAGGCTTCTCTGTGCCTCACTATCCCAATTTCTGCTGCCGCCCCAGTCTCCCTTCCTTTCCCAAGGATGCCACGGAGAGTTAATAGAAAGGGTTTGTAAGATGCTCTAAGCTCTCAGGGACAAATGCACCACTGAGGCCAAACACATTGTGTTGTTCCTGTTTGTATGGGTGGTTTTCATCTTGCCTCTGAGAGCTGGTCTGGGGCTTCCTCCCGCTTTGGCTGTGTTGTCTGCTCTGGGATCAGAGGAGATGCAAAGCACCATCGCTCCCTCCACCCCTTTGCCCGCCCCCCCCCCCCCCCCCCGCCGTGGCACAAGATTGGCAGCCCTGACTCTGCAGCCTTGCATTTATTAGTCAGGAGATGACTGCCCTCCGTTTATCTGTGACTGGGCTCTGCTTAAAGAGGGTGGCTTCCTGCCAAAATGAGATGCATGCCTAATGAACTTGAATGCTCAGAAGCCTGGGTCTCACAGAATCCCTCCACATTAGCCTGCAGCCCCTGGAAAAAGTGGAGAAGATTCCAGAAGGTTAATATTGATTGAGTTAACCTCTTGAATTAATTTTCCATGCACATAACTCTACTCACAGAATTGCAAATCCTTATTTTCTAAAAACTGTGCATTAGGAATTGAGATGGGCACTTGCTAGTCTCACCTTTTCTAGTAGAATTACAGTTTGTTTCTTGTTTCTCTTTCTTTCTTTTCTTTTCTTTTTTTTTCCCATGAGAAAAAGACAAGTATCAATGTGTGCAGAAATGTGGCAGCAGTGGGGGAGAGTGTTATATTCATTTCTAATCTTGAAGCAATTCTTCTTTTGTAGGGAGGGAAATGAAGCTATTTTGAGTTTCTAATCTGGAAGTGAATGCTAGGTTCAGAGTCCACAGTTGTGCCTGTATCAAAGTAGGAAATTGGAAAAACAGAGAAATAATGGCTGCATAGATTTCTGAGCTCACCTTGGCTTCTCAATCCCATGGAAGATTAGGTGGTAGGAGCAGAATGAGTCCTCAGATTGAGTGATTTCAGGCTGTGTAATACCATGTTATGGGCTTTGTGGGAACACAACTGACGGTTTGCAAAATATAGTGGCTGCTAAACCCAAGTGTCTGAAAGATGACAGATCACAGCCTGTCCATTGGTGACCCTGAAATGACAAAGCCAGAGCAGCCACCCGGCCCCATTGTTAACTCTTTGATTTACATGTGGGAGGCTTCGCTCATCTCATTGGCAATAAAGTCGCGATAATGTGGTCCCTGACCTCACCGGCACACCCAATAAGCCCCTTTTCCCCCAGTGCATTAGCCACACACCAGGAGGAAAATTAGTGCACTGAAGCAGGGATTTGCCAAATGCGTTCCCTGGGGAGTAGAAAGAGTTAATGCAATTTTCCAACCTGCCTAATTTACTCCAAGAGGGTATTATGTCCTCTGAGAGAATTGTAGTCAATGTGTGCCTGCAGAGAAGCGGGGGGAGCAAATTTAGGGAAAATACATAAATGATTCCCAGCCCTTTCCCAATATCACATTACAGTACATTTGCATATAACTTTTCTTAGCCTACAAGTGCTTTGACATTCCGACAGTCTTTCAAAATAGATTCAATTTTTTTTTTCCTTTCTATTTGCAACCGCCTGTGGAGTATAGAAGAAAGAGCCCAGAGAACCAGCACACCCTAGTTACAGTCTTAGCTATGCACTATCTTGTTGTGCCTGAGCTGGTCACTTCTCAGCTTTTTCAACTGTAAAATAAATAGTTTGAGTCAGATGTTTTCTAAGGGTCATTATGCTTTTATGATTTAGTGCTGTAGATGTTTGTAAATATTAATGCTTGGAGCACCTCTTTATCACAACATTTTTAAAATGCATGTAGCATCTTTTCTCCTCATTACTCAAGGCACTACCTAAAACAAATTTATGCGTTCCTCCCTCGTGGAATACTTAAGAACAAATGAAGCTGGTGAGGCTGCCAGGTCACATTCACCAGCAGCTCACGCAGCATAATTGGGGCCGCCTCTAACTGCAACCACATTTGAACTCTGAGAAAGGTTTGTGGCCCACAGACCTGGCCACTCGTGACTTCTGACTCTTTTCATCTCCCATTATATTCTGATGAGTGACCCCAGTGCCTGTCGGAAATCCTCAGAACTTAAATATATCCAAGCAGGCAGGTAGAATCTTTAAAGGCTGACTCTAAAAAAATTTTTAAAAGGGGGTGGTGGCGGCTATAATTGTAGCCCCCGAAGCTCTCTCTCAAAAATGGGAAATTTCACAAGCTTTTCCAGAACAGGATAAACAAGGAACCAAAAAAAAAAAAAAAAAAAAGAAGAAGAAGAAAAAACGTACTCATTTTGTTTTTCAAAAAATGAGTAAGTTTTTAAAAATTTTGTACTAAGTCCAAGATCTAGTTTCCTGTAGTTGATCCTTGACATTCACTTTGATATAGTAGCCATAAGCCACATACAGGCGTTGAAATTTGGGTGAATTGAATTTATATAAAATTTATATAAAATAAAAAAGATCGGGGCGCCTGGGTGGCTCAGTCGGTTAAGCGGCCGACTTCGGCTCAGGTCATGATCTCGCGGTCCATGAGTTTGAGCCCCGCGTCGGGCTCTGTGCTGACAACTCAGAGCCTGGAGCCTCGTTCAGATTCTGTGTCTCCCTCTCTCTGACCCTCCCCCGTTCATGCTTTGCCTCCCTCTGTCTCAAAAATAAATAAACGTTAAAAAAATATTTAAAAAAATAAAATAAAAAAGATAAAGGTTCTCAGTCATACTACACAGTTCAAGTGCTCAATAGTCTCACATGACTAGTGGCTACCATATGGGACAGTGCAGATATGTAACATTCCCACATCACAGAAAGTAATAGACAGTTCTGAAAAAAAAAGTGGATGAATGTTTAAACCTTGAGAAGCTCTTTGTTATGTTTTTGTTTTTATCTTTCCCATTTAATCGTTCATTCAAAATATATTAGTTTAAAGGTGGTGTGCTAGATGTCAAAAAAAATTATCCCACCTTCTGAATCTTTATTGTAGATTAGATGTTATGCAAAGTACTTCCCAATACATTATCTGGATTTCTCCCTTTGTGCTAGATACGTTATATCTGTTGTACAGAAGAGATATCTGAGGCCCAGGATCACACAGTTGGCCAGTGCAGAGCTGAGATGCATAAACAGTCTTTCAGATTCCAAAGCCCATGTTAACTGTGATAGAAACGGTTTCTGGAATATTCTCTATAAAAAAATTAACTTTCTGGACTACAGGAGCAGCAGCAGCATTTGTGAAAAATGATCGAGCTTTCATTTTTTTTTTTTAAATCATTTTGGAAAAGATTTTCTTTTAGTCCAAGAACCTAGGGTTTTAATGTATGGATCACTTCCAAGTCACGTTAAGACAGAGCAGGAGAAAAGGCGCCAAAGAAAGAAAACAAAAGGCAAGCATACATAAGTAACTCAAACATTTGTATTTCAGTTGTGTATTTGTAGTCATTTTGTTTGGAGCTGCTGTAGACTCCAGTTTAGTCTCCCTGAGCAGACAGCATCCTTCCAGGTAGAAATAAGTGTTAGGTACTTGTTATGCGGTGCCTTCCTTCCCTGTGAAGCAATTCAGCTGAGAAATGAAGAATTTCACTTGAGACTTTATACATTTTATCCCTTGGCAACCCACTGCAGTGATATTACAAACATTGAGGCTGTTAGACTAATGGGAGTAAATATTGTTAAAGCTGTGAAAGATGCTGTAAAATATTCACTCATTCGCGGGAGAACAATTTACTGAGCACCCGCCCTGTGCTAGGCACTGTGCTGGAGACAAGCTCTGAAAAAAAAAAAAAAAGACGTCCTGAAAATCGGATCCTTTCACTGGAGGAGCTCACAATTAAGTAACAGATGTGGACTGTTATATCAGTAACTATAAACTAATACAATCACTAGTGTTGGTAAATGTTTAACCAGATTTTCAAGAAAACATCTTTGTATCAGGCACAGTTGCCATGATGCAGTACCACGACCAGTATTAAGTTACCAACATGATGTCATAGAATCTGGAGTTGGGAAGAGAATGGTTAATGTAAGCAGGACCCGTCAGCCCCAGCTTACCATTTATTGCATTGTATTATAATGTTATATTTATACATTATAGCATACTGTAGATAATGCCATGTTAGTATTCTGGTTAGAATAAGCAGGTATCCTGAGCAGCGCTTTTAAGGTTAAACAACGCAAGAGATCCTGAGCTTGTTAATGGTAGAGCAGAGATTAGAAATGAGACCGATTAACTTCTTTCTGTTTTTAAATGTTTATTTATTCACTTTGAGAGAGTACATGCATGCATATATAAATATATGTATGTAACATGTAAAATATGATAAATGCAAAGTAATCTAAAATCATGTAAGATAATGCCATGTTAAGGTGATATAAGCTATTAGTTAAAAGTTTGGGTTTTAGGGCACCTGGGCGGCTCACTCAGTTAAGCATCTGACTTCAGCTCAGGTCATGATCTCGCAGTTCGTGAGTTTGAGACCCACGTCAGGCCGTGTGCTGACAGCTCAGAGCCTGGAGCCTGCTTCATATTCTGTGTTTCCCTCTCTCTCTGCTCTTCCCCTGTTCACGCTCTGTCTTTCTCTCTCTATCTCTCTCAAATAAACATACATTAAAAAAAAAAATTAAAACAAAAATTTTAGGTTCTAGGACAGGAGCAATGTGACCTTAAATTTCAGCTTAACTACTCATAGGCTGTGTGGTTTTAGTAAATTACTTCGCCCCTCTATGCCTCAGTGTTCTTGTCTATTTAATGGGAGAAATGCTCGTACCTATCACAGAGGGCTGTTGCGAGGAAAAGCCTAGAAATCCCTAGTCCCTGATTCATAGTAGGTCCTTACTAAGTCCTGACTTCATGCGTGAGGGAGTGATTAGCAGCATCGCTGGGTAGGAACTAAATGGTCCTGAGGACCTAGAGAAAGGAGAGATTAAGTCATTGTAAATCAGCCAAGGTAGCACAAGAAGACAAAGTGTTTGAAATGGCCCTTGCAGGCTCAGGAGGATCTTGCCAGGCACTTAGAGAGGAGAAGCTCACCCCGGGTCGGTGCAGTGGCAGGAGCAGTTCTGTTTGTGGTGGTGGTGCTTCTGTCAGATGACTATTGTGCTTTGAGCACATCTGCCTTCTTTCCCCTCAGACAGCTAGGACCTGCCATGCATCTGCTTCTGCTGTTACTCCTGGAACACCAGCTTCCTCGGGACCCACTGGGCCACTCAGGGTGACAGCCACATATTGCTAATCCTTCCTGAGGACTTTGTGAGTACTTCTATGAATAGCTTGCACTTTTTTGCCAACAGCCTTTGTTTACCGAAGCCCCAGAAACTGGCGAGGGAGACGTATTAATGATGAGGGCCTCGTTTCTATTGTATTTTACTGAAATTCCATTTCAGCTGCAGAAATGCCAGATGCCTTCCAGTGAAACATAATTTCTTGAAGTACACATATTAAAGGACATCATATTTCATCTTGCCATGCCTGTGGTTTATCCAAACAAAGGAAATGGGTTGTTACTAAGGAAAGCATAACTCAAAATTCCAATTATGACTGTTAAATCACATGTGAAATTACTTTTAATAATTAAAAATAGCTCTCTCCACTCTGCAGTCCTAGCCCGATATTATGTCTGGTGCCATTTTAAGGAAAGCTAATAATCCCTAGGAAATCCCAGTGACCTTAATTGTCTTCATATCCACCCTTCAGTGACCTTTATCGCTTAGATGGTGAAAATCTAAAATAAATGATACTAATATATCTGATGTGCAACTGCATCAAGTTCATTCGTTTTGTGCATTTGTTATGTTTCCATGACACTATTTCCTCTGAAGAGGTGAACATGCTTTGTAGAGAGTATTTATTATATCTCTTTCTTAAATTCAAATTTGAAAGCAGCGAGAGGAAAATGTCAACGAGGAGATCGTCATTTGGGGAAGAAGTGAAAACCACACAAGGAAAAGAAACTGAAAAGAAGCGGAGCTAAAGAAGACAATCAGTCATTATAAACTCCCCTGGCCAAAGGCCAGTGTTGCATAAAAACGGGTAAGAGAGCAGCCAAACCTATTTCCAGAAGCAACAAATTCAACATTTGTGGAATAGTTCCTTTGACAAAAGATCCTAAGGTTCTAAGAGAGCCCGTAGGTAGCACCAAGGCCGGACTACCTCCTGGCTGTTTATCATAGGAGCCGGTTTTTATGTCTATATCTCCTATCCAGGAATATTCTTAGAGTCAACCCCATAACTGGTTCTCTAGGGACTGCACATGAAGTGTACGCATGCCAAATTTCTTCTTTCTCATGCTTCAAATAAGTGGTGTCACTTTCATACCATTACAGGCTACATTTCCATCATTTTTCCTCAACAACACTGCAAGAGCTGCTCTTCTGTCTATTCATGTAATTAGTCATTCGCTTATTCATTCAACAAACACTTCCTGGGTGTATATTATGTGCTTGGACTGTATTTGTTTGCTTGTTTTTTAAATGCCTGTTTTGGAGAGACAGAGTACAGGTTGGGTAGGGGCAGAGAGAGGGGGGGCGGGCAGAGGATCTGAAGCAGGCCCTGCGCTGACAGCACAGAGCCCGATCTGGAGCTCAAACTCATGAACTGTAAGATCGTGACCTAGCCGAAGTCGGAGGCTCAACCGACTGGGCCACCCAGGAGCCCCTGTATTTGCTTTTTTGTTTTCAGCTGCGAAGTTTGAGAGTCACTTGGTATGCAGCGGCAGATAGCTAATAACACCCATGCTGTGCTAACTGCGAGGCCCTGTTCTTGAGAAAGAATCTCTCACGTAGTAGACAATCAACATTTGTTGGATATATTAATAGATGGAAAGGTGGTGGAGAAAAACTCCTTAATTTTATTTAAAGCCATTTACAACTAAGAGTAGCTATAGTTTCACTGCAAGATTAAAAATAGAACCAATTACTAAAAAAATTACTTTACAAACTATGGCTACCATGTAATCGATATCACATACATGAATACTTAATTCAGCCTGCGCCTTCTTTCCTATTTAAGTCCCAAGATTCTTTGGCTTAGCAAAGGCAATGAGCAGGAGGGAATTTGTCTAATTCTCTCTTAAAGATCTTTAACTTCTATTTGCAGGTGTTTTTGCCTTCTAATCTTTGTCTCTGTTGTTTCCACAGCCTTTGTCACGATAACAGATGTACTTTTTGTATTCTTTCAAACCCAGCCATTTTGGTTAAGAAGGAAAAAGATTTAAATCAAATTGTGGTTCATTTGTGGTACTCTCCACAGACATTTATAACTGACAACTGAATGCATCAGTTGCTTTAAATAGCCTGACTCTATAGTCATTCATAACAAAAACAAAGGGGCTGACTGATGAACAGTTCTCTGGAGTTGGAGGAAGGTTGGTATACTTTAGATTTCCAATTTAAAGTTTCACAGAAATCTCTGAAACGTGTTTGTATTATAGATCCTGGTTCAAATTTTATAGCTGAGGGCAACTTTTGACCCAACTGGTTGACTCTGACTTTTTTCAATATGTTTTTCCTCTGTGAACATCTTTGATGACTTTTCAGACATTTGCTTCTGTCTACCAAAGGCTCATTTTTATTAACAGTGATAAGTAGCCTCCATTTTATCTGCATGAATTTTATGATAGGCAAAGACACAATAAACCTTGTTTGAAATGTGTTTCATGTAGGAAGAATATACTTACTCTTTGTAACCACGTGGGCCTTTAGCTGCCAGTTTGCAATGGGGAGACACTTTGAAAAATGTACGTTATTTTGTCTTAATGATATTTTATGCTCATGATTCTCATTTTTGTGTAGATAAAACAGGGCATCATTAAGAGCAGCACCATTGTGATATCTTGCAGTGTTGAATTCTATGAGCAGGATATGTTTAAGCCTCAGTAGTTTTTGACCATGAATTCACATTTAAAAGAAAATACATTCAGGGTTAGGAAAACAGCAGGTGCAAAAGGAGTTGTAACTATCTCTTTTTACTAGGAAGGAAAAATAAAATTGGCAGGAATAGACTTGTTCATCTTCTGCACTTCTATTCTTCATGATAATTATATGACCAAGCAATACACATTAGCTATGGCAGTTGGGGGTCTCAAATTATATAGCATTATTGGCACCATCCCACAAATAGAAAGCAGAACTGGAAAAAAACAGAGGCATTAGATTTATTTATCATTGATGAGATGTAGCAATGTGAGATTAGCATTCTGCAGTGCACAGTGGCATTAAATTCTATGTAGCACAGGGTTTCCTAATGGCAGCACTATTGACATTTTGGGCTGGATGATTCTTTGTTGTGGGGACCTGACGTGTTCAGTGTAGGATATATGTGCAGCAGTATCCCTGGCCTGTACCCACTAGACACCAGTGGCATCAACCCAGCCCTGACAATCAAAACTGTGTCTAGTCCTTGCCAAGTGTCCTCTGATGGGCAAATGAGCCCTTGCTCCCTGCCCTGAAAACCGATACTTCAGAGGGGTACTTCAGAGTAAAAATGCAAGATACAGGCAAGCTTAAGACCTACACTATGTCTATCAGAAATAACCCCCTGAAAGGGCACCCAGTAGCTTGACCAGGCGGAAGCAGAGACTCACACAGCTGGAAGAGGCTGTGGGAGATAGGTAAGCCATCTTTATGTATTGAATCGGACCCTGAGAACCTGGAAGGGTGTAGATTGGCTCAACGCCACACAGCTGGTTTGGGACAGGCCTGAAACTTGATGTTTTCCTATACTGTCTTTTCTTCCTATCTGAACCTAACTCAGCCTCGATAAAGCTTGGATTCAAATATTAATTTTGGGCTTGCCTCTTAATGAACTGGGTTTGCTTTGTCTTAATCCATGGGAATGACCAGTGGTGCTGTAAAGAAAAAATGTTACCCCTACCTAGGAAAATTGTCTACCCCTTCACTGGAGTGAATAATGAGGGATCTTGAGGTTTAATTTTGTGTTTTCTCTGTTAAATCATTCCTATAACTATGCTAATGATGTAAGTTTAAAGACTAAAACTTTGAAGTGCAGCCTATTCAATATGAGTATACAGAATACAGCCTTATTGCCTGGGTTCAATCACTCACTCTCTATGTGCCCGTGGACCCATTAGATAACTTCTCTAAGCCTGAGTTTTTGTATTTGGGCAGGGGATGGCCAGAGGGGATAATTGAACGTAACTCATAAGGTTGACATGGAGACGAAAAGCAATGACAGGCGTAAAGAAGTTGAGCATATCTTCTAGTATACAGAAAGCGTTGCCTAAATACAAGTGCTGTTATTGTTGCTATTGCTGTTATTAGTAGCCCTAGTGTTGAATCAAATGATTTCCGGGGCGCCCAGGTGGCTCGGTCAGTTCAGCGTCTGACTTCATCTCAGGTCATGATCTCGCGGTTCGTGAGCTCAAGCCCCGTGTCAGGCTCTGTGCTGAGAGCTCAGAGCCTGGAGCCTGCTTCGAGTTCTCTCTCTCTCTCTCTCTCTCTCTCTCTCACTCTTTCTCTGCCCTTCCCCTGCTCATGCTCTGTCTCTCTCTCTGTCTCAAAAATAAATAAACATTAAAAAATAAAATAAATCGGGGCGCCTGGGTGGCGCAGTCGGTTAAGCGTCCGACTTCAGCCAGGTCACGATCTCGCGGTCCGTGAGTTCGAGCCCCGCGTCGGGCTCTGGGCTGATGGCTCAGAGCCTGGAGCCTGTTTCCGATTCTGTGTCTCCCTCTCTCTCTGCCCTTCCCCCGTTCATGCTCTGTCTCTCTCTGTCCCAAAAATAAATAAACTTGAAAAAAAAAATTTAAAAAAAATAATAATAAAATAAATCAAATATTTCCAAATAAGCTAACTGTGCATGGAGAGATGTGAGTGCTATTCTTTGTAAAGCATACATCAGAAAGAGTAACTGGGAAATAAAGGTGTGTGAGTGAGTAGGGAGAGTGCTCAGTCCTGGCAGGACTGAGAAAAGCTGTGTGGAAATGTCCAAGAAATCCTATTCTGAGAAAAGGGTTTTAAGATAACAAGAAATCTTCAGAATTATCACAGTTTAAAATAGAATTTTCAAAGTTAGCTTTATTTTGATGCTGAAATAAGACAAGTTAACATAAGTCTGTATGTTTGAATGTGATTTGTTTTTGTTTTTGTTTTTAATTTTATCTACTGAGTGACTCCTATATGCCAGGCATTCTCGTCTCCACGGCTCACAGTCTTCACCAAGTGAAGTTAGTAACAAGACTCAAACACAATGCAAACCGCCTATTATCTTTCCCCTCATCATTTCAATAACCAAGAGACTCTGGGCTGTTAATGAAATATAATAAAGGATTCCAACATAAATTGTGGTTGGAAAAGAGATGGGAAAATGTCATGCCTTCTCTGAATACTTTGAAATGAAAAAGTAAATCGTATACACTTTGGAATAATTTCAGAAGTTTCTTGTTACCTCAGACCATTTCTGGTCATTAAAAAAGACAATATTGTTGGCTCCAGTTAGTCTGTTGGCACTGTGTTTGTGGGGATATCTAGGCATGTAATTTGGTTGTGTTACTTATTAGGCTTTATTGGTATCCATTTGAGTTTTCTTGGCTTTTTTGGGAAAGTTTTGTTTTTGTGTGTAAAATATACACCCAATGTTTTTATTTTGGTGCCTCAGCAGGTCTTAAGGATGCCTTGACACTGTATTGTAAGAACCTAAAATGCTTCGCTGCTCTTATATATACAACGGTGAGGAATACATTATTTAATATTATTTTTAATCAAAAAATTTTTGATGTTTATTTTTGAGAGACAGACAGATAGACAGACTGTGAGCAGGGGAGGGGCAGGAAGAGAGGGAGACACAGAATCTGAAGTGGGCTCTAGGCTCTGAGCTGTTAGCTCAGAGCCTGACGTGAGGCTCAAACTCACAACCGTGAGATCATGGCCTGAGCCGAAGTTGGACGCTTGACAGACTGAGCCACCCAGTGGCTCACCCACATGTAAAGCCACCTACTTTACATGTATGTCCCTATTTTTAATTTGAAAAAAGGAAAAAATGGAATATTCACCATGGTATTGAAATGAGCAACAAGTGAAATCCTGCTGTTCACTAAGCAAAATGTCCTACTTCTCTGCATAATAAATAGCAAATCCTCATTGTTTGTCCTCTGGTTGCTCATTGTCCTGATAAATTCTCATGTGGAAATAAATTAATTCATGCCCCCCTTTAAAGGAGACAGTAGAAGGGAATAAAAAGAGCGCTGGATTGAAGTTAAAGGAGCCTGATCTAACATATTTACTGGCTGTGTGAACTTGGATAAGACAGGGTTTGAGTCTGTAAAATGGAATTAAAACTATCTATCCTGCCTCCTTCTGAGAGTCACATTGACAATCAGATGAGATAACATATGGGGACTATGTTGTAAAATGAGCAGCATGATGGGAGGGTGAAGCATTACCAGGAGGGACGAGGGACATCGACACTGCGCCTATCACCAGGGTTCAGGCATGTCTGAGCATGACTGCTGAATGGTGGAGCCGTTCTCCCTGGAGTCTGTTTGCCTAAGAGACCTGGTGCCTGCTTCAATAGAAGTCATAATAAGAGAAGCCTGTGGCAGCCATGACATTCTGGAGCCAGTTTCAAAACAAAACAAAACAAAACAAAACAAAAACATCAACCAAAAAACAGTTTTGCTCTCTTGAGAAAGCATATGAGTGTGAAACCAGTACAGGAGCTGTGCTTAGATTTCTCTTCTGGCTCTTCCTCTTTGACCTCTTGTGTAAGTCACATGGAAGGAGGGTCAGGGGAACTCTAAGGAAAAATGAACAGATCCTACAGGATATTTGGAGAAGCAGCAGGTCTTGGAGACAGTTTATATGGAGTGAAACTCTTCAAGTAGGAAGAGGCATTCTCCCCATGTGCTGTGAACAGAACATCATTCACCTTTGACAACTCAGATGATGCGACAATTCATCATTGACATGGCAAATACCTGGCATTGCAGACATTCCAAGGTCATTACTAAAAAGTGGTGAGCATCTGTGCCCGGCTCTGGCAGCCACCAAACCTATTTCAGGTGGCACAGCTCCCAATTACCAGGGGCTGCCGATCTCCCAGCAACTACCCTTTGTGTAGCCCTGGTACCCATGTCTGGGCTCTCGGTGGCTATCTCTCTCCTATGTGAGCCTCTTCCTTCTTCTTGTAGTCTGTTTTCTAGGTTTGATAACTGATTCAGGCAGACAGTAAAATTTGCCTTACTCTAAAATTAAATTTTATCTAATTTAAAATATTGAATGGGGGGGTGCCTGGTGGCTCAGTGGGGTAAGCCTCTGACTCTTCATTGTGGCTCAGTCATGATCTCACAGTTCTTGAGTTCAAGCCCTGCTTCAGGCTGTGCACTGACAACACAGAGCCTGCTTCGGATTCTCTCTCTCTCTCTCTCTCTCTCTCTCTCTCTCTCTCTCTCTCTCTCCCTCCCCTACTCGTGAGCACGCGTGATCTCTCTCTCTCTCAAAATAAATCAATAAGCTTAAAAAAAAAAACCCATAAAATATTGAATGAAGAGACAGATTGAAAGTCACCAAATACTCCTCACCTAATTATCCCAGTTCTAGAGACAGTCCAGAGAATTGGCCCTGAAATTGTCTGGTTGTGCTTCAGTTCTTGCTCTTACTGAAGATGCTTTGCCTGGTGATTCTTTTGATTCCCAATACAATGTTAGTATTCTCTTAATACTTTCTGCTGAAAAGAACAAATTTCTTTTTTTTTTTATGTTTATTTATTTTGAAGAGAGACAGAGACACAGTGACAGAGCATGAGTGGGGGAGGGGGAGAGAGTGAGGGAGACACAGATCTGAAGCAGGCTCCAGGCTCCAAGCTGTCAGCACAGAGCCCAACGTAGGGCTCGAACTCACAGACCAAAAGATCATGACCTGAGCTGAAGTTGGACACTTAACTGGCTGAGGAGCCCAGAGAAGAACTAATTTTTGTTGTTTCAAACCAAATGAAGTTTAACAAGTAATTGGATAAAGAGGTGATAGGGCTTAGACTTTAGCAAGTGAGAGGAAAAGCTAGTATAATATAAGTTATTTGGTCAAACATTATTCTGGATGCTTCCGTGAAGGTACTTTTTGGATGAGATTGACATTTAAAATGGTGATCTTTGAGTAAAGCAGATGACCCTCCCTAATGTGAGTGGGCCTTGTCTATTCAGGTGAAGGCCCAAGAGAACAAACAATGACCTCCGCGAGCAAAACGGAATTCTGCTAGCAGAACACTTTTGGGCTCGGACTGCAACTCTTCCCCAGATCTCCAGTTGCCCACCTACTCTTCACACTGTACTTGGAACCCCACAATCGCATAAGCCAATTCCTTAAAATAAAACTGTCTTTGTACACATCTTGTTGGTTCTGTTTCTTTGGAGAACGCTGACTAATACATGCACTGTTACCTCACTTTGTGGCATAGATATCAAGCCCCTCTGAATTAACAGTTCTCACTCTTACTGCTGTAAGGTAGGTAAGGATCAGCTGATGCCAAAGAGTAAGAATATTAAAAAATAAATTGGAGATTTTTAAAAAATCCTCAGCCTCCCTTATCTCTACAGCAGACTGGGATGTGAATTGTTTATTAATGTCTATATTAGTTTCCTATTTTTGCTGTAGCAAATTACCATAAATGTATTGGTTTAAAACAACACAAATGTATTATCACTGCTCTAGAGAGCAAAAGTCTAAAATGAGTTGGCAGAGCTGTGTTTCTTCTGGAAGTTCTAGGGGAGAATCTGTTGCCTTGTCTTTCTGCTTCTAAAGGCTCCCTGCATCCCTTGGTTCATGGCTTCTTTCCACAATGACTCCAACCTCACCTGTGTCATCACATCTCCTTTTGATTCTGACACCTGCCTCTTATGAGGACCCTGTGATTACGTTGGATTCACGTGGATAATCCAGGAGAATCTCCTCAGCTCAGGATCTTTAATTTCAACATGTTTGCTAAGTTCCATGTGCCATATATGGTAACTTATTCACAGGTACTGGGGATTGGGACATGGTCATTTTGGGCAGGAATATTACTTTCCTTTTCATAGAGCCACACATGGGAATGTGGTCCTAATGGGTGTTATGGCTCAGATAAACCTTGAGAACGATTTTTCTGGAAGCCAAAAGAGAGACAATTCACTGATTTCTTTGTTGATATTGTCTTCAAAAGTTGGATTCAAGAGCTTCTTCTCTCCAGACTTGGGGTAGAAGTAGAAAAACCAATCCAAGGACAGAAGACAGAAGATATGTCACCAAGAGCGTAAGAATGCTTACTGATTCCTGGGAATAAGTGCACAAGCATAAGTGATGGAATCCTTATTCATGTGGAAATTAAATTCTTTGGGAAGGAGAGAAATAGTAAGCATACAATAAATTGGGATACATTTTGAAAGTGGAACTGAGTGAATTTCCTGGGAAATTAGACATGGGGAGTGAGAAGAAGGGAGAAATCAGGACTGGAGCCCCCTGCTGAGTCGGGGAGCACCTGCTGAGTGGATGATGCAGCATTAGGCCCTGCAGAGACTGTGATGGCAAGGTAGAGACCAGATCCTCCCTCAGTGATCAAAGTTCGGTAAAAGGATAAACTCAAAAGGCCAAGAACACACATGGAAGTACTGTCTTGTTCCACACAAGGAAGAACCAACCAGGGGGCAGTACACATTTGTAAAGATGCTTCAGTGCTCACCAGAGAAATGTAAATTAGCTTTATGACTTTTTTCACAAAACTGGAAAAATTAGAAGACTGGTAATAAAAATTAACAGTGTGGTGAGGCTGCCTGAAAGACTATCTCAATCATTAACTGCATGAAAAAGAGACATCAGACCTTAAATTGGCAGAGCTGTGGGGAAAACAGGTACTTTCCATTTTTGTTGGGAGTGTGGGGTTGGAAAAAAAATGTTTCTCTTCAGAAAAAAAAATGTTTTGGGTCACCTGGGTGACTCAGTTGGTTAAGCGTCTGACTTCGTCTCAGATCATGATCTCATGATGTGATCTCATGACTGGGAGTTCGAGCCCCACATCGGGCTCTGTGCTGACAGCGTAGAACCTGGAGCCTGCTTCGAATTCTGTGTCTCCGCTCTCTGCCCCTCCCCCACTTGAGCTCTGTCTCTCTTTCTCTCTCAAAAATAAATAAACATTAAAAAAAATCTTTTAATGTTTCTACATCTCTTAAAATTAAAAATGTGCCACTAGCATGGTCCAACAATGGATACTTTTAAATGTAAAGGGAAATTACGGAGGTGTACAAAGAGGTAAGTTCAAAAGTTTTACTGCAATATCATTTATAATAATGGAAAAAAATCAGAGGAAATTAAATACCTCTTAACAAACTACTTGTTAAATTGACTATCCATATCCAAATAACAACTATTCATAAAGAAAGCAGTAGGTAGATTTTTATGCACTGGCATGCACAAACGTTAAAAACACATTGACAAGTGAAAATGTGTTGCAAATATTTATGCACAGTATAATATAATTTGTGTCTGAAATCTTTATAGACAAAACTAAATAATCCTTATGTACGTATGTAAGTTGGAGCATAATTCTATTGGTGAGGGAGTCAGAGGGCATTCACTTTACCTGTATTGTTTGATTATTGTAAAATGATATTGTATTAAGGTAACATCTAATTAAACAATTAAAACAATGACAAAAATAAGAAGTCAGCTCAATAAAAACAAGGACTTACTGTGATGTATGTCTGTACATTTTCATCAAAGCTTTTTCCATTGGATAAGCCCCAAATTCTCTTGATCATTTAGTGCTTTTCATATTGACGTGAAAATCAGATATTTTTTTCAGACAAAAGGAAGTAGAACATCTTTGAAATGCAAAGCAACATATAACAGTGCAATACTTAAGGGTTTTATTCAACTGCAAGGTCAATATAAATCAACACTATGATAAGGCTTCCTGCAAAGCTCTCTCTATCATTAACGGCATTAAAAGAGACATAGAATCTTGAACAAGGGAAAAAAAACAGCTTGTCTCTTCTCTATGCTGCTCACACTCTACCTGGAGTAGTACATCCAGGTGTGAATGCCACATTTGAATCATGTGCAAAGAAAGAAAGCATAGCCATTAAAGGGTTTGAAAAGATGACCTGTGGGGAATAGTAAAATGAATGGGGAATTATTTAACCAGGAGAAAAGGATACTCAAATGACATACGACGGTTGACTTTAAGCATTGTGATACTGCTACACAGAGGACAAAAGGAGCACATCTGTTTTTATGCAATGTACACAAAATAATAAGTGTCATTTTACAAAACACCAACATGTGTATGTGTTCTCAACCCTGTGAGTTATGACCATCCTATTTGACAGTGGTGGCAGAAAACAATAAAGTTCATGTTTCCCTTTTCTGTAGTGTTACCACTAAGAAGTGACTGCCAGCCAGGGACTACATTTCCTAGCCCTAGCTGAAGTTAGACATGGCCCTCTGACTGGGCTTTCCGGTCAATGGAATATTAGTGGAAGAATTGGAAGGCACTTCTGTACTTACACACACACACACACACACACACACACACACACGCACATTCACACACAATGCCCTGTGTGAATTCTTCTGTGTGCTTTTCCCCTTCTGGTTAGCTGTAATAGAGTTACAAAAACTTGGGGCGCGTGAGTGGCTCAGTCAATTACATGTCTGACTTTCGCTCAGGCCATGATCTCACGGTTCGTAGGTTCGAGCCCCACATCGGGCTCTGTGCTGACAGCTCAGAGGTTGGAGCCTGCTTCAGATTCTGTGTCTCTGTCTCTCTCTACCCCTCCTCTGCTCACTCTGTGTCTCTCTCTGTCTCTCGAAAATGAGTAAACGTTAAAAAAAAGAGAGATACAAGACAACCTAATCATAATTATGACGGAGCCTCCGTCCACCTGGGTCCCTAACTGACCGTGTGTAGAAGGGCTGCTCCACCAATTTGTTAATTCACTCGGTACAGTTATGTAGTAAAAATTCAGTTTCTAATGAGTTTGAGCCATTAGACACATTGAAGTCTATTGTTGAAGCAGTTAGTCCACTTCAGTTCATTGAATAGACTCAGAAAGTGAAACTCAACAGTTAAGTGTAGAGTCCAAAACAAACTTTCAAATCATTCAGTTAGACTCCAGGCCACCTCGTTCTGAATCCAAGTCTTTTTCTCTTGTGCTATACTGCCAAGCAGCTAAACCAGGACGAATGTTATAAACGAAAGGAACAGAGGTCACCGCTGAAGATAGAAGACTTCTGTAACAGGCCTATCTTTGCATTTCTGCAAGAGGCAGTATGCACTCCATCACAGGAGGTGTTCAGAAGGGAACATTAGAGAAAAAAATTAAACCATGGTTGAGTGTCAGAGTTAGATGATTTGATGTTTTTTACAACCTGAGATCCCATGATTCAGTGCACACTTCAAGCCCTCAAATGATATTTATTAGACAAACACTATGCACTCAGCAGCAATTTGGGAACCCTGTGGTCTCCTTAGCAAGGTATAATGGGAATGCTAGGAAGTGAGCCAGAAAGAAAAAGTGAATGAGAACTATAACTGGAACAAGTTCCAACAAATTTATCATTTGGAAAGGTTTGTAAGATTGAGAGTGATAAAGAAGCTCATTAGGACATGTGAATAATTCTCTCAGCAAATAAAGTTTTTTGTGTAAAATGTTGACAATAGAAGAGTTTACACAAATGTAAAAACCCATGCTTCTGACATTTGTTCTTCCTACTGGAATGAGGGTCATAGCCAGAGAACCTTGAGTAAGAGGTAAAATATTAGAGCAGATGTCTCTGATTGATACTGGTGAGGTTGATACAGGCATGAGGGCTGCAGGAAGGAGAGGATGATTTCAAGTTTTTGTAACTTTACTGTAATAATGTCAACAGGTTCTTGTAACACCTAGAGACTTGGGTTTGAAGCAAATTCATTTGTGTGTACAATTTTCCCATCCTCAGCAAAGCTGAACATGGCTGCTACTCCTTGTCCACCACCATTTCGTTTTCTAGGGGGAAAAAAACAAAAAGGAATAGAAGAGAAAGCAAGGAGGGTATTCAAGTTAGCATGAGATAAACAGCTGAAGTACAAGTGACAACCCTATCTTTTTCTCCTTAACACCTTATTGGCATTTGTCTAGAGTGCCCCCCAAAACAAGATAGATGCAAAAAATAAGTTATTTATCTTAGTTCTTTTTACATAAGTTTCAAGGTGATTTGTTGATTCATCAAATACTTTTTAGTTCTCTACACTATGTCAGAGTGTGATCTAAGTACTAGGGTAGCAATAATACACAGAAAACAACAACAGCAATCACTACCGTCACTGAGCTTCCATTCCAGTAGAAGAGACAATATACAAATAAAAGATGTGTGATAGTGATAAGTTCAGGTAAAGAGCTTAAATCAGGGCATGTTGGAGGAAATTTTAGTAAAGGTAGTCCTGAAATGCCTTAATGAGACTAGGAATTGTGAGCAAGTTGAGAAGGAAGTGAGAGAGTGAGCCAGACAGATGGTTCAAGAAACTCATTCCACGTTGGAGGAGACAGGTGTCTAGGTCCTAAGCTGCTCTTGACATCAAAGAGCTGACATGGTTGGAATAGAAGGCAAGACAGAAAGAATGCAAGACAATGATATTAGCAATATAACAAGGGTGAGGACAAGTAGAACCTTGAGATTATACAACCCTCAGTCTGGTTGCAGTGAGAACTCTGGAAGAGCTTAAGCAAAGAGTTGACAAAATCTGACTTACTTGAAAACAATGTTTTGTGTTTTTTTATTTTTTTAAGGGAGAGAGAGAGAGTGCACGTACATGGGGCAGGGGCAGAGAGAGGGGGAGACAGAATCTGAAGCAGGCTCCAGGCTCTGAGCTGTCAGCACAGAGCCTCATGCGGGTCTCAAACCCACAAGCAACTGGCGCCCCCTGAATCTGACTTAACTTTTAAAAAAATTTTTTAATGTTTATTTATTTTTGAGACAGAGAAAGACAGAGTGCAAGCAGAAGAGGGTCAGAGAGAGAGGAAGACACAGAATCTGTAAGCAGGCTCCAGGCTCTGAGCTGTCAGCACAGAGCCCAATGTGGGGCTCAAACCCATGAACAGTGAGATCATGTCCTGAGCCAAAGTTGGATGCTTAACAGACTGAGCCACTGAGGCACCTGAATCTGACTTAACTTTTTAAGGAGATCACTCTGGCTACTATGTCAAACAAATTTGGCCAAGGTGGAGGCAAGGAGATTAACTAGATCATTGTAAGAATCTTGGCATAGTGGTTTGGTTCAGGATGATGGTTGTAGGAACAGTGAGAATGGGATGAATTCTGAATTATGTTCTAAAATTAGAATTGAGAGCATTTGCTGACAGGCTGAATATGGAGTGTAAAACTAAGAGGAGAGTTCAGGAAGGTATCCAAGTTTGGGGCCTGAACTAAAAGAATAGATATGGGGTGGGGGCGCCTGGGTGGCCTCAGGTGGTTAAGCATCCGACTTCGGCTCAGGTCATGATTTCATGTATACTGTGTTCGAGCTCCTGTCAGGCTCTGTGCTGCCAGCTCAGAGCCTAGAGCCAGCTTCAGATTCTGTGTCTGTCTCTCTCTCTGCACCTCCCCTGCTCGCACTCTGTCCCTCTCTCTCTCTCAAAAATAAATAAACATCAAAAAAAAATTTTTTAAAGAATAGATATTGGGGCACCTGGCTGGATTATTTCGTTAAGCATCTGACTCTTGATTTCAGCTCCCATCATGATCTCATGGTTATGAGATTAAGGCCCATGTCAGGCTCCTTGCTCGGTGTGGAGCCTGCTTGAGATGCTCTCATTCCCTCTCTCTCTCTTTCTTTCTCTCTGTCTCTCTTCTTCCCCCCTCAAAAAAAAAAAAAAGAATACATATTAACTGTCAGGAAAATCTCTGTAGGTAAAGAAGTTTTGATAGGGGGAAAGGTAGTTTGAGAAGAAGAAATAATGAACTCAGTTTTAGTTACACTAATATTCAGGTCACCTTTTAGGTATTCAAGTGGGGGTGACAAATAGTGGGACATACAAATGCAGATTTCTGGTGAGAGGTTGTGAAGAAGGTAGAAATGGAGGAGACATCAGGACAGAGATAAGTATTCAAAAGGATGTTACTCGGTGAGAGCACCTAGGAGTGACTGGAGATTGCACAGAAAGGTCCTAGGATTGTGCACTAGATTCTTACTACATGCAAGAGTTGGAAATGAAGGAGAGCCAGTCTAAGAGACTGAAAATAAGTGATTAGAAAGGTAGGAGGCAAGTTATAAAAGTGAGCTGTCTTGGAAGCAAAATAAATAAACTTTTAAAGGAGAGAGATCAACTGTGGCAAATAATAGGTAGACTGAGAGATGACCTTGGATTTAGTAACTGTGGGGTCATTGTTAGCATTCAGAGGCCAGTTATGGTGGAGTGATGGAGTGAAAACCTGACTGTAGTAGTGGAAAGAGAGATGGATGTAGAATAATCGGTCACAAGGCATATAGTTATCTTTTCAAGGAAAAAAACATTAGGTGATAGTTTCAGGGGGAAGTGAGGTCCAGAGAGAGAATTTCCTTTAATAAAGGATAAATGGCAGTGTATCTATATGATTGTGTGGAATGGTCCAATAGATATTTTAAAAATAATTGTAAAACTGAGAGGGGAGAATTTCCAGGGCAACCTGAGAGAGCAGAATAGAAAGAATGGGATCTAGATTTAGTGTATAAAGTAGAGGGTTTGACATTGGTGAGGACCCTGAATAGTCCCTCCTTACTAATGGGAGATAAGGTAAGTGCATGACCCCAATTGCAGGACTGTAGGAAAGTATGATGAGCAATGCTTACAGGATTTCTACTGTGATTTCTTCAATTTTCTAGTAAAGTAGGAGGCAAGGTCAGTCAAAGGTTGAGAGTGATCATGGGGAAAACATAATGGAATTTTGAGAAAGGAAAGAAGGATCTATAATCATTATTGGGCCATTCCTTCTTTTAAAAAATTTTTTAACATATATATTTTTGAGAGAGAGAAAGACAGAATGTGAGCAGGGGAGGGGCAGGAAGGGAGGGAGACAGAGACTCTAAAGCAGGCTCCAGGCTCTGAGCTATCAGCAGAGAGCCCTACCTGGGGCTTGAACTCACGAACTGTGAGATCATGACCTAAGCCGAACTTGGACGCTGAACTCACTGAGCCACCCAGGCGTTCCACAGAAGTTCCATATCAACTTCTTGATATACCAGCAGCATTATTATCTAGGAGGCTACTAGAAATTCAGATTCTCAGGTTCCACTACACACCTACAAAATTAGAATGGGTATCTCAATAAGGTCTTCAGTTGATTTTATTTTTGCCTATTAAAGTTTGAGAGGCACTGACTAGAGACTAAGAAAGAAGGGGTTAAGGGTATATACTATGTTTGGCCAGCAGCAACAAGGGCCAACTTGAGGTAATTGATGAATTTAAAATGAGATCAGTCAGGATATTTTGTGTCTTCTCCAGCCAAGTTCAGCAGTACTGGTGGAGGCATTAAGTACTTAAAGAGGTAGACTTAACCAGGGACGTGGTTTTGCAAAGAGAGTAGAGAGGGGTGATATATTTGAAGAGAATGACTATAATAATAGATTAATTATAAAAGGTAATAGTAACTGACCATGAAATGTGAGTGGAATGTAGCAGGAGGAGAGGGCTTGGGAAGGCAGGGAAGAACAATGCCAAATTGATGGATCGAGGCACTAGATATTCTGGAGGGGCTGAAGTGTTATTGGAGCTTAAGTACTACAAGAAGGGAATTGAAAAATAGAATGGAGTTTGATGCCATTATTGGTAAGTGTCCTGGTCAAGCATATGGCAGTGATAATAGAGTGCCTGAGACAGAGTGTTGGACAAAATCACTGGAGCAGAGAAGATCAAGAAGTTAAGATGAGGACATTGGAAAGATCTTATGTGTGGCTACAGAAATTATCTAGAATCATCTGGGATCCCTGGGTGGCTCCATCAGTTAAGCGTCCAACTCTTGATTTTGGTTCAGGTCATGATCTCAAGATTCGTGAGTGGAGCCCCACATCAGTCTCTGCACTGACAGCGTGGAGCCTGCTTGGGATTCTCTCTGTGCCTCTCTCCTGTTTGTGTGCACATGTGTGTGCACTCTCTCTCTCTTTCTGTCTCTCTCAAAAATAAATAAATAAACCTATAAAAAAAAAGAATTACCTTATCAATAGTGCCAAAGGAAGTGAAATATACCAGGAGAAAAATTTTCCAAAGAAAGAGGGAGGGTAATCTGACAGTGGATGTAAAATAAGGAGGAATGTTCAGGGAAGAATGGTCTGAAAGTGGCATTGCAGAGCAGTAAGACAACTATTATGCCTCCAGATGCCTTGACAGGAAAATTGTAGGAGAAGAGTAAACCACTCCCTTGAAATTGCTTCAGGAAAAGTAGTGCCATCAGCAGAGAGTAGATTTTTGAGCAAAAAAGGAGCAAACATTTGCTGATGAGCCTGAGAATATGTGCTTGCTGATGACTGACCTAGAGCTCCATGAAAGGGTTTTAGGAGATGGGGCAGGAAAGATTAGAGTCACAACAGGCAATGGGGATAGAATCTGATGATGAGCAACAACGTGAAAATCCTAAACATCCCAGGATGGTCAACCTGAATCCAGCAAGAGTCATACTCATTAGCCCTAGTGGTCCCGAGGCAGAAGGATGAAGAGATTGCTAGCATTGAGGAGAAAGAGTGATAAAGGGGGCCTTGCTAGAAGGAAGAATTATTGAGTTCCCCCTTGACTCATGCCATTGGAGACAAGATGTCCTGCTGAAGGATGGTCTTCCTCTGAGGCTGTGGGCACTGCTTGGCCCCTATTGAATGGAGCTCTGAATAGGATGGGCCCTCTTGGTAACTACACATACAGCAGCCTGCCAGAATGATGCTTATGACAGTAGTAGATTTGACTCAGCTAACAAACTGGTAGAACATCAAGGGGAAAAAATGGAATATCAAGAAGGGATATACCCAAATAAACTCATTGCAACAAGAAAAAATTGCTATAGTTGACAAGCATGTTGGTTGCTATGCTGAAATTAGAGTGGAACAATCCATTATGATAGTTTGTTATACCCTGTCGACTGCCTTGTAGCCATTTATTTAGACTTTGTTTTGACAACTGCCTTATTAATTAGGTGTTGTGATGCTATTGATTCTGATATTGAGATGGACCGAAACTTTATGACTAAAACTAAATCTCATGGGATTTCCTTTTTCTTTGCCTCGTAGTCAATCTCAGACAGAAGTCTCACTTTCCTGAACACTCTCAGGAAAGCTTTAGCATTCTTAGAACGCTATGGAGGAAAAACATGGTGAGTGCTACCCACTGATGGTGGAGAATGGAATGTGAAAATAGGATATGAAAGTCTTTCTCCTTTTTCTCTTTGTCTGAGACCTAAAACACTGTATTTATGGCCTTGAATATGATCCTGTAGGTCAAAAGCTTTCTAACTCATGCAAATTATGCTTTTGTCAAACTGTCAGAACTTCTGTAGATACCTAGAATTCAAACCCAAAGACCTAGCAAATAGTTCCATCTTCTATGTTTAAATCTCAGTGGGGCTTTATAGTTCCTTCCTGGGGATCACAATTCATGTTTTTATTTTATTTTTTTTTTCAACATTTATTTATTTTGGGGACAGAGAGAGACAGAGCATGAACGGGGGAGGGGCAGAGAGAGAGGGAGACACAGAATCGGAAACAGGCTCCAGGCTCTGAGCCATCAGCCCAGAGCCCGATGCGGGGCTCGAACTCACGGAGTGCGAGATCGTGACCTGGCTGAAGTCGGACGCTTAACCGACTGCGCCACCCAGGCGCCCCAACAATTCATGTTTTTAAAGTCCAGCTTACCATTTCATGTTGAAAAATTGAAACAAACACAGTGCAGTTTTTTACGACCATATAAAATTGAAGGACCAAAGAGAACAGTGTGCATTTCAAAGTGTTTCATATAGTGTTTGAGCATAACCTGAGGGAATCAATGCACCTTTTAAAAGAAACTCTTGGGGCTCCTCATGCAGCAAATTCAATCATTTGGTAATCTACTCATCACGGTTCTATTGTACATTTACCATGTGCTGTACGCATCTGAAGGAACCAAACCAGCCCTTGAAGAGTGGCCTGTAGGACTAAAACCTATTGTGTGTTGAAAAGACAGTATAAAAAATAATATAGCTATGAGCTATGTATTTCCGGATTTCTGTAAGGACATCGTTATCAAGTTAAGCAGATACTGTGCATCAAATTGTGCATCAAAATAATAACGTCGTTCAATGAAATGAAGAGATTCACGTTTGTTCATGGAAAATGTAGCAGATTACTGTATTAAAATTATTACTTAGGTAGTATGAGAAACTCTACTCAAACTAGTTTAAGTAAAAATAATAATAATAAGAGGTAAAAGAATGTATCGGCTCATGGAAGGATGAAATCCAGGACTGTTACAGCTTTAGGCATAGCTCGATTCCAAAACTGAGGGCTCGTTTTCTCTTCTTTAACTTCTCAAACAATCCCCACTGTTGCATTATCGTCTCTCTCCCTAACCACAGGTGGGTTTTTCCCAAGAGATCTTACTTTATGATGAGCAACACGAAGGCAAAGGAACAGTTTCCCCTTCCTTCCAACTCATCCCGAATATCTACATACCATTCCCTGGATGGGCTCTTATATCTGTGTAGGGTGTGTTCTCAATATTAGGCAAATTGCTTCTCCCAGGAGATAAAATATTGGTTAAGCCAAGGTCACTGTAGCCAGGGATGGCCAATGGATGATTACTGACATGTCTCCAGAATTAAGGGAGTGGTAGCGTCCTCAAAGAAGTAATGCTGGAGAGGACATAAAACAACACATATCTGTTATAAGCAACATGGCAAGAAGGACTGAAGCAACCTAGTTCTACAACATACAACTTAATTATGATACAGCTACACAACAAAACCTTATGCAGGTATTAGAATTATGTTGTCTAAGAATATGTCACATCCTGGAAAATGTTCACGATGAATGGTTATATTTGAGAGGTAGTTTACTAAACAGGAAATATAACATGATCCTATTTGGATAACATTTTGGTCTTCTTTTCACATTGTCTTATTTATTTTGAGAGAGAGAGAGAGAGAGAGAGAGAAGGTGCTTGTGAATGGGGGAGGAGCAGAGAGAGAGGAAGAGAGAGAATCCCAAGCACTGACAGCATGGGGCTCTAACCCACAAACTGTGAGATCATGACCTGAGCTGAAATCAAGATCGGATACTTAACCGACTGAGCCACGCAGGCACCCCACATTTTGGTCTTATATGATGAAAAAGGTGTATTTTATCTGTTCAGAGAAACAATACTGTAAGGAAATACACTAAAATGTTAACTGACCATCTTTGGGAGGCAATATTATAGAGATATTTTATTCTTATTTTCACAAAAGTGTATTGGCTGCTTTTTCATAACAAAAGGTGTTACTAGTGAAGTCAAAGAAGAAAGAACTATCATGGTTAAAATGCAAATCTAGGGGTTTGGGTTTATTTCCAAAAGAAAATGTTGCTCTGATAGAACCCTTGCAACAATTTTTCACAGATGCACAAAATGAGTGCGTGTCAGGTCCTCCTGAGGCCGAATCACAATTCGTTCATGGACTCTCATCTGAGCCCTGAGAAATCTTATTTGCAGTTTGATTCCCCACATATTTCAGAAATGGCAGGATGAGATGAGAGAAGGATTAGAGGCATGTCTAAAAATTGGCTCTACTAGGGCAAGTTAGACCTTTTTACGTTGTAATTCTCATTTTGAACTGCAAGACATTTGGGGGAGAATTCCTTAAACATAAAAACAAAGACTTTTTATTGTCACAGTGTAGTCCCAATGTCAGCAAAATACAGTGCATACTATAAAAAATAGATGGAGGAAGACAGAACAAAAAATATTCAGAGTAGATCTAGTACTGATTAAAGCTTAATACTTTGTCTAAGGGTTTGAAATAATCTTTTCAGAGAAAATAGTTGTCAGGACAGGTGGTGTAAAATTGTGTGTTCTTTTTTTTATCATGTTGTATAAATCTTCACATTTGTCCTTTGTGGCATGATGCTAAAAATCTCTATCAGGTTTTGATAGATGTATATACTTTATTATCTGAATTTGTTAGAGAAGAGAGTGATCTTATCATTCACATGACATGTATTTATTGGTTGCATACAAAAAGACATATACTCATCTAGCCACCAAAAATACAATAGTGACCAAGAAACAAAATCACTCTCATCTTGGGGCTTATACAGTAAACACACTAAACAAATAATTCAATAAATACATAACGCAACATGATTTAGTGATGAGTGCTGTAAAGACCAAAGAAGTAGTCAATGGGACTAGACAGTGAAAGAAAGTAGATTTTATTTCTTTTATTTTTTAATGAATTTTGTAAATGCTTATTTATTTATGAGAGAGAGAGAGTGAACATGCATGAGCCGGGGGAGGGGCAGAGAGAGAGGGAGACACAAGTTCTGGATCCGAAGATCTACGCTGACAACAGAGCGCCTGATGCTGGCCTTGAACTCACGAACCCTTAGATCATGATCTGAACTGAAGTCGGACGCTTAACTGACTGAGCCACCCAGGTGCCCAGAAAGAAGGTAGATTTTAAATGGAGAAAGCAGGAAAGGATACTCTGAGGATGTGACGTTTAGGTAGAGACTTGACTTAAATAAGGGAATGAGCTATGAGAATATCTGGAGGAAACACAGTCCAGACAGAAGAACATCAAGTCTAAAGTCTCTGAGGCATAGACAGGCTTTCCATGCTTGAGGAGGACTGGAAAGGACAGGATAACAGGGAGAATAATGGAGGAGAATGTTCAGAGGAAAGTCAGCGACAGAACATATAGGGCTTTGTAGTTCAGTGGTAAGGAGTTTTGATTGTATTCCGAGTGTGTTGGGAAGATATTAGATGATATTGTGCACGGGAGTGATGTGATAAAATTGTATTTCTAAAAGATTACACTGCTGCTGGGTGGAGAACTAGGTAACATAGAAGGGATGCAAAAAGGATACAGAAACAATAATCAGAAGATCCTGGAATTTAGGTGAGAAATCATAGTAGCTTAGTGTAGAATAGTAACAGTGAAAATGCTGAGTAATAAATATTTTAAGGTAGACTTGAGAGAACTTGCTGATATGCTCTATGTGGAGTATAAGGGAAAGTGAGGGTCAGTGATTAACTCCCAAAATCTGAGTCCACAACCAGTGTCCTCAGTGCTCTACATATATTGATAAATACAGTCAACATCACAACATTATGCGATGTTACTATGATCATCATCCTCATTGAACACATGAGGAATGTAAGGCAGAGAATGGTTAATAACTTGCAGAGGCCACACTACTAGTACTTAGTAAAAGCGGGATTCAAAGCCAAGGCCTGGCCCCAGCATCATCCTCTTCTGTGCAACCCTATTCTGAGATGCCTATTAAAGATCAAGTAGCAACATGGAATAAACAGTTGCACATACGAAGGTGAGGCTCAGGGGAGAATCAAAGTTGGTGACAGAAACTTATGAATCATTAGAATGTAGATAATAATCAAAGCCATGGGACAGGATGAAATCTCCTAGAACAGAGGTTGGTAAACTCGTTTTGTAAGGGACCAGATAGCAAGTATTTTAGGCTTTTCAGGACAGACTGTCTCTGTCATGAGTACTCAACTCTGCTATTGTAGCTTGGAAGCAGTCAGAGACAATAGTCAATGAATGGGTGTGGCTGTGTTCCAGTACAACTCTCTCTGCAGGGGCAGATTTGGCCTCTGGTCTTAGTTTACTCTCCTGGTCCTGGAAGAAAACTGAGAGGAGGACCCTGCAAAGAAACCAGCAAAGGAGACTGAGGAGGGGAGGTGACAGAAGTGGGAAGAAAATCTGGAGTAACGTGTGGGGAAGTTCCATGAAAGGGAAAAGGAGAAAGGACACTGATTCCGAGAGGACAAAAGAGTTTGTCCAGAGGGTCAAATCCCAGAATCAGAGACATTGAAAGGCCTTTGGTTATTCACTCGAAGATGGCTAATTCTTATAGATGAGAAAACTGAAGCTCAGTGTGGGAGATGGGGGAATCATTTGCTCAAAGTCATTTAAAGATTACAATACATTTTCTAAGGCATCCACTTTAACAGATGTTATGGAGTTTAGCCTCAGATAAGACAATGTTGCCAACACCACCACCTTGTATGAACACCCCAGTTTGGTTCAACAAATATTTGTTGCACACTTACTGTGTGTCTATAAGTGTATCGGGCCTTGGAGTCACAGAGCCACATGCAGGGATTGTGTTCCAAGTCACTTGTATTCCAAAAGGAAGAGCAGAAAAGAAAATGCATATGCAGTAAGTTAAGGTAAGATTTCTGGGAGAGGTTAGCCAGGTGCTATGGAGTGAATTGTGTACACCCACCCCCCAGATTCATATGCTGCCCCCTCCCAATGTGGTGATATCTGGAGGTGATGCCTTTGATAATTAGGTTAGATGAAGTCATGAGGGTGATGAGATTAGTGGCTTTATATAAAGAGAGGTCGCTCTCTCTCACCAATTTCCTAGAGGAGAGAATACGTGAAATGCCTCCTCCAGACTTATTAGTGTTCCTCATGTATGTTCACATATTCTCTAGTCTTTTCATCACCAAACACATACTCTTCTCTAATTAAGTGACCCTGATTATATGTTCATCCATCTGCCAATGCCATCTTCCCGCAAACTCCTTAAAGTCAGAGAGCCATATTGTTTGTAGTCACCTTTTATTGAATCACTACTCAATAAATTGTAGTTCAATGAATGGATGAAGGCATGACCAAATGACTCAATGGTGAAATGAAGCATTAATTGGAGATATTTAATTGAAGAAAGAATAATGTTAACACAGGCAAAGGAAGCAGTTTTTCAGGAAAGGTGTGAACATAGGATACAACATGGCCCATGCAGCAAGCGACGAATACACCAGAATGTCTAAGGTACAAAGCTGAGATCTGAGAAATATTTAGAGTGCTTATTGTTTATCAAGTAGTATCCTAAGTTATTTACTATATTAACTCCTTAATGCCCATAACAACCTTTTAAGGTAAGTAGTACTATAATCTCCTTTTACAGAAGAGGAAACTGAAGCTAAAAGGTGTGGAGAAACTTGCCCAAGGTTACACACCAGTGAGCAGCGAAGCTGGGACAGGAACTCAGTCAGCTTCCAGTCCACTGTATGCAGATGAAGCTTGACAGAAAGGCAGTGACCACACTACTCAAGCCCTTTAAGATCATGGTAAGGAAACTGAATTTTAGAATATAGAATATTGGGGGGCACCTGGGCACCTGGGCTCAGTTCGCTAAGCGTCCGACTTCAGCTCAGGTCATGATCTCATGGTTTGTGTGTTCGAGCCCCACGTTGGGCTCTGTGCTGAACGCTTGCTCAGAGGCTGGATGGAGCCTGCTTCGGATTCTGTGTCTCCTTCTTTCTCTGCCCCTCCTCCGCCACGCTCTGTCTCACTGTCTGTCTCTCAAAAATAAATAAATGTAATAAAAAAATTTTTAAAAAGAATATAGAATATTGGAAGCTGTTCAGTTGTGACAGCCCCTTGGTCAGCTTTCATTTCCTTAAAGAGAGATCTGAGCTAGTGTTAGGACTAAAGGTGCAATACTTCTTTTGAGAAATGTTGGGAAGCTAGGAATTTTAAATGAGACAGATTTCAGAAATACTTATGGGGTAAAATTGACAGGGCTTTGTGCCCATGAAGAATGAAGAGTCTAGAAATAGAATGCATCCAGGATGATACCTGGAATGATAACTTAGGTGACTGGGTGGATGATGAGGCCATTAACTGAGACTGGGAAATCTAGGAAGAAAAGGTAGTAGGAAGCATAGGATACATTTAGATTTGCCTATGTTAATTTGGCGGTGCCTTGGGGCATTCTCATGCAGATGGCGAAAAGGCAGCTGAATTGGTAGTCTGACACTCACCGAAGAGGTCTCTGCTAGAATTAAAAAGTTAAGAGCCATCAGCATGTAGGTGGTAGTTAAACCACGAGAGCAATAAGATTGTTATTGTCAAATTTATGTGCATGAATATTACCTGTCAGTGCACACACAACTTCGGAAGCCCAATTATTAAAAGCCTTCCATGGGGGCCTGCTGAGTTAGCTGAATCTGCAAAATATGTTAGAAGATGCCAAAGTCACTTTACTGGTTTCTGCCTCAAAATGTATCTTCAGAGACCTCAACAGGGAATAAATAAGAGTCTCCCTCATAAATGCCCCCAGAAAATAATTTTTTAAGTTTTTTTATTTTGAGAGAAAGAGAGAGAAAGTGAGAGTGGGGGGGGTGGAGAAGAGCAGAGAGAGAGGGAGAGACAGAATCCCAAGCAGCTTCCAAGCTGTGAGCACAGAGGCCAACGTGGGCTCAGTCCCACAAACTGTGAGATCATGACCTGAGCCGAAATCAAGAATGGTACGCTTAACCGACTGAGCCACCCAGGCACCCCCGCCAGCAAATATAATTTTAAAAAATTAAACTAAATAAAAAAGTAAACAGCAATCCCTCCCTCTCTGTCAAACATAAATGAAGTCTAGACAGAGGTTGGACTCTGATGGATTTCCAGTACTCTACGGTAGGGAATTTTTCTTCCTTATATGAATATTAGTTGTCTCAGTTTGCCTCAACTCTGTATCTTTGGTTGTTCCTTTTAAAAACTTTATGTATGGCATTAGGAGAGAGTCTTCAGGAATTTCTTATAAGGGCAGACTTAATTAACGTTTCCAGCTGCGTGGGACTTTCCAAGCCCCAGCTGGTAAAGACGGATTTATGAACCAGAAGGCCAGTCTGTCTTCATCCCTTCAGTGTAACAGCTCTTAATCACGGCTCAGGAAAGTGTTAAATTTGGGAAACAGGGAGGGAATGTTTAAAGTGTTTACCACTGTATCATGACTCACTTCTTTTTTCAGCCATTTTCAAAATTAAATGTTCCGATCAATTCCTGTATAGTATGCTCAGAACAAGACATGTGTGTATCACAGAGATAGGGCACCATACCTGGAAAGGGGCATGTAGAAATGTGCTTTTCACAGCATAGATCACATGGCTTTACTCCACTCCAGGAGCAAGATAGCTGAGGCAGCAGAGAGGCTTGGTCACAATAATAGATGTCCTCCCTGAGGTTTAATACACTTTAAAAACAATCATGCTCAATTTCTAGAAGGGCTTCTCAGAGTAAAAGAACATGGGGGTTTGAAAGCAAGAGATGCATTTATAGCCCAGTGGAATGCTGAATTACAAGTGATTTTGAGTAAGCCATTTAACCATTTGTAATCTCTGTATTGAGTTTAAGAAACCATGAACAGCCCAACGCTCCAGCCTTACATGCTGCAGAATCACTTAGCTTTTGCTGCATAGCAAATTATACCCAAATTCAGGGGCTCACAAAAACAATTCATTATTATTACAGTTCATGCAGTTGTAGGTCAGCTGAGGTTTCTGCTTAGGTTGGGCTTGGTTGGGAGAGCTTTGTAGGACATTTCTGCTCCATGTGTCCCTCATCCATCTCCTGGAACCAATAGGCTAGTCTAGGGATGTCCTCTGCATGGTGGTGGCTGAAGCCCAAGGGCAGAAGAAAAACCCATAAGACATCCTGAGGTCTAAGCACAGATTATGCATACGTGTACCCTAACCTCATTCTATTGGCCAAAGCAAGCCACGTGGCCCAGATCAAATCCACGGCAGGGCCACATGGCAAGAACATTCAGACTGGCATACATACCAGATGGGTGGAGAAATGGTCAACAGTTAGAATATAAAAGTACTTTGGTAAGTTTGAAAGACTATGTATTATATACTATATATTACATATACGCTGTAATAGTATATATAGTATATAATTGACCCAATTCCAAAAGGTATAATTAATTAGATTTTTTGTATACTTATCTTCTACCCAAACGTTCAGCAAATAAAAAATATTCTAATTTTTAAAATCTATACTATGTAGTTATCTGTTCATAATTAACTATTTCAGAAGTAGAATAAAAATTCTTTCATCATTATCATAATACCTTGAGTTATATAAAACAACAAGAATCCTTCATATTAAACAAAAAGTTTGATGTCTTTTAATAAACCAATACAAGATTGTCAAAGGGTGCCTAACAATAATTTCAATATCCTCTGTGTCTGTTAGTAAATTACCTGGCTGACACTTAGTGCTGAAGAAATACTTTTCTTATTTTATCCACATTTTAAAGGAGAGGATCATTGATCCTTTTTTCCCCACTCTAATCACAGATGTGACAGGTGGAATCCTTTCCACTTTGGCATCCCTAGATCATTCCAGAGACAGGCATGCTTATGTGAATCAGCCTGGTTAAATGCCACTCAGAAACCACTACACCTGCCCATAGCCTTTACCTGCAGGTAGACTTGTCTCCCTGTGCACAAATTCTAGTGAAAGAATAGGGTGTCATAGACAGAAACAGTTTGGGCATTTCTTTTTTTTTTTTTTTTAAGTTTATTTATTTATTTTGAGAGAGAGTACAAGAGTGAAAGCACACACATGCAAACACAGTCGCACGGGGGAGGAGCAAGGAGAAAATCCTAAGCAGGCTCCACACTGTCAGTATGGAGGGCAATGTGGCGCTCGAACCCAGGAGTCATGAGATCATGACCTGAGCTGAAATCAAGAGTCACATGCTCAACTGATTGAGCCACCCAGGCGCCTCTAGACTGGGCATTTCTAAAGCTAGCTAGCAAAAGATTAAGTAGCATTCACATTTCTATTGCTATTTGCAGTTTGTTTCTCTGGCTTCTTGGTTAACTAAATGTGTGAGTTTTTTCATTAAAGAAACAAACAATGATCCAATCAGAGAATTTCTTTGTTTTAGATTTTTAAAATTCTCTTCCTCATAGTGATAGATATAGGCAGTTTAGCCACCCCCATACTATCCAATTCCATATGAGGGTGGCCTTGGAAACCAGCCAGATTGCATTGTTATCCTTCTGTCAATTACAAATGTGCCAGACACCCAAAGCATTGGGGAGGAAGTGCAATTATTAGAAGCTACCCAAGAGAATATGCCCAATGTCATCCCTGACTTGCCAGGCGACCTTTAGAAAATCAGATGTGTAAAAGAGGGATGATAAATTGTTCTCTAGGCCAATCATGTAAATGAGTAGAAACACCAAAGATGGAAAGAATTAAGGTAAAAATAATTCCAAAGAAACCAGTTTTTTGTTCATAAAAGAATTGTCAACTATACAAAGGGAACCTAATCCAAATAATAGCTGAAGTCATTCCCCAGATACTGGTAATAATTTACCACCCTATCCCTATTCATGTTTGTTAATCCCAAATGCCTTCCTCCTGCCAAATACCCATGTCTCTAACACCCATTCTTTCATTATTTTGGTGAAGCACTAATGGTTTCATAAAATAAGTCCTAAAATCCCCAATCCCAATGCCAGAAAAACATTTGTTTGCCCGTGGATGTAGGGCTGTGGGGAGCAGAGTGAGAAGAGAAATGAGAGCACAGACAAATCCATTCATAGTATGTGCCTATGGTGATCACAACTTCTCTGATCTGATTGGGGTCCTCCACTGAGGGTAGTATATTTTCAGAACAGGTATTAAAAATGGGATTTTTTTTCATCACTAGAGGATTTACTTTCTCAAAGTCTGTGCTAATAAGATATAATTTGAGCTACCAAAAGAGTTGGGCAATAGCCAATATGAAATGACTACTGAATTTGTATATAATACTTTCTTTGGAGGGCACCTGGGTGGCTCAGTCATTTGGGCATTCAACTCCTGATTTTGGCTCAGGTCATGATCCCAGGCTCTTGGGATCGAGCCCCATGTTGGGTTCTGCTCTGAGTGTGGAGCTTGCTTGGGATTCTCTCTCTCCCTCTCTCTGTGTCCCTCTCCCCCCCCCCCCCCCGTCTCAAATTAATAAACATTTGTTTTAAAAAGAATGCTTTCTTTGGCACCTTATATATGTATCATTTAATGAGTACTAAAATCACTGACTAATTAAATTCAAGTAAGTAGTGAAAGGCACTGGGTATAAATCTCTACCATGGACAGAGCCAATCTAGGCTTCATTGCACATTGTTCTCAAAGAGTCTTGAACAACTTTTTAAAACGTATGTGAAATATTGGACATTATAAACAAAGCATTATCTTAGTATTACATATATCATTCAGGGTACCAGACCTTCATCCTTCATATGTATACTGGATATACTGCAGTTCAATTCTGAAAGTAACCGGTAGGAGTTACCATCAAACTACCACAGGTTAAAGAACATGGTCCCCACTAAGACTTCCCTCATTTAAGATGCCAGCAGTGAAGTTGGGGGTTTCCAGGCCACCTGCTTTTGATCAACTGACTACAGAACTAGGAAGTTCCCACGACTCCCACTCATGTTCAATAATGCACTAGAATGACTCACAGAAGTCAGGAAAGTGTTTTCAATTACAAAGAATACAAATCAGGACCAGCCAACTGAAATCAACTGACGCATAGGGTGGGATCTGGAAGGGTCCCAAATGCAGGGCTTCCAGGCCTTCTTCCCAACAGGGCACTTTACTCTCTCAGCACATCGATGTGTTCATCAACCAAGAAGCTTCCCCAAGCTTTTGTGTTGAGGGCTCTTTTTGGGATTTCTTTTTGGTATTTAATTACAGGGCTCTTTTGTTGATAGAATCATTGGCCATCTTGTTGAACTGAAACTCCAACCACCCACTTCCACTCCTCTCTGGAAGGGAAGCTGGCTCAAAACCCTAATCCTCTAAGTATAAGCTTGGTATTTCTGGTGACCAGACTCCATCCTGAGTTGTCTTTTTAGCATAAACTGAGGTATGATCCAAATGCCATGCATAAGCAAAATACACATTATTTGGGAAATTTCAAAGATTTAAAATCTTACTCCCGGTAATGAAGGACAGAAGCCAGTCAAATTCTTTATTATGCAACATATACTCAACTATAATTTACATATGTAAATAAGTGTAAATCTCTGTCCATGCACATGTGTCTGTGTATCTCCTTTATAGATAAAACTAGACTATGGTGGTATTAACAGGAGAATGAAGAAAGCAGTTGTTAGTGAATGAGAGTCAAGATCAATTAACAAACAGATTAAAATCACTATAATACTTCTATCAGCTGAAACAAACATTAGGCACTGTTTCAGTTGTGTTACTCAAACTTAAATTCAGTCACATGGTGACTGAAAGTAACCAATACCAGGTTATACTCATGGATAAAATTTATTACAGCAAACTTTATAAAGTAAAACCAGCAGGAGAAAGATATACATCAGATGGAGTCCACATATGATGGAGTCCTTCCCCATCATGGTTCCAGGATCTCTTCAAGACAAGCAAGGAACAAGCAACCACATTTTCTACGTTAACTCCTCAAAGTCAGTTACCGCAATCAAGATCTATGAACACATGAATGGCATGGACAACCGAAAAATCTTAAAATTCTAAGAAGATGGGATTAGAAATGTAGCTGGATTTGAGCAAGGTGTGAACCAATATATGAAGGTAAAAAGCTTCCCATCACTAATAAGAGAAAGTATAATAATTAGTTTCTTGGTAGGAAGACATGGAGAAAGATCGACTCATAGACGAATGACATACAATCCCATTCAGTGCAATAAATCTATCTACACGTGTTATTCTAAAGAATTACATAGCAAGCCATCTTGTTACCTTGCTTAAAATCCTCCAGTGTCCTCCATTCTACTTAGTATAAATCCAGATCTCCCATTAAATCCTGCATGATTTCCCTCTAGCCTCCCTCTTGTACTTTTCCCATTGTACTTGCTATCTCCCCTGATTGTACCTGCCACATTATCTTCTCTTGGTTCCCCATTGGTGCGAAGCTGGTTTCCCACCAAGTCCCCTACACGCTAGGTATTCCCTACTCTCTCCCTTGTGCCTGGTTCTTACCCAATGCCTTCTTACCTCAAAGATTGCAACTTGAATGCCCATTTCCCCTGAGAAGGCTTCCCTGACTACCCATTCAAACATAGCCACCTCCCACCCCACCCCCCACCACCACCACCAAGCCCTCTTCACAAAGTTTCATTTCCTTCTTTGCAGTTGGAGTCGCTTGATGCTTTCTTACTTTATTTGTATCTATTTAGTTTCTGTTTTTCATGATTAAAATGCAAGCTTTGTGTAAGCAGATAACTTTATTTCTTTTGCTCTCTGTTTGATCTCTATTGCCAGCATCTGGTTCCTATTAGGTGCTCAGTAAATATATGTTGAAATCATAAATTAAAAGTCCTATAAAGCCTGATTTTAAAGTTGATTGTAGAGTCTCTATCCTTGAGCTACTGAGAGCATTCAGATAATGTAACAATCCTATGCCACCGTGGGAGTCACTCCAAAAACCATCTTAAAATAATTGAGTAATGTGGCTCAACATGTGGTTCACAGATCACTTGCATTAGAATGACCCGATTATTGGTAAATGTGTTGCTTCATGAATTCTACTCCCTGAAATTCTTGTTTAGTAGATTAAACTGGAGCTCAGAATATTGCATTTCAACATATTTTTCAGTGATATGTATATCTACAAAAACAGAATTTCTGGCTTAAATCCCGTAATGGTAATTGCCCATAGAAATAGTGACACAAAAACTAAATTGCCCAAGTTGCAGAAAGTGTAAGTATGCAACAATTATTGATACCAAAGCAGAATAAGCATGGACTTGGTCACCTTATTAAAGAGCATTAGTTCAGTTTGGAAGGTCATAGGTCATTGAGTGATACTGCCTCTGACTCTTACTAGATGTGAAATGTTGGCTTTTTAAGCATTCTGAGCCCTAATTCCATCTTCTGTATATTAGGAATAGAAATGTCTAACTTACAGTATATTTTTAAAAATTAATGAGATAGGGGCACTTGGCTGTCTCAGTTGGTAGAGCTGGCAACTCTTGGTCTCAGCATTGTGAGTTCAAGCCCCACTTTGGGCATGGGGCTTACGTCATTAAAAATTAATTAATTAATTAAAATTAAACTAAAATTAATGAGATAATGTATGTATAACAGCACAGTATCTAATAAAAAGTAGTTTGGGAAGTGACAAGAGTTTGACAGTGAGATTTCATGCAGGTAGAAACCAAAGCCAACAGACCACCGTCTGCGCAGACCAAAAGATCAAAATAAAAACAGAAGCTATCTCATCACTTCTTAAAATTTTATTTATTTATTTAGTCTTTTTCTAAAGCAACGTTGTCAGTAAAAGCTTTATTCTAGAAAGTACTCATCTCTGGCAAACAGTGGAGATCTTTTAACTTTCCCATCCGTTCTGAGTTAATTTTTTAAAAGGAAAGAATTTAGCATGTCTGCAGTGAACCCACCTGAAGGCTTTTGTCTTGAAAGTTACGATTCAGACTTCCTGTCTGTCTGTCTTTTGGTTTTATTACACCCCTCATTTATTATTTTATGTTCATTCCCCATGGATATTAGCATCACCTGGGTCAAAGATCACATCTGCACATTTAAATCTTCAGCACATATTAGAGTGTTTGACACATAGTAGATACATAATAAATATGTATTAAATGAATGAATAAATTAAGAATGAGGGATGCTCTAGGAAACATTTGGTCTGGACCGTTTTCCAACCTGGCTAGGGGACTCAACTAGAAAGCCATTTTGTCAGAGAAAGTAGGAAAGAGAGGAGTTTTCCTTTTTCATCTTGTGACATTTCATCCTCCCAGAATTAACTTTCTTCCTGGTTAAAAGTAATGATCTAAACCCACAGTGACAACTGATACAATTTACTTTTTTCTATCCTAGACATTGGCAATTTTAAATTCAGAAATCTGCCAGGCACTTTTCCATGTGCTGATAATATAACGATAGTGAGCTCAATAGACATTGCTCCCCTCCTGGTTCTATCCCTGTAGAGACAAAGGAACAAACAACCAGCATTGTATTCTTAGAACCTGCTCTGTCTTCTGTCTGCCTGAATCCTGACCTCTCTCTCTCTCTGTTTTAATTCCTAGTTAAAAGCACAGACATGTGGGATAACTGTGTGTCTGCTAGTCATTCTCAATATCTGGACCTTGTGAATAGAAAACAAGGGAAGAGGGGCGCCTGGGTGGCGCAGTCGGTTGAGCGTCCGACTTCAGCCAGGTCACGATCTCGCGGTCCGTGAGTTCGAGCCCCGCGTCAGGCTCTGGGCTGATGGCTCAGAGCCTGGTGCCTGTTTCTGATTCTGTGTCTCCCTCTCTCTCTGCCCTTCCCCCGTTCATGCTCTGTCTCTCTCCATCCCAAAAATAAATAAACGTTGAAAAAAAAAATTAAAAAAAAAAAAAAAGAAAACAAGGGAAGATATAATCAGCACCAAAAGAGAAAATATTGAGTAGGCTTTGTTTCAATCTGCACAAAAGCCTCAGGTTTTGTTATAATATAAATTTTTTTTTCAACGTTTATTTATTTTTGGGACAGAGAGAGACCGAGCATGAACGGGGGAGGGGCAGAGAGAGAGGGAGACACAGAATCGGAAACAGGCTCCAGGCTCCGAGCCATCAGCCCAGAGCCTGACGCGGGGCTCGAACTCACGGACCGCGAGATCGTGACCTGGCTGAAGTCGGACGCTTAACCGACTGCGCCACCCAGGCGCCCCGGTTTTGTTATAATATAAAAGGCACTGATGTAATGCTTGTTTGACTTGCTTAAGCAGGAACACAACATGAAAATTTCTTGAGCAGGGAAAACAGCTGCTTTGCCAAATCGGCACATTTGGCTGTGCAACTGGCTCTATTGGTAGCTTCAGGGTATCAATATTTTTTCCTGACAATGTACATGCTGCTCCAGCCCAAGGTGTCTGAAATGAAGTCTTTGCATATACCCAGGAAAAAAAAAAAAACTTGGCTCCTAACCCTGGTCCGAACCCTGCTTTGAACAGGAAAGTCACACCGATCCATGGTAATGTGATAAGGTTGTGCCTTTTCAGCACAGATTTGCTCTGCAAGGCTCATTGTTTTATCTGCCGTTATGGAAAATACAGTGTCAATAATCCATATTGTTTGTTTTAATACCATTATTCACATTACAGCCTCACGCCTACCTTAGCCTCTTTGTAATCTGGAAACCGACACATGCATTAAGACAGAGATAACTATGGAGGAACAGGGTTTCATACAAATTGTGCTGCGCTGGCATGGAGTTGCCTCTCTGCTTCTCTCAGACAAAGCATTTTAATTCCCTGGGTTTTGCTTCTTTTCTTTTTTTAAAGAAGGGAAACATACACACACACACACACACACACACATAACACACACACGCACACACCCCAGATCATTTTCTTGGATCTCTAAATTTCCAACTGCTTAAAAGGCAGATTTCATCAAACTAATTAAAATTTCTTTGTGGCTAATCACTTTGGGGGCTCAGTTAACTTCTGGAGAATACTTAAATAGAATTGTAATTTTATCTGATTTCACTCTAAAATGGAATTAAATAAGCACGTTTGAAACCAAATATGAGAACAATATATGCTGTCATAGGGCCACATTCCATTTTGTTAAACAATTGATTTTCCATATTATCCTTAGGTCCCAGGGCACAATGTGTAAATACATCTCAGTGAGATATAAAATGAGCTAGAAAATAATTGAATTTTATAGAAATTCTCTGGGGTGGTAAAAATCTATGACATCCATTAAAATTCAGAGATTGTACAAGCAATCAGAATTATTGCAACTATCTTAAAATTGGGAGAATAACAGATTTTATTGTGAAAGACTCTCCTACAAAAGATTTCATCATTTTTAAAAATTTGAAACAAACGCAGACTTACAGAAAAATTGTGAACCCAGTAACAGAGAACTTTGTCCTGAATCATTGGAGAGTGAATTGCAGAGGCTGTACTGTACTATCACCTAGTAACATAGAGACAAAGACATCCCCTTACATCACCACAATACACCCATCAAAAGCAGGAAATTGGAATTGATACATTGCTGCCATCTCATCCTCAGATCCCATTCAAATTTTACCAACTGTCTCATTAATGTCTTTTATAGCCATGGATCCAGTTCAGAATTACAAGCCACATTTGAGTGTGATTTAGATGCTCTTGAGTTCCAGGCAGTCTGTCTATCTTTCCTTCAATTCATGACCTTGACACTTTTGAAGATCCCAGGCAGATATTTTATAAACTGTCTCTCAGTTTGAGTTTGCATAATGTTTCCTCATGATTAAATTTAGGTGATGCATCTTTAGCAGGAATATCACCAGAGCAAAGCTGTGTTCTTTTCACTGCATCTATATGTAGCACATGATTTCTATTTGTCACATTGTATTTGTTCCTTTTAACCACTCAACATGATGTCTGCTAGATTCCTGTAATGTGAAGTTACACTTTTTCTTTTTGCAATTAATAATTATTTTTTATCGGGAGATACTTAGAAATTGTATAAATAGTCTGTTCCTCATACAACTTTCAATTAATTAATTCATTTGTTCATATCTGTATAAGGGACTCATGGTTTCCTATTTTATTCAGCAGCTTACAATTAGTTGTTATGTTTGTTTATTTTGATGCTCTATTGTCTCATTTGGCCCGTGAGAATTCTTTCTAGCTGGCTTCTGTAGTCTCTAGACATTTTTTTCCAGTGCTTTCATATTTTCTGTCAAACAAGACATTCCATGGTCATGTCGTACTTTATTTCCCTCCTTCAGCCATGGAATCAGGCATTTTTCCAAGGAGCCCTAGAATGATATTTAGAAACCAACATCTGGGCACTAAGAGTGCTCATTGCTGTTGGTGGGGAGTCACTGTTTCCAGGACCTCTAATGAACAGAACTAGGCAGTATACATATGTATACACACAGTATATTCACAAGTGTATTTATATTTATTTCCATAGCCATCATATATACATCAGAAACCGTAAGTTCATACTGGCAATTTTAATCTAACACCAAAGAGTTCAGTCTAGTTCTCTTTCCCCCCCCTTTATTTGTATCTCCCCCTGTCTGATAGTGAGAAATCTAGCTCCTGTTGTTTTAAATTTACTTGTTTAATCAATCCTCCTGTATATAACAATATTCTGTCTCAGCCAGCATCCTGTCCCCCAAATGAATGTTCTCCTTAATCCACTTGGACTGAAACACCCCATGCTTGGCATCCTTTATGTGAACACCCTCAAAACATCAATTGGGTCCCAATTACCCTAGCAGCCTATCCTACTACATTGATGCCTTCCTTGCCCACCTCCACAGGGTAACCCTCTTAGTTGATATCCTACTTTTCTTACATCCTTCTCTGGGTCACTGTGGTCCCTTCCCAGTTTTGGTACACACATTTACTTTGTTCTATTCTACCAAACCCTTTAAGATTGAATTGTTCTGGAAGAGAAAGAAAGAAAGAAAGAAAGAAAGAAAGAAAGAAAGAAAGAGGGGAGGGAAAGAAAAAAAAGAGGAAGAAAAAGGGAAAACCAAAGAGAAAGAGCTAAGACATCTTTTGAAATTTCAATTTATCTCTGTTGTTATATATTTGCAATGTACAACACAATGTCAGATGGTATTCACGTACAAAACTTGTCATATATAAAGCTTCTGTAATCTTGTATTTTTCCATTGTATTTGTTCCTGAATACAATCAAATGTGTTCTTGAGCATGTGACATTATTGAGTGTTCAGCTTATTCAGATTGCTCTTATTTTGCCAGGTCAGTAACAAAAGTCATTCAGATGGTAGGGATCAAGGCACATTGTAATAATGATAATAGGTTGGGGTGCCTGGTGGCTCAGTTGGTTCAGTGTTTGATTCTTCATTTTGGCTCAGGTCACGATCTCAGTGTTCATGCGCTCAAGCCCCACATTGGGCTCTGCACTCACAGCATGGATCCTGCTTGGGGTTATCTCTCTCCCTCTCTTTCCGCCCCTCCCCTGCTCGTGTGTGTGCTCTCTCTCCCTCTCTCCTAATAAACAAACTTTAAAAACATGGTAATAGGTTGAATGGCACTAGGGTAGAGGCTAAGCTTATTTAGAGACATGCCAGTTTCCTTAGTTCACATTAATATCTCACAAATATTAAGAAACAATCTTCATTGGTTTGTAGTCTTCTACCAAAAGTCTTCTCAACATTGGTCTGTAGTCATACGTGAAGAATAAATAACAATATTTAAAAGGAAACAGATACAGTCATAATTTACAGCAATCTGATTTTTTTTTGAGGGGGGGAGGAAGAGAGGAAGAGTGCTTACGAGAGAGGGAGAGGGAATCTTAAGCAGGCTCCATGCACAGCATGGAGCCTGAGGTGGGGTTTGATCCTATGACCCTGGGATCATCACCTGAGCCAAAATCAAGAGTCAGACGCTTACTGACTAAGCACCCAGTCGCCCCATGATTTGTTTTTAATACACACTAGCAATATATCACATTAAAACAAGCTATAACATTACTTCATATCGGGTATACAGTGGGTCATGCAGTGTATTATATTATGGAATTTTACTTATTAGAGCTTTGAAACTATTCAGAAATATTCTCAGTAAGCACTTTTTTTATTTTTGCTTATATCTTGGGGTGTGTGTATGTGTGTATGTGTTTCTAGTGAAGTGAATCTATTTCAATATTTAATCACTGTCAGAATTTAGTAGGTGTAGAAGATTTATTATCTTATATGTTTATATTTACATAGATTTTTTTTTCTCTTATCAGTGCCTAAGCTGAACAAAAAGGAAGAATAATAAAATCCAGAGTGGAGAGGTACTATCTTTCACTTAATTTTCCTGGAAAGTTGGGTTCTTTTAGGAGGAAATTAGATTCTAATATGATCAGTTTCAAGTTCTTACCACCTCAAAAAGTGTTTATTATATATCAATTATAACTACTCTTTACACACTTGGGTTTTTGATTTATGATTACATTTTATTGGGTTTGGAGACACTAACCAAACATGTCATTAGAAGACCAAAGCTCAAATCCCTAGACCTAACTAATGTTTTCCTTCCAGTTTAAACCCAGCTCAGTTCTCTGAGAAAGATCTCTGTTCTTTCACAAACAAGGTGAAATAATGACTTAATATGAGTGTATTGAAAATGTGTTCATAGCATTAAAATGCTGGCAAGGTTTTCCTCCCTTTCAATGCACTCTGACAAGTTTAAAGAATTGCCCAAGTCATTGAGAGCATTCAGTCACTCTGGGTCTCCGCTGTCCCCTTCATAGCCACCTGAGTTGCTTGTGGATCCCCTAATAGGCCAGTGTGTCACTAAAGAAATGGCAAAGTAACATTTGGCAAATGTCAATATTTCTCCCCAACCACGAAAAAATAGTCTATCTATGCATGTTTCCTATACACTACCTTGTTATTGTTCCTCTTTAAAGCCTTGTCATTTTAAAACTAAAGACTAACAGTGTTTTGTGTCCTCTTCCTCTGTCTCCCCCAAATCTTCTAAACTCATGCAAAAATTTAGCCACATCAAGGCTTAATTTAGTATTTGTATTCTTGATATTTATTGGTGCCTAAGAGATAAAACACTAACTGAGAAAGTGCTCCATAAAACACTAAGGTTTCGGTAATCTGCAGAAGTGGGAACGATTTGAGGTGAGGAAGATTGAGTGTTTTGTACCTGTTGGACTTAAATTATGGTCACTTTGTGCTGAGACATCTCAGGTCCTGATTCTCGTAAGTTAACCTAGCAATGTTCCCCTCTTCCCATTTCATTGCTCCCTCAGGACCTATGGAGGAATGAGCCTTGTTTGCAATCTTTCTTATTTCTTCCACCAAACACTTGTTGAAATTCATGAGTACTATGACCCATTTTCTTCTGACCCTCTTTTCTAAAGCCACAGACAGGTATTCCCTGAGGATGTGTTAATGGATGTTAATGGATGAATGGATGGCACTCTATTAATGGGGTAAGGTGCAAGTGACCTTGCCTTAAATGTAAGAAGGGACACTAATGGTGGACATTTCAGACCAGCTAGACTTAGAAGGCCAGCCCTTAGAAAACAAGATACTTCTGACAGACTCAACTACTCTATTAGCAATGAAAGCCAGTTCAAGTAGAAAATACGTTTTTACATAAAAACTAACCATTTTATTTTATTTTCTATTGTGGTAAAATACACATAACACAAAGCTTACTATCTTAGCCATTTTTATGTGTATAGTCCAGGGGCACTAAGTACATTTGTACTCTTGTGCAACCATCACCACCATCTACCTCCAAAACTCTTTACGTCTTGCAAAGCTAAAACTCAAAAACCAAGTGTTCTTGTTGAACAAAACGTATACTTGTGTGCCCAGCTGAGGCAGGAGAGCCAGACTGCCTGGGTTCAAGTTCTGGCTCCCCTCTTATGCTACCTGAGTGACTTTGAACAAATAACTCATTCTTTTTGTGCCTCAATTTCCACACCAATAAGATGTAGAATAACCAAATAAGTAATATAAGGATAATGCCAGAAACTATTCTTTTTAGTGGAAAAACAATGTATTTGTTCAACAAATAAGGGCGAGGATAGAGGAGATGCTGGAGCAAGACTGCCTGCATTTAAATTCTGGTCCATCTACTATAGTAAGTGAGGTGTCGGTAAAGTTACTTACCTCTGCAAGTGCTTCAGTTTCTTCATCTGTAAAACTGCAGTTATTATAACACCAACTTCATAGGTTTACTAGGAGATTGAGGAAGTACATATGAAAATACTTGACTTCAGGGACCCATGGGTGGCTCAGTCGGTTAAGTGTCTGACTTCAGCTCAGGTCATGATCTCCCATTTCAGGGGTTCGAGCCGAGCCCCACGTCAGGCTCTGTGCTGACAGCTCAGAGCCTGGAGCCCGCTTCAGACTCTGTCTCTCCCTCTCTCTCTGCCCCTCCTCCACTCATACTCTGTCTCTCTCTCAAAATAAATAAACATTAAAAAAATAAAAAAATAAAAATACTTGACATCGTCTGCCCCATAGTAGGAGCTCAATGAATATTAGCTATAACAATAGAAATACCTATAATCAAATAATAATAGTATACTTCATTCATCAGTGTAAGCTGATGTATGAGAAATAATAATAAATATATCTATCTAATGCATTACTTTATGTCTTTAGCTCATGCTTTTTGCTTTCTTTATTTTTTAAAGCAAAAATAAATCAAATGAATAGCTCGTTTTTAAATGTAAAGGCCATGACAGAAAGTGCAATATTGATGAAGAAAAATTTAGGTGAAATCCTTCCAAATGTATTAATTTCAGAATTGGTTCTGAAAGAGCCAAGTGTAAGTAGTTTTTCTACATGTGTTGTGTTCACAGGTGGTAAATGTGGCTTTAATCAAAAAGGACCACATGCAAAATACTATGGATTCTCTGCCAGCACGAGTATGTATGGTTATAGTAATAGCTGAAGTAATAGCTTTACAGTTTTTTGAAGTATTTAAATAAGGAGGTCACTACAGAGAGGTGGCTCTAACGCCCTGATAGCGTATGTAAACTAAACAAAATGGAAGCCAGTCATGCACTCAAATCAGAAAATAAAACTTAAGAACAACAAATCAAAACTGTAATTTCAAGCAAGGATTCTTATTTGCCAACAACAATCAAATAATTGCTTTCCTCTCCTTCAGTATCTTTATAAAAACCTCGCCCTTGGCTTCTGTTGGTGGAGGACCCCAAATCACCTTTGGTTTAGTACTACTCCTATTCAAACTGATGTATGCTCAAGCAAACTCTTGAAAATTTTGACATGACTCAGGGTACTTTTTACCAGTTCTCATCCCTTGATCAAAAGCAATGTTTCTCACAATTGATGGGCCAAAGGATATTTCTGTTTCCCAAATGTAAATTATGGCCAAAAAATAAAAATAAAAATATAGAACTTTCAATGAAAGATTTGCCATTGACATGAACCAAAAATTTTATATTTTATACTAAGTTTATTTGAGTTGTAGGATGGAGAAAGGCAGAGTCTTGCAATTTGAAGAATTTTAAGAATATATATATATATATATATACATATATATATGTGTGTGTGTGTGTGTATATATACATATATATACATATATATGTATGTGTGTGTATATATATATATACATAGATATAGATATAGATATAGATATAGATATATATTTCCTGTTGGACTCAGGAAAGTGAAAGACAAAGGCCTGTTGCTGCTTCTATTCTATTACACGTATTCAAATTCCTTCTACCTAGTATTCATAGTCATCTGTAATGGATGGACTAGATACTGTGTTAGGCACTTTGCCTATATTAACTTATTTAATTATCATAACAACTCTGTGATGTAGAATCTGTTATTATTTCTGTTTTACAGATGAGGAAACTAAGGAATCAAAATCCAAGCATTGAATACCTTGCCTCAGGGCCACCAAGAAACAAATCAGACAATCTGTATCCAAAGTATTCCTATGCTATATTACTTCTCTATAGTAAAGTTGGGGTGTTTTGAGAAAAGAATTTGTCTATCATTCTTAATGATTTTGTTCTCTTATTTTGTCTAGCTGGACAAACACACTGTTCCTTGAAGAGTTATGTGCATGTGTGTATGTGTGTAAAATTTATAGCTTGAGACAATGATGTCGTCTATTTGCTGTTCAATGGTATGTGAAATCATCTGGTTGTCTTGGTCTAGTAGCCAAGACACAGGTGCTCACATTACAAATAAATAGTGGCACAGATTTAATGGCCATTTAAGTTAGCAGGCCCTGGGAAGAGGGGAAGAAAGGTGGGGACACTATAAATTGAATACTTTCACCCTTAGCAGAGGTCTCTGTTGTCTGGAGACATGGGTTAGTGGAATAAAGTTACTCTTTTTTTTTCTTTTTTTGGTTTAGAAAGATTGCCTCTGTATCTTCCTTTCTTTTTAAATACTTAATTTTAAGAGCTTTTTTGCTTTACATCAAAATTGAGAGGAAGGTACAGAGATTTCCCATATGCCCCCCATCCTCACACATGCATAGCTTCCCCATTGTCAACATCCCCCACTGGAATGGTGGGTGTTTTCCCCCCAAAGATGAACCTGCATTGAGACATTATAATCATTCAAACTCCAAAGTCCATAGTTTACCTTAGAGTCCACCCTTGTTGTTTATATTCTATGGGTTTTGACAAATTTATAATAATCCATTATTACACTATTATACAGAGTATTGTCACTGCTCTAAAACTGTGCTCTGTCTGTTCACCTCTCCTTTGCCTCCCCCAGCTCCTGGCAACTGCTGATCTTTTAACTGTCTCCGTGGTTTTGCTTTTTCCAGAATGTCATATAGTTGGAGTCATACAGTATTTAGCCTCCAAACTGGCTTCTCTTTCACTTGGTAATAAGTACTGAAAGTTCTTGCATGTCTTTTCATGGCTTGATAGCTCATTTCATTTTATTGCTGAATAGTATTCCGTTGTCTGGATGTACCACAGTTTATTTATCCATTCACCTAACTGAAGGATATTTTCGTTGCTTCCAAGCTTTGGTAGTTATTAGTAAAGCTGCTATAAACATCCATGGGCAGGTTTGTGGGTGGACATAAGTTTTCAGCTCAAAGTAAATCCTAAGGAGTGTGATTGCTGGACCATATAAGAGTGTGTTTAGTTTTGTAAGAAACCTCCAAATTGTCTCCCATTCTGTGTCTTTCCTAGTGTATAACTTTATAATTATGCAAAAATGTGTCCCTATCTCACAAATGCAAAGAACATGAAGGTAGAGATGGACCATAGAATAGCATCTCACGTTGTCAAGTCCATCCCACTGGTGTCCAGTATCTGTCTCCTCCTCATGGCCATTGGTAGGACTTTGACAGATTAAAAATAAAAGACTTCTGTTTGACAAGGAAACTGAAGGTGGTGAAGACATACTGGAAGGCTACAGCGTTTCAATCTATGGGTTAATTCTGAAACTTTCTTACCATCAATATAAACTTTTTTCTTTTGTAAATCCCCACCTACAAAGAAAGGCCAAAAGGAAGGAAACAGCCTTCTCAGCATTGCTCAAGTCTGTGCAAAAATGTAAACTAGCACTTTTGTTAAATATCTTTTAATATATTCAAATTAGTTCTTCCAAATCCTCATGTTTTTTCTTTGGTGATTTAGTTGCACATTGCTCCTGGGAAAAAACCAGGAGGAGGGTTTGTGAACCACATACATCTGTAATCCAAATGATAGCAATTTCGTGTGAAATGTTTGATAAATATTGGCAGGCTGATTATTTACCAAAAGCTATTACTGCTTTCGGATCAAAGGGGACAATTTATTAATTAAATTGGAAGACAAAGTCTTCATTATCCTGCTATTATTAAAATGTGAGAAACCACCTGTTTTCTTCCATTTTAATCTCCTCCAAGGTTCTCATTAAGAATAACAAAAGCGAGACACTTGGGAGGCTCAGTCTGTTGAGCATCCGACTTCAGCTCAGGTCATGATCTCACGGTTCATGGGTGTGAACCCCGAGTCATGCTCTGTGCTGACAGCTTGGAGCCTGGAGCCTGCTTCTGATTCTGTCTCCTTCTCTCTCTGCCCCTCCCCTGCTCATGCTCTGTCTCTCCCTGTCTCTCAAAAATAAATAAATATTAAAAAATCTTTTTTAAAAAAGAAGAACAAAAGCATTGTAATCAAGCTACAACAAACGTGAATTGGCTAGTCTATACACGCCCTATAAATTATCAAATAGTTGATATAATAGAAATGTGAAGGCTTAATTCATGATGGCTATTTACATACTTACATATAAAAATTCATTAGTTAAAAAAATCTCTTTATTTAATTTCCAAAACCGATCATTTGTCTCTATCTTTAATCCATTGACTAGATAATATTAGGAAAATAGCTAATACTTATTAAGCACAAAGGACATGCCATGTAAAAGCTTGATAGGAATACGTTCATTTAATCCTCAAACAACTGTACTTGAAGAGTAATACAATTACCTTCACTTTTACAGGTGATGACACTGAGGCACATGGTAACTAAGTAAGTTGCCCCAGGCCATCTGGAAAGAATGATCAGAAAAGGGGTTAAAACGAGTCTTGCTCTAAGCCTTCACTTTTTTTTTTTCTAAGTAAATTTAGTTAGTTTGTTGTAATTTGAATATAGTTGACACACAATGTTACTCTAGTTTTAGATGTACATCATAGTGATTCAACTTTTCTATATATTATGCTGTGCTCACTGCAAATATAGCCACCACCTGTCACCATACAGTGCTATTACAATATCATTGACTATAGTCTCTATACTGTGCTTTTTATTCCTCTTCATTTTGTAACTGGAAGCCTCTATCTCCCACTCCCCTCCACCCATTTTGCCCATCCTCTCCCCTCTGGAAACCATCACTTAGTTCTCTGTATTTATAGGTCTGATTCTGTTTTTTGTTTCTTTATTCATTTGGGATTTTTTTTTTTTTTTTAAGATTCCACATATGAGTGAAATCGTATGGTGTTTGTCTTTCTGTCTGACTTACTTGACTTAGCATAGTACACTCTAGGTCCATCCATGTTGTCACAAATGGCACAATCTAATCTCTTTTTAAGGCTCATTTTTTTAAAAAAATGATATATATATATATATAACACATCTTCCTTACCCATTCATTTATTGATAGACACTTTGATTGCTTCCATATCTTGGCCATTGAAAATAATGCTGCAATTAGTATTTTGGTTTCTATGGGTAAATGCCCAGTAATGGAAATATTGGATTATATGATATTTCTATTTTAATTTTTTTGAGGAAAGTTCATACTTTTTTCCCCAGTGGGTGTGCCGAAACAGTACATGAGAGTTTCTTTTTCTCCACATTCTCATCAATGATTGTTATTTATTGTCTTTTTTATTTTAGCTATTCTGACAGGCATACAGTGATCTATCATTGTGGTTTTGATTTGCATTTCCCTCATGATTAATGATATCGAGCATCTTTTCATGTATCTGTTGGCTATCTGTATGTCTCTTTGGAAAAATGTTTATTTAGATCTTCTGCATATTTTTAATTAGATTATTTCTTTTCTTCTTTCTTTCTTTCTTTCTTTCTTTCTTTCTTTTTTTCTTTCTTTCTTTCTTTATTTTTTTTTGGTGTTGAGCTGTTTAAGTTCTTTACATATTTTGGATATTAATCCCTTGTCAGATATATCATTTGCAAATATCTTCTCCCATTCAGCAGGTTGCCTTTTTGTTTCATTAATGGTTCCTTTCACTGTGCAAAAGCTTTTTATTTTGATGTTTTCCAATAGTTTATTTTAGCTTTTGTTTCCCTTGCCCTAGGAGACATATCTAGAAAAATATTACTACCACAGATATCACTAAAATTGTTCCTTCTTCTAGGATTTGTATGGTTTCAAGTCTCACATTTAGGTCTTTAATCCATTTTGCATTTATTTTGGTATATGGTGTTGAAAAGTGGTCCAGTTTCATTCTTTTACATGTAGTCCAGTTTTACCAGCACCATTTATTGGAGAAACTGTCTTTTCCCCACTGTATATTCTTGCCTCCTTTATCTTGGATTAATTGGCCATATAATTGTGGGTTTATTCCGAGGCTCTTTATTCTGTTCCATTGATCGGTATGTCTATTTTTGTGCCAGTACCATACTGGTTTCATTACTACAGTTTTATAGTATATCTTGAAGTCTGAAATTGTGATACCTCAGCTTTGTTCTTTTATTTCTTAGAATCGCTTTGGCTTTTTGGGATTCTAAGCATTCACTCTTGATTTCAAGCAAAATGTGTTATGCGTTCAACAAATATTTAATGAGCTTAATTACTATTTTCTGAACATGGAATGGGAAATGACAGTCATTAAATTTATTATTTAGGATTCTGGTTAGACCTCTTGTGTCAACAGAATCATTTGCTTTTTTAAACCATACAACTCTTTTATATTAGGTAATTTCCTATTCATTGATCAAAGACATAACAAATCAAACTTATCAAAGACATAACAAAAAAACAGTTGGATTTTAAAGAATATTTAAGTTTCATTAATGTTTGGGGATAGTAGAGGGTAGATATTGGACTAGCCCAGCTTACTCTTTTTTCTCCCTGAACACCAGTTTCTTAAGAAGATATTAGTCTCTTTTAAGCAAAAAATTAGAATATGATTTGAGAAAAATCATAGTGAAGCACTATCAGCAATATTCTAAAGAAACTATATCATATTCAGGAGATACCTTGGAAATGAGCTGTCTAGCATTTTTCTCATGCCACATGTAATCTCTAATATCTTTGACAAACCCATCTAGCTAATGAGAGCACTTACCTGTATTATAGCCCATTCCTTCTTTGAATAGTTATAATTTTTTTAAAGTATCCCTTAAATTAAGCCCAATACCCCTCCCTCTAGTTTCTACCCATGGCAGAGAAACTCTGAGATGGTTTCTATGATCCCATATTCACATTCATACCCTTGTGTAATTTCTCCCTTCCAGAGTGGGTGGAACCTGTAACTTCTAACCAAAAGAATCCAGCAAATGTGATGGGATAACCCTTCTCTGGTTATGTTATTTAGAAATGTAACATCTGTTTCTCTAGTACACTCTCTTCCTTGCTGACTTGAGAAGCAAGCTGCTGTACTGTGGCCTGCCCTATGGAAAGGGGTACATGGTGCCTTTACCAATAGCCCAAAAGAAACCAAGATCTTTAGCAGCAGGAGCCAAGATGACAGAACAGCATGGAAGTTTTTTGTGTGTCTCACATCCATGAAATTTAGTGCCAGACCAACACTAAACCATACTGCACACCTAGAAAACTGATCTGAGGATTAACATAGCAACTTGCACAACCTGACCACAGAATTCAGCAGGTACACCAAGTGGAGAGGTGAACTTGGTGAGAGAGAAGCCGCAGAAGGCAGGGATCCGCTTTTGTGTGTGGAGAGAGAACAGAGATGGGGGGGTATGGGAAAAGCACCCCTCCCCAAAAACAGCTGGAGAGAAAGTGGAAAATTGGAAACAGCCACAGGGATTAAACTAAAAAGGGAGAGAGGAGACAGGAGAGGGTTTAAAGTCCAGTAAGACTGTAAACAAGGGGACCACAGAGTCTGCAACTCTGCAGCTCGATACCTGGTGGTGCTCTGGTGGGAAGGGAAAACCCCAAGAGCAGAGTGGGGTCCAGGAAATTCTTGGGACACATGAGGAGAAGCTGTTCCACTGTTGGAAGGGCATTTGGTAGAGGGCTGTGAGGCCACCTGGGCCCAGGAGTTCCCAGAAAACAGACACATTCACTGATGTTGGAACAAGGTCGTTGGGGGTGATGTCTTGTGCCAGATGTTTGTTGTGATTTTTCTATAATCCCTGAGGCACTGCTGCTACACTGTCTCGCAAACTTTTTCTGGGGCAGGCTGGCACCTGGCCACAGTCTCAGGGTATCGGCAGCAGCATAGTCCCATGAACTTTCCTGGGTGCAGCCGGCAACCAGCCATTGCTCAGTGAGACCCTCCACAGAAGGGCAGAGCAGGTCAAAGCCGCAGTCCCTCAGAAGTGGGGAGCTGGGGAAGACAGCCTCATCTGAGACAAAACTCAGGAGGGAGGTGCCGTGTGGGGCTTGGTCACGTACAGTGTGGAAGCGGGGAGTGGATGGAAGCCAAAGACGAAGGACAGGTGCAAGATTTCTGATTGGGGAGAACAGAGTTCTGATACTAGAAACTGGGCAGCTGGGTGACACCACTATCACCAGTCCCGCGCATGTGCATATGCACCTACAAGCGCCACAACAATCCACCCCTAGCAGTGCCATCCAGTGGAGAATGGAGACTTTACACTAAGCCCCGCCCAACTGGGCCAACCTCGCTCTACAAGAACACAAGTCTCACCACCTGCTTAGTTCATGGACTATAAAGCACTTCATAGTTTGACTTCTAGGGCAAAACAAAGTAATTTCAGTCGTATTTCAGTCTGTTAGCCAGTCCAACTATTCAATTTTCTTTCTTTTTTTCTTTTTCGTTTTTCTTTTTCTTGAATACAGAAAGACAAAAAACTCATTTTTATTTTCAATTTTATTAAAAATATTTTTCTTTAATTTTTTCTACTATATTTTTTACTTTTGTGTAATTTTTTTCAAATTCTATTTTACTTCCATCATTTCATTTTAGTCTCCTTCAGTGTATTCATTGTTTCAAATTTTCAAACGATTTCATTTTTTTTTCTTTTTTCCCCCTTTTTTCTCTAATCTATCAAGCCACTTTCAACACCCGGACCAAAACACACCTAGGATCTAGAATTATTTATTTGATTTTGTGTGTGTGTGTGTGTGTGTGTTTGTTTTTAAATTTTTAATTTTAATATTTTTTTTAATTTCAATTTTTCTACCTCAAATTCCTTTTCTCCCTTCAAAATGAGGAAATGGAAGAATTAACAACAGGAGAAAGAGCAGGAAGAAACAACAGCCAGGGACTTAACCAACACAGATACAAGCAAGATGTCTGAACCAGAATTTAGAATCACAATAATAAGAATACTAGCTGGAGTCTAAAATAGATTAGAATCCTTTTCTGCAGAGATAAAAGAAGTAAAAGCTAGTCAGGATGAAATTAAAAATGCCATAACTGAGCTGCTATCTCAAATGGATGATGCAGCAGCAAGGATGGATGAGGCAGAACAGAGAATCAGCAATATAGAGGACAAACATATGGAGAAAATTGAAGCAGAAAAAAAGAGAGAGATTAAGGCAAAAGAGCATGATTTGAGAATTAGAGAAATCAGTGACTCATTAAAAAGGAACAATATCAGAATCATAGGGGTTGCAGAAGAGGAAGAGAGAGAAACAGGGGCAGAAGGGTTATGTGAGCAAATCATAGCGGAAAACTTTCCTAAACTGGAGAAAGACACAGACATCAAAATCCAGGAAGCCCAGAGGACCCCCATTAGATTCAACAAAAACCAACCATCAACAATGCATATCATAGTCAAATTCACAAAATGCTCAGGCAAGGAGAGAATCATGAAAGCAGCAAGGGAAAAAAAGTCCTACTTTTTACCTACAAGGGAAGACAGATCAGGTTTGCAGCAGACCTATCCACAGAAACTTAGCAGGCCAGAAAGGAGTGGCAGGATATATTCAATATGCTGAATCAGAAAAATATACAGCCAAGAATTCTTTGTCCATCAAGGTTGTCATTCAAAATAGAAGGAGAGATAAAATGTTTCCCAGACAAAAATTAAAGGAGTTTGTGACCACTAAACTAGCACTGCAAGAAATTGTAAGGGGGACTCTCTGAGGGGAGAAAAGATGAAAAAATAAATAAACAAATAAATAAAGACCAAAAGCAACAAATATAAAGGACCAGAGAACACCACCAGAAACTCCAACTCTATAAGCAACATAATGGCAATAAATTCATATCATTCAGTACTCACTCTAAACATCAATGGAATGCTCCAATCAAAAGACATAGGGTAACAAAATGGATAAGAAAACAAGATCCATCTACATGCTGTTTACAATAGACCCACTTTAGACCTATAGACACCTTCAGATTGAAAGTAAGGGGATGGAGAACCATCTATCATGCTAATGGTCAGCAAAAGAAAGCTGAGTAGCCATACTTATATCAGACAATCTAGACTTTAAAATAAAGACTGTGTCAAGAGATGAAGAAGGACATTATATCATAATTAAGGGGTCTATCCAGAAGAAGACCTAACAATTGTAAACATTTATGCACCAAATGTGAGAGCACCCAAATATATAAATCAGTTAATCACAAACATAAAGAAATTCATCAATAGTAATACCATGACAGTAGGAGACTTCAACACCCCACTCACAGCAATGGACAGATCACCTAATGAAAAAAATCAACAATGAAACAATGGCTTTGAATGACACGCTGGACCAGATGGACTTAACAGATATATTCAGAACATTTCATCCTAAAGCAGCGGAATATACATTCTTCTCCAGTGCACATGGAACGTTTTCCAGAATAGACCACATAGTGGGACACAAATCAGCCCTCAGCAAGTACAAAAAGATTGAGATCATACAGGGCATATTTTCAGACCACAATGCTATGAAACTTGAAATCAACCACAAGAAAAAATTTGGAAAGGTAACAAATACTTGGAGACTAAAGAACATCCTACTAAAGAATGAATGGGCCAACCAAGAAGTTAAAGAGGAAATTAAAAAGTATATGGAAGCCAATGAAAATGATAACACCACAACCCAAAACCTCTGGGACGCAGCAAAGGTAGTCATAAAAGGAATGTATATAGCAATCCAGGCCTTCCTAAAGAAGGAAGAAAGATCTCAGATACACAACCTAACCTTACACCTTAAGGAGATGGAAAAAGAACAAATAAAACCCCAAACCAGCAAAGTACAGGAAATAATAAAGATTACAGCAGAAATTAATGCTATCAAAACCAAAAAAAAAAAAAAAAAACCAGAACAGATAAATGAAACCAGAAGCTGATTCTTTGAAAGAATTAACAAAATTGATAAACCGCTAGCCAGTTTGATCAAAAAGAAAAAGGAAAGGACACAAATAAATAAATCAAGAATGAAAGGAGAGATCACAACCAACACAACAGAAATAAAAACAATAATAAGAGAATATTATGAGTAATTATATGGCAATAAAATGGGCAATCTGAAAGAAATGGACAAATTCCTAGACACATATACACTACCAAAACTGAAACAGGAAGAAATAGAAACTTTGAACAGACCCATAACCAGGAAAGAAATTGAGTTAGTAATCAAAAATCTCCCAAAAAACAAGACTCCAGGGCCAGATGGCTTTCCAGGGGAATTCTACCAAACATTTAAGGAACAGTTAATACCTATTCTCTTGAATCTGTTCCAAAAAATAGAAATGGAAGGAAAACTTCCAAACTCATTCTACAAGGCCAAAATTACCTTGATTCCAAAACCAGACAAAGACCCCACTAAAAAGGAGAACTATAGACCAGTTTCCCTGATAAACATGGATGCAAAAATTCTCAACAATATACTAGTCAACCAGATCCAACAATACATTAAAAAAAAACATTCACCATGACCAAGTGGGATTTATATCTGGGATGCAGGGCTGGTTCAATATCTGCAAAACAATCAGTGTGATTCATCACATCAGTAAAAAGAAAGGACAAGAACCATATGTCAAAATACAGCATCCTTTCTTGATAAAAACCCTCAGGAAAGTAGGGATAGAAGGATCATACCTCGAGATCATAAAAGCTATATATGAATGATCCAACGCTAATATCATCCTCAATGGGGAAAAACTGAGAGCTTTCCCCCTAAGGTCAGGAGCAAGACAGGGATGTCCACTCTTGCCACTGTTATTCAACATAGTATTGGAAGTCTTAGCCTCTGCAATCTGACAACACAAAGAAATAAAAGGCATCCGAATAGGTCAGGAGGAGGTGAAACTTTCACTCTTTGCAGATGACATGATACTCTATATGGAAAACCCAAAAGATTCAACGAAAAAACTGCTAGAACTGATTCATGAATTCAGCAAAGTTGCAGGATATAAAATCAATGCACAGAAATTGGTTGCATTCCTATTCACCAACAATTAGGCAACAGAAAGAGAAATCAAGGAATTGATCCCAATTACAATTGCACCAAAAACTGTAAAATACCTAGGAATAAATCTAACCAAAGAGGTGAAAAATCTATACATTGAGAACTATAGAAAGCTTATGAAGGAAATTGGAGAAGACAGAAAAATATTGGAAAAAGATTCCATGCTTCTAGATACGAAGAACAAATATTGTTAAAATGTCAATACTACCCAAAGCAAGCTACATATTCAATGCAATCCATTATCAAAATAACACCAGCATTCTTCACAGAGCTAGGACAAATAATCCTAAAATTTGTATGGAACCAGAAAAGACCCTGAATAGCCAAAGCAATCTTGAAAAAGAAAACCAAAGCAGGAGGCATCACAATCCCAGACTTCAAGCTCTACTACAAAGCTGTAATCATCAAGACAGTATGGTACTGGCACAAGAACAGACACTCAGATCAATGGAACAGAATAGAGAACCCAGAAATGGATCCACAAATGTATGGCCAGCTAATCTTTGACAAAGCAAGAAAGAATATCCAATGGAATAAAGACAGTCTCTTCAGCATGTGGTGCTGGGAAAACTGGACAGCGGCATGCAGAAGAATGAACCTGGAGTACTTTCTTACACCATACACAAAAATAAACTCAAAATGGTTGAAAGACCTCAAAGTAAGACAGGAAGCCATCAAAATCCTCGAGGAGAAAGCAGGCAAAAACCTCTTTGATCTTGGCCGCAGCAACTTCTTACTCAACACATCCCTGGAGACAAGGGAAACAAAAGCAAAAATGAACTATTGTGAAGTAAAAAGCTTCTATACAGCAAAGGAAACAATCAGAAAAGCTAACAGGCATCTGACAGAATGGGAGAAGATATTTGTAAATGGCATATCAGATAAAGGGTTAGTATCCAAACATCTATAAAGAACTTATCCAAGTCAACACCCAAAAAGCAAATAATCCAGTGAAGAAATGGGCAAAAGGCATGAATAGACATTTCTCCACAGAAGACATCCAGATGGCCAACTGACACATGAAAAAATTCTCAACATCACTCATCATCAGGGAAATACAAATCAAAACCACAATGAGATACCACTTCACACCTGTCAGAATATTAGCAACTCCAGCAATAACAGATGTTGGCGAAGATGTGGAGAAAGAGTATCTCTTTTGCATTGCTTGGGGGAATGCAAGCTGGTGCAGCCACTATGGAAAACAGTATGGAGTTTCCTCAAAAAATTGACAATAGGACGACCCTATGACCCAGCAATTGCACTACTAGGTATTTATCCAAGGGATACAGGTGTGCTGTTTAGAATGGACATATGCACCCCAATGTTCATAGGAGCACTATCAACAATAGCCAAAGTATGGAAGGAGCCCAAATGTCCATCGATGGATGAATGGATAAAGAAGATGTGGCATATATACCACATCTTCTTTATCCACACACACACACACACACACACACACACACGAGTATTACTCAGCAATCGAAAATAATGAAATCTTGCCATTTGCAACTATGTGGATGGAACTGGAGTGTATTATGCTAAGCGAAATTAGTCAGAGAAAGACAAAAATCATATGACTTCACTCATCTGAGGACTTTAAGAGACAAAACAGATGAACATAAAGGAAGGGAAACAAAAATAATATAAAAACAGGGAGGGGGACAAAACAGAAGAGACTCAGATGTGAAGAACAAACTGAAGGTTGCTGGAGGGGTTGTGGGAGGGGGGATGGGCTAAATGGGTAAGAGGCATTAAGGAATCTACTCCTGAAATTGTTGTTGCACTATATGCTAACTAATTTGGATGTAAATTAAATAAAACAAACAAACAAATACATGGTTCTCATGGTTGAACAATAATGGGGAAAAAATCAGCACTGATGAATGGATAAACAAGGTGTGGTATATACGTACAATGGAATATTACTCATCAATCAAAAAGAATAAAATCTAGCCATTTGCACCATCATGGGGAAAAAACAAAAAAAAAGTTAACGAAGATCTTCAGTTCAAAGGCTGCAGGGAACTGTATTTTCCCCACAGACACATAAGCATGGTGGCAGATCCTTCCCTTTTGAACTTGGAATGAGATGCCAGTCCTGGCTAGCCCTTCATTGCAGGTTGTAAGAGACCTTGAAGCAGAGGACCCTATTAAGCTGTGCTCTTATTCCGGACTCACAGAATCTATGAGATAATAAATGTGTGGGTTTTTTAGCCACTAAATTTGTAGTGATACTGTTATGCAGCAATAGATAACTACTAAACTACACATCGTGGTTTGAATGATAATTCTCCTTAAGAAGCTTTATGAAAAGTAATAAAAGTATATTAGTATTATTATTTTACTACAATCACTACAGAGATCGCCCTTTATTGATTACCTACTACGTGTCAGACACGTTCACTTCACTAGGTTCTTTAGAGAAATTATCTCATTCATCTTCATAACAACTTTACAAGAAAGGCAATGTTATTTTTAGTTTAAGACTCTGATGATCAGGAGACATAAGCAATTTGCCAAAGATCACACAGGTAGTGTGTAAGGGAACTGCAATCAAAGCCAAAGTGCACTAATTTTTTCACAATGGCACCCTGCTTCCTATTATATTTGGTAAGACAACAATAACAACAACGAATTATTTAATGTTTGTTAACAGTTTTCTCTATGGTGGACATGGTTCTAGAACCCAGAAGCGCCATGTCACAGCCACAGGACAATACAATATATTCAGATTTGGATGGTTTATTTTTTACCTTTCCCATCCCCTCACCGCGTCTTATCAACTGTAGACTAAGCATTCCCAAGACTTCACCCAGTTGTACCATTTTACATACAAGATGTTTTGAGTTATTTTTACTCTTTTCTTTTTCCCTCTTCTTAGTGTTTTCAAGCTTTTATTTTTTATATCCCATTTATAATGTGGCATCATAATGAACACGTTAAATGGAAATACTATCTGCCAAATTAACAGAAATAAAAAGACTTGACCAAACACAATGAAAGTCATTTCCCTTTTAAAAATTGATATATCAAGTTGACAATATAAATGAGTAGAGGAAGTGAATATGAAAAATACAACTGATAAGCTTCATAGCATTAATGTATATCTAGATTTTTTAAGTATAAAAAGGGGCATAACACATATTTTTAAACACATGAACCATTGGCTAAAAAATGCTGTTGTATTAGATCAAAGTAAAAATCTCAATATAGTCTCCAAAACAGAAAATATATAGCCTAGATTATTGAATTAAGAGGTAATACAATTGAACAATTAACAAATAAAGAGTAGCCAAATATAATACCTTGAAAGATTATAACAAGCACACACATCTAAATAACTCTTGGGTGGTTCAGTCGGTTAAGCGTCTGACTTTGGCTCAGGTCATGATCTCATAGTTTGTGAGTTCAAGCGCTGTGTCGGGCTCTGTGCTGACAGCTCAGAGCCTGGAGCCTGCTTCCGATTCTCTGTCTCCCTCTCTCTCTCTGCCCTTCTCCCGCTCATGCTCTCACTCTCTCTCAAGAATAAATAAATATTAAAAAAGATTTTAAATGAGTCTTGAAAAGAGAAGATTAAATATATATATATATATGTATATATACACACACACAAATATGCTATATGTGTATATATATATTTCAACAAAGTAGGAGAACAGCAAAGAAAAACCAAGTAAGGGAGTGAGGATGCAATAATAAATGTAAAAGCATAAATTAATTACACTAAATAAAATGGGACGCTCCAAAAGAATATGAGAGAGATGCCAGCTACATGTTGACAGGAATGACTATCTCCATCTAGCTACCGAATGCTCTGGTGCCATTTGTCACAGTTTTGTGAGATATCAGGATATTGCTATTCTTTATCTTGTACACAGAAGCAAGCACAGTGACCACTCCACTACTATTTCTTGGCGCATTTTAGTATCAGTATATGAGGAAGGCTCAGAAAACAAGTGTTCTTTGTGTTAATGACTTTTAAACCCCAGGGATTTCCGTTGTTAAAGACCTTTCTTCATTATCAGCCATGAAAATTAGCATTCAGAAAGAATTTTGAAAGACAATTATTCTGAACTTTGGTAATTATAAATTGGAAAATGAATTTTTAAAAATCATTGTTCTAAAGATGTTTCTACAAAATACACTGGTGATATTAGACACTTTGATGGTTCTGTTTCCTTTCTCAAAATGTCTTCCTTTGAGCCTTTTTCTTCCCAAAGAGACATTTTACTTTAACATGAAAGTCATATTCTGTCTCCTCTAGAATATTTGCAGATGATTGTCTTCATTTATCAGGAAGCACATATTTAAATAGTTTGCAGTATTTCAGTTTTCCTTGTGAAGCAGGAATATTCATCATACTACTTAAGGTTTATATTACCCTATAGCCAAGTGATTTATCATATCCCTACATCAGCAACTTCTTTGATTATTAAAATTCTCTTGCAGGGGTGCACTTAGGAGCATACCAAGCTGCTGTCTAAGGGATTTTCTTTATTATTTGACCTGAAATGCAGGAAAAAGATAGATTAAGACATATGATTTGGTAACAGTGATAGAAGATGCAGAATCAGATTAATTAAGTTAGTATCTGGAAATAGCTTACCAGAATTTAACACAATGCATATGTCATGCCAACAACCCTCAGGAAGCGCTAGCTAGTGAATCATTTTCTCTCTTTTAGAAATGATTTTTATTTCCCAAATTTGGGCTGTTCTAACATGGCAATTTTGTGAGGCTCCAGAACCACTTTTGAATAGTAACTATAATTAAGGGGATGTGTAATTGACTCAAGTTACTAATGACCACTTTCTTCCACGTTCTTCAACCATATTTCCATGAATATTTATTAGGCACTCTGTTTTGTCTAACATTGCTGGTTTCTTTCAGAGATGTCAGAGAAGTTTATACAGTGCTTCTGGGCTTCAAGGAGTTTGCAGTCTAACTGGAGAGGGAATATTTGCCCTTGTAATAGAAAAGATAACCAGGGGAGCCTGGGTGGCTCTGGGGTGTCTGGGTGGCTCTGTCGGTTAAGCTCAGGTCATGATCTCCTGGTTCATGAATTCGAGCCCAGCCGTCAGGCTATGTGGTGACAGCTCACAGGACCCTGCTTCTGTGTCTCACTCTCTCTGCCCATCCCCCACTCGAACTCTCTCTGTCTCTGTCTCCCTCTCAAAAATAAATAAACGTTAAAAAATTTTTAAAGATAACCATATAAGAAATAAAGTAATTGAATATCAAAATGTAACATATTAGGAAACCAAGGAAAGAATTATCAGAGAATGGAAAATTTCTTCTGCTCACAGGGGCCCTGGCAAGTAACCTAAACAGTGCTGGAGAAACAGAAGTGAGGGAAGTGGCAGGAGGGGTAGGGATAGGATGTATGGACATTTATTACAAAGGACTCTATGTGTAAGGCTCGCTTTTGGCCAATGGAGCTTTACCTCCATTTCACTTCCCTTTGCAGCCATGGTGTCCCTATAACTAGTGGTTGTACAAATGATTGTATTATTTCCCTATTAACAAAAATATCCTATCATTTAAGAGCAGTGGTCATCAATTTTTGCTGCATGCTAGAATCACCTGGGAAGTTTTTCAGAATTCCAATGGCTGGGAGCTAGCCCTTATCAATCAGATCAGAAACTTTGGGGGTGAGGCCAGCTCTGAGTATGGAAAGCTTTCGAGATGATTCCTATATGTGACCCGAGTGGAAGAACAGATGATTTACAGCAGTGGTACTCAAACTCTGCTGTGCATTATAATCACCTAGAAAGCTTTTAAAACCTCGAACGCTCAGGTCATACCCTGTATTTATTGCTGCGTGACAACCCATTTTGTGACTTAGCATCTTAAAATGGAAACCATATTTATTTGCTATTTGTGCTGAGCTCATGCAGCTGGCTCTTCTGCTCCTCTCATCTGGAGTCACTCATGTAGTCATCTGGCAGAATGACTGAATGTGGCCTCATTAATATGCCTGGTGGTTGGCAAATCATCAGACAGGCATACCTCATTTCCACTCCGTGTGGCCTCTCTCATAGCCTAGCTTGGATTTGTTCACAGTAGGATCTCAGGTTTCCGAAAGTAGCCAAAGAGAGCAAGAAACAATAAGAAATAATGTGCAAGTCTTTCCAAGTCACTGCTTACATCATGTTTCCTAATAACCAATCGGACAAAACAAGTCACATGATAAAGTCTGGATTTTAAGAGTAGAAAAGTAAACTCCACCTCTTCATGTGTGGAGTGGCAAATGCTCCTGCGCTGGGGGAACAGGAGAATATGGCAGCATCCTTGAGAACATTACCTCCCATTCCAAATGATTAGAATTTCTGGGTGTGGAACATGGATAGAGGTAAGAACCACTTTTGTTAGCTCCAATTTGCAATTAAGTTGAGGATCAGTATTTTTGACTAGTACTTTTCAAACTTCAAAGAGGTAAAAAAAAAATAGTTACAAACAGAGAGGGAGGGAGGCAAACCATAAGAGCCTCTTAAATACAGAGAACAAACTGAGGGTTAATGTGGGGTGGGGGAGAGGGGAAGATGGGTGATGGGCATTCAGAAGGGCACTTGTTGGCATGGGCACTGGGTGTTGTTTGGAAGCCAAGTTGACGATAATTTATATTAAAAGAATAAATAAGTAAAAAATAAAACCAAGAAAGAAGAAAAAACAACAACAATGACGACAACAAAAACAAACTTCAGGGTGCATCAGAATCACTTGGAATACTTGTTAAACTACAGATTCATGAACCACATCCCCAGAGATACCGATTCAGCACTTTTGTAGCGGGCGTCAACACTGCAATTTTAATAAGGTCCCTCTCAATGCAGATTCCACAGGTCTTGTGTCTGCACTTGGAGTAGTGTTAACTTAAATAATGGTGAAATTAACTCTGTGTATGTGTGTGTGTGTATGTATATGTATACATATACATATGTATATATATACATACATGTGTGTATATACACAATAGATGTGTGTGTGTGTATATATGTATATATGTGTGTGTGTGTGCATATATATATATATATATATATATATATATATATATATATATATAGGTTTTTACTCTTTTGGTTGCATCCATGTTCCCAGTTTGTCAGTTCTACTAAAAGTTGGAACATGTGAACTTCCTACACCATACATTGAGACCAATCTTGCCCAGTAGTAAGGGGAAGAATAAGAAATCCAAGTCAGTAGCTCAAAGTTTAGCATCTTGTAATCCTTGATACCACTCCTACTATAATGTCTTGTCTTGTTGCTTGCAACTCACTGCCCAAGCCCCTTCCCCTTTATCTCACCATTTTGGACCCTGCGTTGAGGATTTCTTATTTTTGATACACCTGATCCTTTCCTCTGTCCCCAACCTGGGAAGTGGGATCATGCCTTGTTTCCTAGGTTCATTCAAAGAACTAAGCCTTCTCAGTTACTCTTGGAATTCTTCCTGCTTCGTGCTCCTAAATTCACACATGCAACCTACAAACTTCCTATTGTATTTGTCTTTTGAGTTTCTTTCATGCTTGTTGATGGTCTCTCTCTATGCTGGTGATTTTACATCGGCTATCCCTAGACTCATACTCATTTTCTGCTCTGTGCCTGTCTGAGGAGGATGATTGCGTGTGCACTGCATCACCTGGGCTCTCTTGCTGGTTGGCTTCCTGTACACCCGCGTTCTCAGAGTAGGATCCCTACCCCAGCAGCATTACCATTACCTGGAAACTTCATGGTTAGTCCTGCAAATTTCAGGGCCCCACTCAAAAGCTAGTAAATCAGGAACTCTGGAGGTGGGGCCCAGCCGTCTGTATTTCAACAAGCCTTTCAGATGATTCTGATGTTAAAGGTAGAGAACCCCTGCCATTGGGTTTTGGCCAGTGGCCAGTACTGGCAGGAAATCTACAAACACACAGGGAGAGGAGTAAGCTTTTTTCGTTCTATACTTGTTTCTTTCCCTGGGCCGAAATTTGGCAAAGGCTGCCTGCCTCCATAATTACAGAGCTCATCTCATCTGGCGTTGCTGTCTGTTTGTAGCTCACTCTGTTCTCCAACACTGTCATTTCCTCCTCTTCCCTCTTCAAACTTGAGTGTGCTAATGGCTTTTGCTGCTGCTAGGCTTTCAGTCTGAATGTTCAGTGTCTAGTTCAGTTTCTAGTAAACTCATCTGTGCATTGGTAAATTGTTTCTTCCTTAAATCACCTGACTGGCTTCTGTTTCCTACTGTGACCCCCGGAGAATGCTGTCTGTAGATTTCTCCTTCCTAGCTTTCTGTACCCTAACCCATCCCACCAAAGCCCTGGACCAGACCTTGACAGGTAATAGAGTTGGAATAGATACCATTACTTGAAGGTTTGGTTTCAAACAGAGGTAATGTTAAGATCAGAAAGGCCTTGCAGGTTGTGGTATCAGGAAGACCGAAATCTCCCTAGAGTTCCTGCAATGACCTGCACAGGCAACTTCTCACCTAGTACATACACACATGATTATATACATATATTTGTATATGCACGATGTGTGTGCAGTGTGTAGTTGTGCATGCCAAAAGAAAAAATGAGCTCTTCTGGCAAAATGAGAAGTGAAACCCTGAAAATCTCCTGGCAGCTGCTTCTGATGTCAGAATACATTTGTCAGAGAAACAATAGTATCTGGTTTGGAGAGCAATTCTGCTTGGGGGATGTGGGGGCAGAACAAGGGAGATTTAGCAAGAATGTGAACTAGATCATAAACCCAACTGAATGTTAATGCAGATGGTCTGCTTCCAAGTTCAGTGGTCTTGCCTAGTCAGCGTTGTTCTATTTGTGTCTTAGTCCATCCAGGCTGCTATAACAAAATACCACAGACTGGGGAGCTTATAAACAAGTGAAATTTATTTCTTACAGTTCCAGATGCTGGAAGTCTGAGATCAGGGTGCCAGCATGTCAGGTGAAGGCCTCCTTCTGGGTCACAAACTTGCTCTTGTATCCTCATGTGGTAGAAGGGGCAAGGGAGTTCTCTGGCTTCTCTTTTATAAGGGCACTAATTCCACTCATGAGGGCGCCAACCTTATGACCTCATGATTTCCCAAAGGTTCCACTTCCTAATGCCATCACCTTGGGCATTAGGTTTTCAACATACGAATTTTAAGGAGACACAAGTATTCAGTGTCTGTTTTGTTTTTAATCTCTTCTGTATGAAAGCCTTCAGAGCCGGTTAAATGTAATAATAAACATTCACACAGAAGATTATTTCTCCCAAGGCAGGGTCATCAGTGAGTGGGAAAATGAACTTGGCACCACATGCAGAGAATAGTCTTAAACATACTCATATTAACTATGCAGTCTGACTCTAGCTTAGGATCAAAATGAGAAAGTGCTGTAGTTACACAAACCAGGTCTTGTAAAGTATCTATAATAAAAGCAGACATGACTTTTTTTCCCCCTAAAAGCACCAGCAATACTTGTCACGATAGAAACCTGTCTCCTAAGAATATGGTATGAATTGGCATGAACCTCATTTCACAGATGAGGAAACTAAAAGCAGGCAAGGGAAGTCCTAGTAGCAAATATTTAGCAGGAAATGAACAGAAAAAAAATTACTATCTCACCATATCAAGGAATTATTATCTCTTATAGGTTTGTCTATATTTTTTCCTAACCAATCTGTATGTTTACGTTTTTGTTTTAATTTACCAGGGTCTTTATTTGAGTTTTACTCTGCAAATGTTTCTTATAACAATGCTCTTTTTAAAAAACATTTTTTTATTGTGGTAAAAAACACATGATATGAAATGTACCATCTTAACCATTTTAACTGTTTAGTTCAGTAATGCTAAGTATATTATCATTGTTGTGCAATCTCCAGAACTATTTTATCTTACAAAAGTGGAACTCTATATCCAGTAAATACCTCTCCTCCTGTTTTTTTTAAGCACACATTGGATTTCTTCTCTTCATTCATATTTTATGTTCTTAAATAACCCACCCCAACTAATGTTGATTTTTAAATAAATATTTCTCTCTACTAAAATACATTTACTTTATAAATACTTTTTAAACTTGATCTCTGTGAGACACCATTTCTGCAATTGTAAGCAAAATAGATGCATTCCTTGTCATCATGGGGCAAAATCTGTGACGCAGTGATGATAAGAACATAAAAAAATGGTAGTTACATTGACTGACATAACAGTATAAATAATAATGAAAACAATACCATTGAATCCCAGGATTTGTTTTCTCAAGAGATGCTATGAAATTGTGACTCTTAAATCCTCAAACTTATAATTGAATATGCCAAGGACAGATTTTTGCCCATCTATTTTAATAGTTCTCACCTGCTCTAGAGACCTGCCCACCCCCCACATGACTCCCCAGTCTGCGCAATGACTACCTGCCTTGGCAGTTCCACTTGCAAAGCTATTCACTTTAGCTTCTAACGAGGGCCAGCCGGAATGGGATTGCATTCAGACATAATCTATGCACCCGTATCTAATGGCGCTCAAGAATGACAACACAATCTTGAAACGACTTACCCGCTTTCTACCAAAGGCCTCTAGGGTTTCCCATATCACCATGGATAATTATTACTTTGCTTCTCCAGACTACACCTCATCTACCTATTAAACACACACACACACACACACACACACACACACACACACCAAGGACAGTAAAACCCAGCCTGGAGATGTGTAACAGCGTAAGATACTGGAGTGAGACAGGCTGCCGTGTAGGTCTTGCACTTACTGTGTGACAATGGGCAAGTTGTTTAACCTCAGTTTCCTAAACTAGACTTCCCCTAGTTCATAGATGTGAAGATCTTCGAATAATTCCTGGACCATTACCTAAGTCCCATAAGCATTATATACGTATTCACTACTGGAAGCTCCGTGGTTTGGTGAACTAGATAGTAATTTGTAACTGGTGCCCAACTATATATAATTCACCATATTCCCCAATTCCACTGCATGCCTACCTACACTCTGTTTAGATGCCTAAGTTTACAAAACTTTTCATTCCACCTAGATGACATAGCTCTGAGTAGAAAGAAAACACTTTTAGCCAGTAAAATACCCTTGGGACCAAAGAGTGCTAGGCAGAAAAGTCCAGATGCCCTCTTAAAGCCAGATCACTGTCACAGAATGGGCTTTGGAAGGATGACCTAGTTTCTAAGCTCACAATGTTTTCATATCTATTCTTCTGGTTATCCCTGGTACCTAGAAAGAAAGCTCTTGTGCTTTGCCACTCTTACCACTTCCCATAGCTTTGTTCACTGCACGACTGCTGTTACCAGACAATTTCTCCTGGACGGAGGCATATCGTTCATGATTCTCATCTACTATGGATGGTCTCCAACATTTCTTCCAGTTAAAGTTCTTATAATTTTAGTAATTCTTTGTTTAGCAAAAGCCTGTCACAACACCTGTGACTTCCATATCTACATGTTAATAGCATTTCTGTCTTTGAATCTGAATGTAAAAGTCATATCCTCTAGAAAGCTTATGCTAAGTCTCCCCCAACGTGTTTAAATTTGGTTGTTATGCTTTTCTATACCTAGTTGATGCCTTTTCATGGTTACATTGAACATATTTGCATTATTTGTTCTACTCTGTCTTCTCCATTAGACTCTATGCTTCACAGAGATGATCAAGTTTGCTGGTCTTATTTTATTTTATTTTATTTTTTGCTGAGGACAACTCTAACTTTGGTCATAGTTGCCAGAATCTAAAACATACCTTAATTTTTATAAAATGTTAGTGTTTTCAAGATTCTTCCATTTATTTTCTTTTGATTTTTATTTCTACTTAATGTTCATAATCCTTATCTCTAGATCAATTATGTAAGACAGTCCAGATTGTGGTTTATTTTTGAAGAACTATGAACTGAATTGAGGGAACTCTTACACAAAATTCCCCATAGAAGCTCCAGTGGTTTTGCTATTACACTATAATCCCCGTTAAACATCTGACTCTCCATTATGGGAAATTTGCTTTGGCAGAATTCAAACAGAATGAACATAAATCTGAATGAAATATGTTCGTGGGACTCATTAGTCCAGCTCCCTTGCCTCACTTAAATATATAGTACCTGTTAATTCCTACTAGGTTCTTTCACAGTTTTAAAGGTATCTGTGGACTCTTATCTTAAACATTATGTGCCATCTTCAAAATTCTTTAAGGCTTATGCCCTAGATTTTAACAGAATGTTCTTACAAGGCAATAATTTCTACAAAGACGTGATTTAAAAAAAAAAAACATTTTACCCCCCTCTATTAACAACTTTCCAGAAAATTAGAAATAAGGAGATTATTATTATTGTTATTCCTGGTGAGTTAACTGCAACATTATATTTCATGAAATGATTCCTTTCTTATTAAAAATAAAAACATCAACACTAGCAACAGCAATTAGCATTTACTGAGCCCTGACTAAATGTCTAGGATTTATTTGAGTTTTATATTTTTTATGTATGAATCTCACAATAATTCTATTAAGCATATATTAGTGTTACTATTCATACATGAAGAAGTAGGCTGCACACAAGTAGAATGCACTCAATATGAGTTGGTAAATGAAAGGAGATTTCAAAACCAGTTCCTTCTGGGTCCAGGGTTCATGTACTTTCAGTAAGAGCTGCCTCAAATGTGTAATCATAATTTAAAGCTAGAAAACAAACAAACTTTGTCTGAGTACTTTGTAAAACTTTACAAATCAGAAAAGCATAGTGATGTAATGTTAACCGAGAAAGGACAGACTCCGTCTGAGCACAGAATTGGGACGAAGCATCCAGATGTAGCTTCTATGGTATCTTTTTACAGAATGGAAGAAGACAAAGACAGGGGTTTTATATAGTCTTTATGTAGTGCCCAATATAGTCTTATAACATGACATTTCATTCTATTCCTATTCTAAACTTAGAAGGATCAGAACATAGACAAATATAGCTGTTATGAGAAGAGAACAGATTCTCCCTTCATAAAAACTGATGTGTTAAGATGAATAATAGGTGAAAAAAAAGCAGACTTCTTACTTATAATGAGATCAGATAACAACCAAGAATAAGTTAAGTATTTTGCTAAATGAAAAAGAAAAAAAGGAAAGAAGTTAAGAAATGATGGATAACAAAATGTTTAGTTATATACTTAAAGTTAAAATTCTTAATAGAATATTATTGAGTTTTTTGAGTAGTAATGGTTAGGAATCCATTCAGCTGCAGGTAGCAGAAAAACCAACCACAAATAGCTTGAAGCAGTTCTTCTCAAACATGGCTGATTTTAGAATTACCCAGACAGCATTTAAAATGAGTGAATATTGGCCTCCACTTCTTTCTGTTTCTGGTGAAACTGGTCTCTTCCTGTATAAGTATTTTTTTTTAATTCTTAGTCATTCTATTGTCAGTCTATGTATCAGTTATCTCTTGGTGCATAATGAATTGTCCCAAGTTAGCAACTTCAAACAATAAATATTACTATCTTACATGTTTAGGTCATGAATCTTGGTACAGTCGAGCTGGGTACCTGCGGCTTAGGCTCTGTCCCAAGACTAATCAAGGTATCAGTTGGGACTACAGTTGTGTCCAGCTTCAGCTGAGGGAGGATCTGCTTCTTAGCCCTCTCACACTGATGAGTCTTTTGGGGTGATAGTGGGGTCTGGAGCCGACAACCAAGAAAGAATTCTTGAAGATGACTTTTGTTCCAAAAGGTGATTTTATTGGGGCGCTTGGGTGGCTCAGTCGGTTAAGCATCCGACTTTGGCTCAGGTCATGATCTCGCAGTTTGTGAGTTTGGGCCCCATGTCAGGCTCTGTGCTGACAGCTCGGAGCCTGGAGCCTGCTTCAGGTTCTGTGTCTCCCTCTGTCTCTGACCCTCCACCCGTTCATGCTCTGTCTCTCCCTGTCTCAAAAATAAATAAATGTTAAAAATTTTTTTTTTAAAAAAGTTAAAAAAAACACACAAAAGGTGATTTTATTAAAGCACAGGGACAGGACCTGTGGGCTGAAAGAGCTGCCTTGGGACCATGAGGAGAGACTGATTATATACTGTGGGGTTGGGGGAAGTAAAGTCCCGATGAAGTTTCCAAAGAGATTTTCATATGCTAACGAAGACTCCCAGGATCCCATAGGCCTAGCTATTGTCAAGCTAATGTTGTTTTTCCCTCTAGCAAAGCATTAACGTTAAGACAGTGGGAGGTCATGGAGAAACGTTTTACTCTGCCAGCCTCAAGTATTTGTCAACGGGCTGCAGGTTATAAGGAAATTTAATTTTACCTGCCATTTCCTTTTTGCCTTTGTTCCCAGACACTATGGAGAGAAGGGTTGGGGCTCCAGGAAACTGAGTCTACAGGTTCCTGGAGATTGGACTATTGATGATTGCCTTTTTCTTGTACTTTACTAAGATATATGTAAACTGATGGAGACTCAAGTCCTGCAGGACTGTGATCACCATCAGTTAACCATTTGTTTTTCTCCTTTCCTTTGTTCTTGGGTAGCCAGGAGTGCCCAGGGAATGTCGCACATATCCCACCTGGGGGTGGTGGGTGTCTGCCACCTTGTCAGCTTGCCTTATGCTCCCTCATTAACATGGTTGTTGGGTAGCCTCAATCCCTGAGTCCCTGTGGGTTTTTGCAGAGACACCAATGTTTTTGCCATGTGAGCCTCTCCAAAGAACAGCTCCCAGTATGACACCTTAAAATAGGTGATCCAGAGAGCAAGAAAGAGTACCCCATTATGAAAGCCATGGTCATGTGTAACCCAATCTTGGAAGTGACATCCCTTCACTTTTAACATACTCTGTTCTTGAGAAGCAAGCCACTAGGTCTAAGTCACTCCCAAGGGGAGAGATTACAAAAACATTGGAATACCAGAGAGTGAAGACCATTGAGGGACATCTTAGAGATAGCCTAAGGCAGCCAGGAATCAGAATTGGCTTAAATAAAGAGAGCTTTTTCTTTCTCACGTAACAAGAAGCCAGAGAGAGGCTCAGTAGCTGAAAATGTTCAGGGCTGCCAAGAAAGCAGAATGCCAGTCATCTCCTGGCATTTGACAGGGACAAAGGGAGAGAGGAAGAAGGAGGTCTATGCCAGACATGCCTCTCCTTTTTATTAGGGAAGCTAATACCTTCTTGTGTCTTCCTGGAAGACATTTGTTTGTGTCACTTGGGCTCCCGTAAATAGAGGTGGAAGTGAGTGGTGGATGTTTACCCTCAACCTTGATATAGGAGCAGCAAGGGAGCCTAGGGTCGTGAACAGCTTTTGAGTGCCTATCAATAGTGCGTGCACACAGTGCATACATTTCTTTGTATGTTCCTCTTCACTGTATCTTAATTTCAGTTTGTAAACTGAAGTGCGAATTAGTGTTAGTACAATAAATGTACTAAAGTCCATTATTTCCCGTAGCTTCAAACATATCACAATATACTCTTGAACCAGAAAGTAGCAAAACACCTTCAAGCAGCTGAAAGAGCTCTAATCAAGTTCGTGCGCCTAAATTTACAGGAAATGCCTCAGACCTTCATTTTCAGTTTCATTTATGAGTTTTTAATTCACAGTGCTAACAGAATTAATGATTAACTCATTCCACAGCTTGAAAAATAGGTTTGCCTCAGTTTTTGCCTAAAGGGTAAACTCAATATTTTAGCATTTTATAAAAGGACTTTCCTAATGTGGTCACAACCTTTGTTCATTGTCTTACTCCTCACTGCTTCTTCCACACTCTCTTGTCTCCAGCAACTCATGTGTTCGGAGAATAACGTCTTCTTCTTGACCTTGCTGCTCTCTCTCTGCCTGCAGTGTCCTTCCTGACTCATCTTTCAAGGTCTACATCACATCAAACAATCTCAGATGCCTACAGGGACAGAGAAACAATGCAAATGAGAAGAATGTGCTGGTGGATGCATATTAAACACATAGAAATAACTCTTGCAACAAGAGATATGCTCCATCCCATTTTTTTCTTAACATTTTCTCTCTTCTTGGTTGTTCTTTTAGACAAAAAGAATTTTGATGGAAACATAATGATCAGCCTAGGCTCATCACTGCTGTGTGGAATATGGCTACAGTATTGTCGTATCTTCTATTTCCTTTAATTTTGGGGGGGGGGGTAGTAATTAGAAATCCATAGTTCTGTGGAGTATTTTGTCTTGTTTTTGGTGTGTTTTTTGTTTGTTTGTTTGTTTGTTTTTAGAGAGAGATTGGGAGCACGGAAGAGCGGGAGAGGAGCAGAGATTGAGAGAGAGAGAGAATCTAAAGCGGGCTCCATACTCAGCGCAGAGCCTGATGTGGGGCTCAATCTCATAATGCTGGGACCATGACCTGAGTGGAAATCAAGAGTCAGATGTTCAACTGACTGAGCCAGCCAGGTGCCCCAGAAATCCATAGTTTAATATGAAGCATCCCATTTTAAAATCCAGGTATATGAATATACATATTTATCATTTAATTATTTTAATGGAGAAAGAGAACATTCTACATGCTGCATTAAATACATCTGTAGTCTGGAATCAGCCTGCTGACTGCTAGTTTGCAAGCCTATATCAAAATAATTTCTTTTTTGGAGTCTTTCCTAAATATCCAAGCTAGTTTCTTCCCCCACTGTGCTCCAGAAGTAGCAGGCTGACCTCCAAAATAACACTTTGTATATTCTACACCTGTGGTGTGTATGTAAGTCTTTACCAGGACTGTGGTAATTGGAGAGCTGAGTCTGCACATTTTGACCGAATTCCCAGCATAGCACATGGAGTTCATCTCATAGTTGATACCTTGTAAGTGCCTGATGCAGTAATACATCTTGAATGAATAAAGGAATCCAATACAGAAATGGAGTTGATATGGAGTTGATGTGGAGAGCACATGATCTAGTTAGAGAACAAATAGGCTTTGATTTAGCAATGAAATACTTGCAGGAGAAATTTCCTGGATGGACTCCTTGGACAGAAGCATTGGATAGTGGCCCAAGATTCATGCATTTCACACATATGTGTTGAAAGCCCATGATTCATCAAGTTCTCTTCTTATTCATGGGAATTCAGAAAACAACAACACAGAAAAAAAATCTTAGTAAGAAAGGAAAGATAAGAAAAGCAAAAAATAAAGCAAGTCATGTTTTCAATTGTTATCATGTATTTTGGGTGGGGTGTAAAATGAAACCAGGATGGAGGGAAATGCTAGCAAGAACCTGATGAATGAGATTGGGCTGTGTACAGATTGAAATAGGCTAGTCATGTTAGCTCTCTGTGAGAAGGGGAACATTTGAGTGAAAACCTTAAGGAAGTGAGGGAGCCATGCAAGTGGATATCTGGAATAAAAGTGATCCAGCAGATGGAACAACAAGTTCAAACCCTGAGGCAAGAGTATACCTATTCAAAGAAAGAGAGCTGGTGGAGGGAGGAGAGAAGAGAGTAGAGATAGGGAGGAAGCCAGATTAGACACATAACAGGAGGCTAAGAGTGAAGATCTCTTAGAACACTTATAAGCATTTTGTAACAACTTTAACTTAAAAAAATTTTTAAGATTTCTTTATTTTTAAAGAGAGAGAGAGAGAGAGAGAGAGAGAGAGAGAGAGAGAGACTAAGCACAAGTGGAGGAGGGGCAGAGGGAGAGGGAGACACAGAATCCAAAGCGGGCTCCAGGCTCTGAGCTGTCAGCACAGAGCCTGATACAGGTCTCGAACTCACAAACTGTGAGATCACAACCTGAACTGAAGTAGGATGCTTAACTAACTGCACCACCCAGGCACCCTGTGACAACTTTGACTTTTACTCCAAGGTAGATGGAAACCATTGGAAGAGCAGAAGAATGACACGATTTGACATATTTTCATGAGATCCTTCTAGTGATTCTGTTGAGATTGGACTGGATGGGAATAAAAGAGGAGAAGGATGACCACCGAGACAGTGATTGAGGTAATGCAGGCAAACATGATGGCAGTTCAAACCAGTGCTGTGGTCACAGAGGTAAAGAGGCTGATAGACAACTTGGTTTCATACCTCCTTAGGTTATTCACGTAACACCACACTCACTGCAGAATAATTGGGTCACAATGTGACATATCAGCTGAGTCCATGAATATCTTCTCTGGGATCTTTCTAATTTCAGCACAGCCAAAATGAGAATGAAATTGCCTAATCACCATTTATTCCCAACATTTAGGACAATGTCTACCACATATACATTAGATGGATGGGTGGATGGATGGATGCATAATCTGATTGATTTAGAATTTAAGAATTATTCATATTGCTATTTCTCACCATTCAGTGCAATTTGTATTCTTGGAAGCATGAATTGAGAACAGCCACAAGTGCTGATTGTGGCAAATGTGCTGCTGTAAAGCTGGGCTACAAAGACAGCCATTTTGTCCTGTCTGGTGATAAATAGGCATAGTTTGAGTAATGGCAATTAGAGCCAGAATTCAACTGGTGAGTCACTGTGAACACTACTTGAGTGAACTGACGGATTGTGATCATGACTATTCCTCATTTGGAAGCCTGGGGACTTAATGCTTTTGTTTGCCTGTGTTTTCTCCCTGGCACAGTCTGTGAGCCTGGAATGAAAAGATGATTATCTTTAACCAACATCTCATATTCTTTGATTTTCATCAAGCTTTTCACGTTTTCATATCAAGAAAATTGAAAATGATTTTTATATAAGACTGACTCAATGACGCTTTTGCAACAAATTGTCTTTTAAAATATAATATGCAGACCTTTTTTCAAAAAGTAAGTCTTGTAATAACTTCATAAAGCAAGAATGTATTAGTTCTTCATCTTCCAAAAATAAATTGAAGCCACTGTCCCTATTTTGATTAAAATAATTTTATACACACTTAGATACATAAAATGCTTTATGAAGGGGCTAACAAAAGATTCCACTATAAATCTTAAAACTTTGAAAATTCTGTCACTATTGGATCATCCAAATGAAGAACAATGTCTTTTTTTAGGTATCCCTCGTAAATTTTTTCTCTTAATTTTTCTGTAAACAGTTTTGTGTGTTTTGCTATCGAGCAACTTAAATGTATATTTTTTTAGGTCTTGCGGTCATTATTTAAAGTAGGCTGATAAACAACAAAGGCAGTTGATGTCAATAAAACTTAGAAGAATAAATATAAGAACAAAGGGAGAAGAAAATGTGCATCTGCTGAAAGGAAAGATACTGTTGAATACTGATTAGGAAAGTGGTCTGGGAGTTGTTGGAGAAAACCTCTAAAGCATGCAGCTTAATGTACAGCCGCAGTGAAAGGGCAGGGAGAATGCTAGATCATATGGCTGGGGAAAGACAATATAAATCAGATTTGGCATCGTTAATCTAAGTTCAAGTGCTAATGTCACCTAAAGAATTGTTCCCTACTTTGCTCCTGGTCAAGAAAGGTGCAGAACAATGCATTTGCTGCTGAAATGGTGTAGTAATGAGGCAGCTACAGGAATTTAGTGGTCTGTGGTTGGCAAGTAGGAGAAAAAAAAGAAGATTCACAACCCTGCTGGTAAGTGCACGCTAAGATGGGTGTCACTGCTCTTTCTCTTCAGATGAGCCATTGGGAGTGAAATAAACAAGAGATATCATCGAGTTCATATTAAACTAAACCCCAAGCCACTTCAGCCAGACTTGATGGAGACTTCCACATTCCCCAAAACCCTCAGATTTCTACCCTTTCAGTTTGTCTAATCTTTCCCCGGAGGATACTTTGCTGCCTCACTTGACAAGTAGTTCTCTTTATTTGGTTTTCCTCCTTTCTTCTTTTATTTATCTGCCTCTTCTCTTATTGGTATATTATGAGAACTAAAGAGGATACTAAATTTTTTTTTTAATTAATACAATCCTTGGTACATATTAAATGCTCAATTATATGTATTATTATTCAAACAACTACCCATTCTTACCTTTTCTTTATCTCAGTGCAGTCCTTTTTACTCTGGCCATTCTTCCAGTGTATTGTATTCTAGAAACCTACATTTCAGAGCTGAAAGCCTCTGTTGGTAATGTGTTTTACAGGTGTAAAAAAAATGGACTTTCAAGGGAAAAGATGATGAGGCCCAAATCTCAGAGTTGGTGCTTCTATGAAGACTTCTCTCCCATTTTCCATCCAACTTGAATCCTTAGTTTAGGGTTTCCTTACAGGGAATAAAAACACTAGATTCTCTCAATTTTGTCTTTGAACTATTTTTTCCTGTATATCACGCCCTCCATCCCCATCCTGCCCCCGTATCAACATCATGCTTGGATCATTGCAGTATCTCCCTAGCTCATTTTTTGGCTCCTCTCTCTCTTCGAATCCATTTACTCATCATGAAAGGTCACACTTCTAGAGCCATGACACTTCTGCTGTCACTTTAATCTTCCATGAATGCTCTAACCGAAATTCATATAAATACAAACTCCTTTGCTTCATTCTGAATACTCCTCATCCACTGCCTCTCTTCTTGCTACCGCTCTTCTCCAACACACCTCTCAATGCCAGATGGCCCACTGTTCTTAATATATAATAAATATGCTACAATTGTGCCCATTTATATGCATTTGCTTAAGTGTTCCCACTACAAAAGTATGTTATAGCATACCACACTATGTTATATATATTATTCTATTTCTTCCTTGCCTAAATTTTATGTATCCTCAATCCAAGGTAATGTGAAATTGAAAAACTGAAAGGGCCAGAAAACCCCAGAAAGTTGTTATGTGTCCATATATACAAGCATATGTATGCTTGTAAACAAGCATACTGGTATTTTTTCCTCTGAATTATTATTCCAAAAGCAATATCCTTCACCATCTTGTAAGGAAAAACTTCATGTGAGGATAGGTTCAAAACAAAACAATAATCAAAGCAATTCTTATGTCTGAAATTACCCTACTTGCAGGATCAGTTCTTTGATATTAAAAAAAAATGGATTCATTTAACTTGATAAATAAGAGGTTACTAATACCTGATATCCTCTCTTTGCTTGCAAATTGATTTTTTAATGAATTGGTGGAAACTTTGTTTGAATCTTTCTGGTACCATTACCCTTTTCACCTTTGCAAATCTGAGTTGACAGTGCAATAGAATGCTGCAGACAGCAGGATGCATAGTAAAAGATACAGCCACTGGACTGGTTGTCTTATCCACACAGAGCCATCAACAGGCTATCAACAGGCCCCCATAGATTTCCTCTTCCGGACACTCTTGGCACATAAGATCTTCCTAGTGTCTTTATGATTATGTTTATGGTTTTTAGATATTATGCAAAATATCACAGTACTAGATATAGTCGTAGAGGATGCATTAGATATCAGTGCACTTAACACATGTAGGCAAATTTAAAATGATCCGTAAAACATTGGGGTGCATGGGTGCCTCAGTCAGTTAAGCGATGGCCTATTGATTTCAGCTCAGGTCATGATCTCACAGTTCATGGCAATGAGCCCTGCACTGGGCTCTGTGCTAACTGCATGAAGCCTGCTTGGGATTCTCTCTCTCCCTCTCTTTCTGCCCTTCTCGCACATGTACGATCTCTCTCGAAATAAATAACCTTTAAAAAATAAATAAAATATTGATAGTATACTGAAGGGCGAGGGGGCAGTTAGGTGAGGCATACCATGAGGACTCAGGTGCTTCTGCTGCCAATGGGCAGTGAGCTGTTGGTGCACGGGTGGCTTAGTGCGGCTCTCCAATTGTAGCTGTGTCAGCCTGTTATGATGCGCTCTCCTACATCCTGGCTGCTGGAATCCTCAATACTAAAGTGAAATATTCAAGGCTCTCCAGCACAGATAATGGCTACATTGACCTTCAGTTTAAGAAAAGCCCTCCTGGGGTGTCTGGTGGCTCAGTCAGTTAGTTAGGCGACCGACTTAGGCTCAGGTCATGATCTCACAGTCCGTGGGTTCTATCCCTGTGTTGGGCTCTGTGCTGACAGCTCAGAGCCTGCAGCCTGCTTCGGATTCTCTGTCTCCCTCTCTCTCTCTGCCCCTCCCCTGCTGGCACGCTCTCTCTCTCTCTTTCTCTCTCTCTCTCTCTCAAAAATAAATAAACATTAAAAAAATTAAAAAAGAAAAAAAAAGCCCTACTAAGATCCCATATAAGGTCATTATGCTTGCTACAGCCCTGGTTTGGATTGGTGACTTTCTCATTGCCATAGGCTCCCTTCTGCTGGTGGGCTATATCAGCGAAGGAGTGGGGAGTGAGAGGAGGGAAAACAGGCTTGTCCAGTCCTGATCCTTGGCACCCTGGTGCTCCTGCCAGAATTTTACCACCTGCGCATGGCCTACTATGCATCCAAAGGCTACCAGTGTTACTCCTACAATGACATTCCGGATTTTGATGAGTAGCACCCATCCTCAACCCTGAGGGGATGAGTCACAGATGGGACTGAGCCCAGCTTTAAGATATTGAGCAGAAACTGTGACTAAGGGCTAAGGAGTTCTGCACTTTGCAGATGATAAATGAAAAATGGCCGGATTTTATGGGTCCAACCCCAAGATGTCAGCTGAGCTTACAATAACAAATTAACTGATTAGGACACGCTCTAGTTTTCATCTTCTGGCTCTGGCAAAAGCTGACAAGTTTTTCCACATGTATAGGTATCTTGCAAGAGTAGCAACATTAGTGGTGTGGGAAAGCAGGAGGTTATTCTGTCGTGGAAAGTGTCATTGCTACCTTCCTCTTTGGAGTTGAGCATTTCTTTTATTTTATGTTATTTTATTTTTCAACGTTTATTTATTTTTGGGACAGAGAGAGACAGAGCATGAACGGGGGAGGGTCAGAGAGAGAGGGAGACACAGAATCGGAAACAGGCTCCAGGCTCTGAGCCATCAGCCCAGAGCCTGACGCGGGGCTCGAACTCACGGACCGCGAGATCGTGACCTGGCTGAAGTCGGACGCTTAACCGACTGCGCCACCCAGGCGCCCAGAGCATTTCTTTTAAATAGTCCTCATTGTCAATTTGTTCTGGCGGGAAATGGAAGAATTTAGTATGTCAAATTGCATATCATTAGTCATTCATTTTGAAAACATTTGAGTCTCTTACCCGTGTACGCATCTCTAACTTTGTGTTCTAGTGGAACACCTTGGCAAAAACAAGTGTTGGTGTGGGTGTATCTGTTAATATTTTTTACTTGCTTCCTTATTAACAGTAGCCAGGACTTTTTTTAACCTCAGAGCAAGTTTCCAAAAGGTAAACACTGTCTCTGTTCACCAGTGCTTGGTCAGCTTGATTTGGTCCACCAGTAAACTGGCCAGCATACAATTTGGGTCATTCTGTTCTTTGTTGTTCATGATGTTCTGTATATCATGCCTTTAAGGGCTGGACTTTTGGCTGTTTTCTGAGGGGAAAAAATGTAGATAAGTGGTTATTATTTACCGATTACAAGCCTGTTGCTAGCACCTTGTATTATGATGTCATCTGCTAAAGATCACAAAACTCGGCCTAGATCCCTAGAGGACTAGACTGCCTTAGTTTGATTCTGTTTTCTAGCTTGCAAAAAGTGACATATTCAAAAGAAATTAAAACGCCGAAATCTAAAAAATACAAATAGTAATAACAAAACATTGATAATATAAAGTCATTACTGTCTTCCTCCTAGACAAAGACAGAGACTGTTTCACTTCACCTGAAAGCAAATTTTAAAGGTGTAATTTTTTAAGCTGATAAAATCCTCAGGTTTTATAAAGTGTACCCTGGGATAGTGTGCTAACATAGCAAATTATCCAGTCTTCGAATTTGAACTAGAACTTATTCCTGAAGTTCACTGCACAGGGTAGTCTGTTTCTCAGTTTTTCCTTGCCAAGTGACATGACCTTGAATTGTTCCCAGCTCCAGGTTTGCAAATAAAAAGCACTAGCTGATACCCAATGAACTCTGCAGTGGTAGACTATAAGATAGCTTTTTGAAAATTCAAAGGGTAGTTCTTAACATTTTATCTGACATTAAAGGAGGCGTGCCACAATCTGAAAATAGACCTTTTGGTCTTTAAACAGTAGCTATGAAAAAAGATATACACATCATCCCTACCAACTTAGCAAAATGTGTTTCTGTTTTGATATATGGTGGTCCTTTCTGCGGTTGTATTTCACATGGACTGTAGCAATATCACCAGGATATTTTTTAATGTGTTCATTAATTTTCTTTATAACTAATGCTGTTTCTGGGCTCATATTTTGAATTTAAGGTAGAATACCAAAGAAATTTATTTTTCTTATAATGTAACTTCAAATGCATTTGTACATAGCCTGGAGTTGGAATGACAAATTACAAGTCAGAATTACAAATTGCAAACTTGGAGGACAATATTAAAGATTTATTTAAATATATGAGATATAAAGAATGCTGATAGTTTGAGGTGTGTTTTTTTTCTCAATTAAATTAAGTAAATTCTATCCATGTCCTATTTTTAATTTTTTTTCAATGTTTATTTATTTTTGACAGAGAGAGAGAGAGAGAGAGCAGGGGAGAGGCAGAGAGAGAGGGAGACACAGCATCCAAGGCAGGGTCCAGGTTCTGAGCTGTCAGCACAGAACCCGATGCAGGGCTTGAACCCATGAACTGTGAGATCATGACCTGAGCCAAAGTCGGAAACTAAACCAAATGAGCCACCCAGGCGCCCCATCCATGTCCTATTTTATTCAGGAATTAGAGCCATCACTAACAGAGCATCATAGAGTCTGATATCCTGGATCAAATGCAGGCTCAATAATTTTGTAGCTATGTTACCTTGTATGAATTAAATATTTTATCTCAGCCTCAGCTACTTCTTCAAGATAATATGTGAAATGTAAGTATCTGCCACCTTGATTAATTGTGTACTGCATATAATAGGTTTTCAATACTATGATTGTTTTATTGTTGTTTTTATTTCTATTGCATGCAATTTTATCCTATGTTACCCTTCATGTGTCCTTTGTTCCTACCCATTTTCTTATAATTCTGCATGTTTTATTTATCACCCCCCACCTATCTGTTTAACTCCTTAAATGTAGAGTATAAATTATATTCCTAATTTTGTATGCCTTTCTTGCAATGTCTTGGTTATGACAGTCAATGATAATTTATTAAGTTCAAGTTTAGCCATTGAAATTTAGATCTGGATCATGACCTGATTCAATTGTTAACTTGTAAAGGATTGGTAGTTTTAGCACATTTCCCTCTCTTCTTTGGAGAATACTGAACATTTTCCCTGGTCGTAAGGGTGGAATTTGAACTGGGCTGGACCCGTTATGTAAAATCTTCCTTAGCTATAGATTCGGTCAGGAATTTAGGCAAACAAGATCAATTAGAGATTTTCCAAATTTTCTCATGGACTTAGCAAAAAATATTTTTCTTCCTGGGATGCCTGGGTGGCTCAGTGGGTTGAATGTCTAACTCTTGATTTTGGCTCAGGTGATGATTTCACGATTCGTGGGATTAAGCCCCGCTTTGGGCTCTGTGCTGACAGCACGGAGCCTTCTTGGGATTCTCTCTCTCATTCTCTCTCTGCCCCTCCCCTACTCATGTGTGCACTCCCTCTTTCTCTCCCTCAAAATAAATATTTAAAAATATTTTTTCTTCCCTTATCTGTAAAATATGAAGAATAATATACCTCTTCATAAAATTCTTTTGATTACTACATGAATATTAAACAACCTAAAAATGACTTGGCATAAAGTGAGTTCTCAGTAAATGTAGCTGATCACCAGCTATCATTATTGTTGTTACCATTATTGGTATCACTTTGTTCCAGGATTGCCAAGAGAATAGGTTCTGCATCGGTAGCTTCAGAGACCATCTTGCTCATCACACAGGGAATGACTGAACAAAAAAGTAAAGCCAAGCAGAAGAAATTCTTAGGGATGAAGAAGGAGAAAGTGGCCAAAGCTTACTGAGTCCATATGTCCAACCATACCTGACTGCCAGGAAAGTCTATTGGAATTCTGAAATAAATGCGCCAATAAGTTTCCTTTAAAAAAATAATATGAGCTTTGGATTTTGTCACTGTCATCAAAAGAAAATTAAATGATATTTTCACTAAGCCATGTAGCCATCAAATGAGCAATTTTCTGGTAAATTTGATTAATTTGAAAGACAAACTTGATATTCAAGACTGGATCTCTCTCTCTCTCTCTCTCTGTCTGTCTCTGTCTGTCTGTCTGTCTGTCTCTCTCTCTCTCTCTCTCTCACATGCATACAGGCAAGATTTCTTTTGCCTGAATTATCCACATAATTTATTCAGTTAAATGCTTGCCTCGATCTGCATAGCCATAATGAATTAATAATGGAAATGATGCTGAGATAGAAGAAACTTTAAGATCATTACTATTGTTCCACCTAATTAAGAGACCCAGAATGACCAATGAGGGTCTGCAGTTAGTATCATCATGATTTGATATTCTGGATATTCACATTCAGTGTAAACAAAGGAAATGGAAGCTCCTTAAAAACAAAAACAAAGTATGGGACTTAGAAAGATAAAGAATTACTATCCTGGGATGCCTGGCTGGTTCAGTCAGTAGAGAATGAGACTCTTGATCTCAGGGTCGTAGGATCCTGAACTCAAGCCCCACATTGATCATGAAGTCTACTGAAAAAAAAAAAAAAATTACAAGCCTTAAGCATGGCTTAAGATCTAAGCATGAGGAGCACTCTCAACAATAGCTAGGTTATGGAAAGAGCCTAAATGTCCATCAACTGATGAATGGATAAAGAAATTGTGGTTTATATACACAATGGAATACTATGTGGCAATGAGAAAGAATGAAATATGACCTTTTGTAGCAACATGGATAGAATTGGAGAGTGTTATGCTAAGTGAAATAAGTCATACAGGGAAGGACAGATTCCATATGTTTTCACTCCTACATGGATCCTGAGAAACTTAACAGAAGACCATGGGGGAGGGGAAGAAAAAAAAATGGTTACAGAGGGAGGGAACCCAAACATAAAAGACTCCTACAAACTGAGAACAAACTGAGGGTTGATGGGGGGTGGGAGGGGTGGGTGGGTGATGGGTATTAAGGGCACCTGTTGGGATGAGCACTGGGTGTTGTATGGAAACCAATTTGACAATAAATTTCATTAAAAAAAAAAATCTAAGCATGAGGAAGTAAGTGGTCTTGGGGCATAAAATGGAGATTTGTGTCTTCTGCATTGTGCATAACTTGGATCATTAAACAACTAAAAATAAACCTTCATTTTTCCTTTGGTAACTTGGAAACTTCATAATAAAATAAGCTCAAGTAAGCTATATTTCAGAAGCTTACTAAGGGAACAATTTTCTTAATAATTTCTACATGATTGTTACTGTATTTTATTTTATTATTATTTTTTAAATGTTTATTTTCAGAGACAGCGCAAGCAGGAGAGGGCAAAGAGAGGGAGACAGAATATCCCAAGCAGGCTCTGCACTGATGGTCAGAGCTCTGTAGAGCCTGACGCAGGGCTCAATCCCACAAGCCATGAGATGGTAACCTGAGCAAAATCAAGAGTCAGACACTTAACCGACTGAGCCACCCAGGTGCCCATGAATGTCGCTATATTTTAATTTGAATTTATGTTAGATTTATGGCCAATCAGGGTAAAAATAGGTGATTTGCCATTAGGTAATTTTCATGTTACAATTCCCATGTTTTTGATTAGCATTCATAAACCTTATGAATTTTTAATTCAAAGCTAATTTTACCAGATAAAGATCTTTAAATAGGAGTATTTCTATTCTGTACCTTTTTGCAATAATAATATTTTACTCATACATATTCATGTAATGCTAAAAATTTTTGCCAAACATTTCTCTATATAATACTTGGCCATAGTCTGTAATCTGCTACAATAATAATCTGTAATAGCTGATACTATAAATAAGTTAATACTTCTCAGAACGTATTAGCTAATTTTTCGCCAGAATTATAAAGGATTATGTTATAAGCTGACATATCATGAAGTAAATAAATATCTATTTTTCCTAGTGATTCATATATATATATATATATATGCCTAAATGATTTGAAAGGTGGTATGAAATATCACCTTGAATTAATTCTTCACATAGTCACAAATCAGCATGAATCATGCTTCCAATTATTTGTGAAAAACTAGTCTGCATTTAGCTTGTGGATGCCAGGCTAGCACATTTCCCAAAACATGCGGAAGCTTTTGTTTTTCACTGCTCGCTTCCACTGATTCCCCTCTGTCTCCGTTTTATGCTGTTCTTACTCATTTCTGCTTTTTTTCCTCAGGTTGGCTCTCTCTCTTTTTCTCTCATGCTATATCATTTTCTCTTAAGACAGTTGGTGGCATTTGAAGATGGGATTTAACTATTAGCACAATCTTGCCTTTGCATGGCCGCCTTTCCCCCAAGGAACTGGCTTTCCTTTGAAATTGGCTTTAGATCTGACAAGGCTTCTGCAGTTTCACATTACCGCTAGCCCAATAGAGAAAATGAAGCCAAGAAATTTGATCAGGTTATCCTAGGGCAAAAGAAAAGGTTGGTTTGGGGAAATGCTTAATTTCCATGATCCAGCAGGGATTTATAAGCTGATTCTCCTGAGGAAAACAGAATCTGGTTTTCCATTTATCTACCCAGCTTTTCCGAATTACCAGCTCTAGGTGGTTTTAAAGATAAGGAATTGGAATGGATTCTGAATGTCGAATTCAATGCTTGATATGAGGTTATCTTAAAACATAGGTCAGAGCAGCAAGCCCCCCACACCTCACCACCCCCCACCTCAGCTACCACACCAATTTGTATCTTTCTAAGGTCTTTAGTAGATTTCCTCTTGAAAAATCTTGGAAGAAACTTAAATGCTTCAGACTAAGAGAGTATGTTAACCAAAGGTCAAGAAGCAGACAGTAGGTTAATTGAGAAAGGATTTTCAAAATTTTATATTATCTCTATCTTGTATCTTTTAATTTGTCTTGTTTCATAAGGAGAATGTTGAACAACAGGCTGTTTCTTTAAGCAATAAGGAGAAAATAAATCTGGCACCTTTCCTTACATCATTAAGCATAAGATGAACTAATATGCATAGACTCTTGGGGGCTGTTACTGCCTCTGAAAATGATCAACATTCACCACCATGATTTTTCTGCTCTGTGTTTTTTAATATTATATACGCGATGAGTAATAGATTCAAGAGTAAATAATTTAATTTTGTAAAGGAATTAGATGTGTTATGTTGTGTCTGTTGTCCAGAATTCTTATGACCTTTTAATACAAATTTGAGTTACATGTGGAAAATTGGAAGCAATAGCTCTTTCTTCATTTTCACAGAACCAATTTAAATTTGTCATTCTTGTGTCCTCAATGCAGCAAAGAAGCTTGCCTTTTGCATTACTCAGACTATAAAGGCCAATGTGGGGGTGTCACACCAAATGCAGGTGAAGAGGAGAATGCTAATTAAGAACCATCATTCAATGTCATTTCCACATTAGATTAAGAAAAATCCATTAGAACACTCTATCTTATTTTTCTGGAGAGGTCATGATCCAAGCTACTAACCTCATCAAAACAAACAGTCATAATCACTCTTTATCCACTTCGCCACCATTCAAGCTAAATTTAGGTCTCATTTGCCTTTAGCTAACATGTTTTCTAAATGCACTGTAATCATTTCTTCATTTTCAAGAACTTACTAGAGCAGTCCCATACATCTTTGCCCACAAGCATTTTTGTCAAACTAAGGCAGTTCATTGGAAATGTAAGCATTTTCTCTTTGGGCCCAGAGACTAATTTTCCTTCTATGGACTGCCCAGAATATACCTGAGGAAAAGAAGTTTTATGGATGGAGTCTTTAGCCCTTGTTAACTTGCTGAGAAACCATGGAAAAAGGGAGATTCAACTCCATTCATGCAGATATGTTTGTTGTTTCAACTAAATAAACAAATTTAGACAACCATTTTCATTTCTTTTGTTACTGTATTGATCATAAAATTAGTCTTCCAACAGAGCCAATCCCTTAAGTACATGGTCAGCACCTCATTTTCTGAGCTCAGAAAATATATTACTAATTAATGATCCAGACTTAATAGTAATATTGATTTAGAAATAATGCTGTTTCTACACAAGTAAAGTGAAGTTCAGAGAACAAACAATTAAAAGGATAATTTAGAAAGGAGGATTATTTGAATATTGTGTGCTAAATATTGGTATGAATTATTCAGATGACTACCTCTGTTATTTACTTTACCTGGTATAGATATGGTTTAAGTCATGGCATTAAAATGAATGGTCAGGATTTTTTAATGAATAAATCAATGTATAATGTTTCAGATACTTAGTTTAGGCAACTTCAGGTGCCTGTTTATAGGCATTATGTATATAGTTTAGTAATTATATATATTCATCCTAATATGTATGTGTGTGTGTGTGTGTGTGTGTGTGTGTGTGTATTTTTTCAAACAAACATGAATAAGTCATGTATATAATTGGTGGCTATAGTATTTTATTTAATCTGTTCACTCTGTAAAAAAAGAAGCAGAACATATTTTGATAGTCATGTATGCCTGACATCCTATGCAAGAGGAGAGAAATGATCAAGAATGAAATACATAAGAGTAAAACTATAACATGAACTTCACTTCTGGGTAATTTTTCCTTTCCTTTTTTTTTTTTTCAGTAAATGGATATTCATTATATGTGAGCGTGATAGTCTTCCTGGATAAAGTTGGTAATAGTCACCATTTCTCCATCTGATTTGCGCATTATTTTGTGTAGTAGACACATATGCAACACACAAGAGCTGGTAGACACTACGTGTATTACCAAGGTGACCTTTGATTCTGTCATCAATCAAAAATGAGCTGTACGCTGACAACATGGCAAAGACCAAAGTGAAACTGTATCACATACTATCTGCGAGTGGCTGGCAGAATTGATGTGCTTCCGTTTTGTGAAATGGCTTTGACTACATCCACCAAGTCCGTAAGTGAGATGTTCACAGAGAGACAAACTTCTGTGCAAACATTCAGAGGTTATATATTATATGTTTAAAATCCCTAGAATCAGCAGACACAGATTTAAAGTGCGTGCTTTTCCGCTTTTTAACTGATGTCTTTGAGGAAGATATTCAACTGTATAAGAATTCGTTTTTTGCATCTGTAAAATGATGGAAATATTTGTGGATATCAAGGATGAATTTGAAGATGAAATAGGTAATATATGTCAAGCATTTATCACAGTACCTAACGTAAAGGTATTACAATAATAATACGAAATAGACTACAACTAGTGTAAATGAAACCCAAGTTGCTGTGGAAGTTCAGAGAGGAATTTCTGTGGAACACCTTGGGAGATCAGAAGCATTCTAGTGGAGAGTTAAAAGGTACACTGACTTAAGATTAATCAAGATGACAGCACAGGTGTTTCAGGAGCAGTGAGTGGAGAAATTAAATGCTGAGTGAGTGTTAGGAAAAACCAGATGTGACTTGGGGGACTAAATGTGGTCCAATTTGAATGAAAACAAGTGTAAGGATAGAAGACTAGAAACATTAGTTTGAAATGCAATCTTCCAGGCTCTTGAATGACAGGCCTAAAGGTGTGATATTTATTTTACAGGACAGTTGAAAGACTTTGTTGATTTTTGAAAATTTGGTGGAATGGATTGGAGGTGGAGATACAAGAGGATAATTTAGAAGATAGTTACTAAAGTCCAGACCAACAGAATTACGTTGTGGAGGACTAGGTGGTGGTAGAAATGGAGATAAAGTGACAGAAATGAAAGATAATTCTGGAATAAATATAATCAGACTTGGCAAATATATGAGGTGATGCAAAGGAAAGTATCAAGGGTCAAAGATTGGATGATTCTTTGTGCTGGTTATGGGCTGAATTTATATTTTGAAGCTTTAACCCCACTACCACAGGATGTGACTATATTTGGAGAGTGGGCCTTTAAATAAGTTTAACATTAGATTAAAATGAGGCCACTACAGTGGACCCCATCCAATTTGACTAGTGTCCTTGTAAGAAGAGGAAAGTTGGCTACACAGAGACACCAGGAATTCACGCTCGTGCACACACACACACAGGCACACAGAAGATTGATCAGGTGAGAATCCAGCAACAAGGCAGCCGTCTGCAAGCCAAGGAGAGAGGCCTCAGAAGAAACCAAACTCTCAACATATTGATCTTGGACTTCCAGGATCCGGAACCGTGAGACAACACATTTCTGTTGTTTAAACCGCCCAGTCTGTGGTGTTTTGTTATGGCAGCCTGAGCAAACTAATACAATGTCACTCACAGAAATAGAGAAGATAGTACAGCATATTTGGATAGACGTAGACAATTAGTATAAACAAGGTCATGTCGACATGGCTCATGCTTTGTATATTAAATTTAATGACTGCCTTCTTATGATCTGATGGTTATATTATAACGGTTAAAATATGATGCTCTCGGGGTGCATGGGTGGCTCAGTTGGTTAAGCATCTGACTTCGGCTCAGGTCATGATCTCATGGCTTGTGAGTTCGAGCCCTGTATCAGGCTCTGTGCTGACAGCTCAGAGGCTGGAGCCTGCTTCAGATTCTGCGTCCCTCTCTTGCTTTGCCCCTCCCCTGCTCATGCTCTGTCTCTCCTCTCTCTCTGTCACTCTTTCAAGAATAAGTTTAAAAAATGTTTTTAATATGATGTTAATCATTTTATTTTGAGAAGAATGCTTATCTTAAAGGCTACATAACTATTTTATATTTTTGTATATATTTCATAGATAAAATATATATTTGTAGAAATGTATTTAAATACATAAAAATATTTATATAAATATTGTAGAAGTATTATACTTTATATATTTTATATATTTTTTTTTTAATTTTTTTTTTCAACATTTTATTTTTGGGACAGAGAGAGACAGAGCATGAACGGGGGAGGGGCAGAGAGAGAGGGAGACACAGAATCGGAAACAGGCTCCAGGCTCTGAGCCATCAGCCCAGAGCCTGACGCGGGGCTCGAACTCACGGACTGCAAGATCGTGACCTGGCTGAAGTCGGACGCTTAACCGACTGCGCCACCCAGGCACTCCTATATTTTTATAGTAATTATGTAATTACTATAAATTAATGCTAGCTAATACAACATAAATTTCTGTCCCTAATAGCTTCACAGAATAAAAATCTCCTGTTCATATAAAATGACTATAAATGTTGCACGTTGGATTTCTCTTCTCTAAGAGTTAATCCAGAGAGTGCAGCCCCTTCACTCTTAAAGCTTTGCCATTTTCTCCTTCCTTCCAGTCACATGGGTAGGAGGAGAGAGAACTTGAAAGCTTGTTTTATGGCCATCCGTGGAAGTGGTGGTACATATTTCTTCCTCCAATATTCCACTGGCCAGAACTCAGTTACATGATTCCACCCAGATGCAAGGGATCCTAGGAAATCTGGTCAACCTGTGTGCCCAGGAACAAGAGGAGAATGGAATGCTAACATTGGTAGTCTCTGCCTTATGGCCTACCAGATTTTTAGTTTTCACAGTTACGTACAGTGGGGAGAGGAAAAAAGTAACTAATCTGATATAGGCTACGTTTCTATCAGGATAATTCAGAAGACCACCTGGACTTGGGGATTTACTCTTAACAATATAAACATTTTCTGGCAACTTCAAAACTCTAGGACAGGAGTTGAGAAACTTTTTCTGTATGAAGCCAGATTGCAAATATTTCAGGCATTGAGTGCTGTATGGTTTCTGTTGAAACGACTCAAATCTGTCACTGTAGCATTAAAGCATGCATAGAAAATATGCTAACACTCTAAATGAATGTGCATGACTGTGTTCCAATAAACCTTTATTTACAAAACAAGTAGCAGACCAGATTTGGCCTGAGGCCATCAAGGTTTATGAGTCTTTCATACAGTATATTAGGTAATCTGTCATTTTGCAAGAATTTTAGTCTTATGCTCAGCAGCTAACTGTGCAGAAGCAGTGAGCCTAGGTAATTGCCCAGCAGTAACGTCAAAATAAGTTTTGCCGTGCTCTCATTTACTTGGGCAAAGTTCATGGATTATCATCTGTACAGTAATAAGAACAAAGTTACTTTGTGAAAAGTGGCCTCTATCTCAAAGGTGACTACTTGAACTGGTTATAAAAGTAAAGTGAAAGAGACAGGCCTAAGACAGTGACGGAATATAGCTAGAAGATGTGATATTTAATTACTCTTACGTTGATTTATCTTAGAGGAAGGGTTGTTCTTTCTTGATTTCAGTATTTCTTCAATCTCCAAGAATCTTATATTCATTCTTGTTTTTAGCTATCCTCTCTACTTGGTCCATCTCTACTGGCCTATCTCCTTCATATTGTAAATGCCATCTGGGGGTATTGCTGTCTCTTCCAGTACAGTCTTCAGATCTGCCAAATTGTATACTGAAGCATGTGCAAAGCAGATCCAAGTTCCAGTCTCTAATCTTTCACTCTCTAGCCATATGTCTTAGCATTTCACTTTGCCTCCCAGAGGCCCGGTTTCTTCATCCTTAAAGTTGGAATAATCACAGTGTCAAACTCAGGGACTTTTTGTTTTTGTGTAGATTAAATGAGCTAATCTACATAGATTATCAAATACACTTTTTGGTACCTGATAAGAGTTTGAAAATAGTTGATTAATATTTTAATTTTCTTTAAGAATCCCATCTATAAAACAATATGATTTCTAAAACCATAATTCTGCCAACGTTTCACCAAAGTCAACAATTGCTTTTTTGGTGGTGGTGGGGTGGTCCTAAAGCCTTTTATTCTTTTTTGTTTTAATGTTTATTTATTTTTGAGAGAGAGAGAGAAAGAGCGTGTATGCAGTAGTGGGGGAGGGGCAGAGAGAAAGGGAGACAATCCATCAGAAGATCAGAAGCAGGCTCTACACTGACAGCAGAGAGCCAGATGTGGGGCTCAAACTCATGAACCATGAGATCATGACCTGAGCCAAAGTTGGACTCTTAACTAACTGAGCCACCTAGATGCCCCTCATTTGATACTGTTAAACATAATTTTTTCACATACTTTTCTGCTATAATGTTCGTGGCATTGTACTTTTCTGCTTATCTCTTACTTTTCGATACTTTACTATTCATATAATTTGATAGTTTTCTTTCTCTGACTTAAAAAAAATTTTTTTTTATGTTTATTTATTTTGAGAGACAGAGCAGAGGAGAGGCAGAAAGACAGGGAGAGAGAGAATCCCAGGCAGGCTCTGTGCTGTTAGGGCGGGGCCTGATGGGGGGCTGGAACCCACAAACTGTGAGATCATGACCTGAGCCGAAACCAAGAGTTAGACACTTAATTGACTGAGCCACTCAGGTGTCCCTTCTTTCTCTGACTCTTAAAATATGAGGGTAGACATGGCTTCTTCTCCCCATGCTCCCCACCCTTGTGGATCCTATCATAGCAGCAACTCTCAACAAACCCCAGAAACACATAAAACAAAGTCCTTAATTTCAATGCTCTAAAAGCCCACCTTTGCAATGTTATGAATATCTGCTCTTTCTATGAGTACACTTCAGCCATATCACAGTACATCCAAACCGATCACATGGTCTGGAACTTGACTCATGTTCCTTACTTGCCATCATCGTGTCAGTCTCCCAGGCTTCAAATTCTAAGTCATTTTCTACTCTCCTGCTTCTTCTTCTTTCATATTTATTCATTTCTCCAATACTGCTCTTCCCTCAAAGTATCCTTTCTTCCCCATCTCCTTTGGAAAAATCTCAGATCTTATCCTTGAATTAATTTGTGCCCTCAGTGTCTCTCCATTTCTTCTTCCATCTATCTATCCAGGCATTTATTCAACTACTATTAAGACCCTACTATGGCACCAAGTAGTCTCTGATCTTTGCTCTGAGACCTACACAAAACATCAGTCCACTCCTAGCTTTTTAGAATGTACATTCTCTTAGGGGACACTAAGACAATAGTCATGTTCATATACTACGGAATCAAACTGCCTTACGTCAGAATCTTGGATCCATCCCTTCCTGTAACTTTAGACAATTTACTTAATCTCTCTGTGACTCACTTTCTCATCTGTAAAATGTGGATGATAATAGTACATACTTGATAGATGCTTTGTGAATATTAATTAGGTGGTGGTACATGTAAGCCTTAACATTGTGCAAAACCTTTAATAAACCCTCAATAAATGTTAGCGTTTATTATTGTCACTATTTTTATTAATAAAAACTGAAGGGAAAGTTGCTGTAACAAGGCTTCACATGTTAAGAGCCAAGATGAGTCATCTAGAGTTATAGTGATTGAGGGAAACTGGGCTTTTCTAGAGCCAGCCTACTGAATATCCATCCCAATGCAAACACAGGCCTGGTGTTTGTGAGTTTTGCTGGTAAAACTGATGATGATAGGTGATGGCCCTCTAATAGTAAGCCAAGAGATGTGTCTTTCTCCTGTTCACAATGTGGAGACATTGTAGCTTTTTGAATAAGGAAATAAGTAATATGCTAGACTCAGTGTTTTAAAACACCTTTAAGTCTTATGATGATCTTATTCGTGTATCCATGTCAAACCTGACATCTGTTAAGGCCAATTATATAATTTTCCCCATTTATATATTACACGGTCCCAAGTGGAATAAGAATGAACTATGTCTTATTTCAGGGTTCTTTTTTTTTTTTTTTTTGATGTATAATAAGTATTCAGAAAATACTTGATCATTTTTTGAAATATAGCTTTTGTTATCAAAGCAAATGATTTAGGAATGTTTGGATCACTTCATTTTATGAAGATGTATTCATTTTGCCACTTTATTCCATCCTTACATTCTGCACCATTAAATCAAGGCTAATTAATTGTTTAGAATGCATGTGGTGCTGTGTTATGAGACAACAAGGCTACAGGTAACAGCTAACTCATCTCCACTACCTTAGAGTTAAGTACAAAATCAACTGATTACGATTCTGAGATACAGTTTTCATGATGATTAAGAACTCGATTATTCTCCTGGATTCTGCTTATATATGAACATCACTACTGTGATTTCCATTGTGAGAATACATCATTTACTTTACGTGGAAACATCTTATTTGGCTCTCCTTTGATGGTTTTGTTGTTTTGATCATATACTATGATTATAAAGGCCAAGGAGCCATTTAAACTTGTTTACCTCTCAGAATGAATATTTGATTCATAACTTGGGTAGCTACTAAGCCACATCCATATTTACACTGGGCCCTAATGAAATGGCCGTTTGCAAGAATTGGACTGTAACTGCACTGATGCATGAGGGACAACAAATCTGCTTTACAGGTTACAATTTACTGGTATGATTTGGATGTGTCAGTGATAGGAAAGACCCCTTTGTCTTTGGAGGCTTGGCATTGGCCTGGCAGAATAGTAAGGATCCTGCTGCCTGTTTATTCTTTCCTCAGAGCAGGATGTACCCCTTCTATTCATTTTCTGAGCATCCTGCAAGCAGCACTGTTATCAGAGCTACAGTTGAGATGAAAGGGATCCCTATTATGGACCGTACTGAAAATCTCCACAGGACACCACTCTGCTTGGATTAGGCTGTTATGAAGGCATTGAATCTTTCCAACTTTAGATACAGAAGGGAACTCTTGCTTCTGTATTGTATTCAAGGTGGTCTTGTCTATTCTCTTCCTTACTGCTTTCACCACTGAGGGCGTTTTAAAACAAAGTCAAGTTCCATTTATTCTAAATATTGGAAAATTAATTATACTGGTTCGAGGAGAGATGCCATGCTTCATGTTTATCGTATGCAGATTCTGTACATGTGTATATTTGCATGTCCATATGTCTGTATGTATTAGATGATGACTCAGGTGGCATCACAGGCTGTCCCTTTCTCCTAAGATAATTTATGTGAACAATGGTATCATTAATACAATTTCACCTGATTCTTCACTTGCAGGTTTCAAGAAATGCTTGCAAAGTGTGAGGTTCACAAAATTCACCTGGTTGGCAACTGCATGTGTGTGTGTATTTTCCAATTCCCATTTAAACTCTTAATGACCTTTTTAAAGTTTACTTTAGCATTTTGATCCCAGAAAAGCGCATGTTTTTATTGATAGGGCTATTTATTTCCCAAGGAATGTGAAATAAAGGTATAAAAATTTGTTTTCTGGATGGAGCATTCTTTAGCATGCATAATGAGATTCCTCCCCCACCCCCAACCTTTTCTCTCTTTCCATTACATCTGTTTATTTAGAGAAGTAATGCTTGCTCATATTTTAGGCTTGTTATTTTTATGACTTTATTATGCACTTTTCTTACTTTAATATGCACCACAGTTGCCCCATTTAACAACACTTTCTGTATCCTTTTACTGAAGTTCAATCTCTTGGGAATCAAGAGCAAAAACAAAGTCATCCATCTTCAACAAATATACAAGATTACTCCTAATGATAGTAGTAAGTACAAAATTGGTGATGCTCGCTCTCCACAAGTAGAATTCCATTTAACTACCAATTTCCAAGGAGGCCAAGGATATGAACATAACAACCATTTCAGAGAACGTATTGTATTTTCCTTCTCTGAGATAATTCTGACAAAGGGGTGTTTCACCTTACATCTTAGATCACATGATGGTGAGAAAACTCTATAGCTTAAAGGATAGGAGTTTATTACGGTAAGTATAAAATAGAACAAAACACTTGGGCTTCTACAGCATTTTACGGGAAAATCTCTTCTGACCCTTCTAGAAACAGTCCCTTTGGTAAAGTCCCCATTTTATGTTGGTTTGCTCTGTCATGGGTGTAGAGTTATAGCTTGAATAAATTCTTCTTGAGGGTTTGAAGGTTGGCATGGGAATGCCTTTCTTTCCTAGATCTTATAATGGATGTGTGTAATTCGTCAAGTGTGGAACATATGCCTTGCTTTATTCACAAACTTTTAGAGAAGTTAATTGCCAGCCATCACCTTCAAAATCTGGCACCAGATTTTGATATTTAAATCAGTTGAGTAAGAATTAGTCAGTATTTAAAGCTTTGCAATTTCTTCCTAGTAAATACATTAATTTATTATCAAAATGAAATTTATTTCAATAGTATTTTAAGTTTTTTAAAACTTAGTATTATGCTTCATTAAATATCTTGGTAAGCATTTTAGGTTTTCACTGTATCTACATTTCAGAGTAGATTGTGAATTAAAGACATAAGCAGGCTGCCAGATAATATTAGTTTGTAAAAATTTTATTTGCGTTTTATTTGAGTAGCATTTAAGGGAAAAATGTTTTCTGTATGTTCATTAGATTTGTGGTGCTTTTATGTGTAGAAAAAAAGCATACTATCCTCCATGTGTTTACTTCATAGAGAAAAAAGTTTAGAACTACAAAACAAACTTACTTTTATTTATTCCATCTTGTCCTCCCTTTTAACTGGATTGTTGGCGCTTGTCAATGCCTTGAAAACACAAAAATGCATTGTGCATTCTGCTTTTACGACTTCTGGTTATTAGGTCTTCATGAAGACTTAAAAATAGCATCTTTCTTTCTCTAAGACACAAATAGCATCTTTCTTCCATTCCTGATATTCAACTGTTGCATAAAAGAACAGATATATGATATTGGATGAAATATCAAAAGAGAAACCTTTTCTTGGTTCATAATAACTGGTACTCTTATAATCATCAGTCTAATTTTGAGAATCAAAACTGAACTGCCCTCAAATGTATTTTTCACTGGATAAAGCAAACATGTTTGATGTACAAGAGTTATTGTTAATTACCTTGTGTGTAAGGTATTTATCAATTAATCAGTCTTAGATTTTTCCACCAAAAACAGTTTTCTTCTGGGCATGCATAATAGAAAAACACATTATTCGGGGCAGAGAGTTGTTTTGTACTTCCTCTTAAACAATTCATTCAAATTTAGATAAATTTTAAGTTCTTTTATTTTTAAGTGGACTAGCTATATTTATTCCACTTTGCTTTTTCAGATGCAAATGGTTAAGTGTTCTGCATTCTAATCAGTAAAGAACCCGGTGACTAAATCATAATTTAATGATCTGTTCCTAGAGTGGTAATGATGCAAAATTTAGATCTGAAAAGAGAATTCTCATTTTTATCTAATTGGGCTGATCTTTCTGCAAAATCTCTGCAGGCCTCTATAGTTGTGCTAATAATAAAACACTGGGTGAAGCTGACATAATGAAAGATGCTATATTTTACTCAGGAATATGGATAATTAAAACGTATCTTCATATAAGAAATGACATTTTTGTGCATGTGATAATGTTCATTTTTTATTGAATTAGGGGAATTGTCAGTTTTACTAGATGTAAGAAGTAGGCGTTTTTGGTTTAAATGGTCTTATACACTTTGAGTAAATAGAAAGAAAAATAATCTTTTTTGTTTACCTAGCTATGTACCATTTCCAGTGTTCTTTATTTCTTTCTAAAGATCTGAGTTTCATCTGGTATCATTTCCCCTCAGCTTTAAGAACTGCTTTTAGCATTTTTTGGACTGCAGCTCTGATGGCTATAACCCTCTTTAGTTTCCTTTATTTGGAACTATGTTTATTTTGCCTTCATACTTGAAGAATATTGCCACTGAATCCAGAATTCTAGGTTGATTTCTTTTTTTGCTTCAGCACTTTAAACTTGCTCTTTACCTGTATGTAATGTGCTGCTTTTCTCTCTGTCTTCTTCCCACGTTTTATTTTTATCTTTGCTTTTTTGAAAACTTGATTATTATGCCCTTAAGTGGGGCTCTCTTTGCATTTATCCTGCTCAAAGTTTACAGAGGTCCTCGAATCTATAAGTTCCTGGCTTTCACCACGTTTGGTAAAAATTTCTGCCATGATTTCTTCAAATTTACTTTTATGTTCCATGTCTCTCTTCTTTTGAGACTCCACTTACATACATATTAAATATGTTAATGCTGTATTCATTTTTCTGCCTCTAATCTCTCTTTCATGCTGGAAAATTTATATTGATCTAGCTTCAGATTCACTGACTCTTTTCTCAGTCATCTCTAAACTGCTATTAAGCAAACTGAAAATTTTATATTTTTATCTTATATTTTTTCATATCTAGAATTTCCATTCAGTTTTTTTTTTTTTTTAAGAGATTTTATGTCTCTGCTTTGGTTGTCCTAATTTTATATTCATTGTGAGAATATCTTATTTCTATGATCATAATTATATTTGTGCTTTAAATTCCTTATCCACTATCTTCAATGCATGGATCATCTCACGGTTGATCTCTATTGGCTTCTCTTTGGGTGCAGATCACATATACTTTATCATATGTTGAGCCATTTTGGATTGTTTCTTGGGCATTGTAGATAGTCTGGATTCTGTTATGTTCTCCAAATAATATAGATTTTAATTTTATTTTTCTTATCAATTTTATTACCATAATAAATGTAGATAAGATCAAACTATAGTCTCCTTTGTAGCGGATGGTTGACATCTCAGTTCATTTCTTTTGGAGTCTCAGCAGAGCTGTTTCAAGACTTTCCTACTAATGTGTATTTCAGAGGATAGCCAAAGACGGGGCAGTGTTAATACACAGAATCTGGGGTTCATTCTCCCTGGCTCTCTCCTTTATGGGATTCCCCCTCTTCTTTTTTAGTTGGTCTGGTTGTACAATCTCTGTTCTCTGTTTCTTCAAGTTTTCTTTGCCTATTTTACCCATTTAGCATGGATAGATTAGGTCCTGCCCTCCAGCTCAAACCTGTAAACCAGGAAACTCATTCAATGTTGTCTCCTTCCTCCAACTGTCTCCCCTCTCCAGTACTGTTTGTTTGGGGTCACAGTGCTTTCAGGTATTATGTTTTATATTTTTTCTGTACTTTGTAGTTTTTTTACCTGCAGGAAGGTTAGTTCTGGGAAAAAAAAAAAAAGACATTACTAGAGGTCTACAAGTTCACATTGGAAAGAATTACTAATTTTTATGCTTGGTAACTTCTGTATGTCTTCTTCAGAAAACTGTATCAGAATATTTTAGGGACCCTGGAAGAGTTCAGATTTTCATCATTAAATTTCCTTCCTTATTCATATTTGAGAAATTAAAATCTGCTTAATTTTAAGAAACTTTGAAGATGGCTTCTATGTGCAAGATAGGAAATCCTGCAAGTGTGTTTTATATTTATATTAGTGTGGATGTACGGAGCTATAGGAAACAGGATAGGAGGTGATAAATTTTGCCTGTGTGGGAGAAACACTATATATGGGCAATAATAAGTGTTATGTAAAACTCATGCCTGCTTATGAGCCCTTAAATATTTTATGACGAGCTGCCAAAAATCTACCTAAGTGAGGTCCACATCAAAAAAGGTGGCAGCCCCTGGGTTATCCTGGGTTTCTGGGCTGCTACATTGGTTTACGGCACAGCGGGGGCAGTCCATGTCAAACGACCTCCATGGTGAGGAGGGATCTGCTGGTATGTGGAAGGCCCTCAACTACTTTGTAGTGCTCCCTGGACTGGGAGTGAGCAGGCTGAACATCTTCCTGAAGTCACATCATGGAGAGTAGAAGAAACCCAAGTTGGTTGCCAACCCCCATCTCGGCATCAGGTCCAACCCCTTTCCCTGGGGAGATGGTAGTCCTACTCTATTCCATAACTCTCACATGAATCTACTTCCTATCGGCTAGAAAGCTGAACAAAGTGAACCTGGACCACTACCCAGTGGGAACCACGGCACTGGTTTGGACCATGACTCTGCACACAGACAAGTTTACGGGACCTTAAGCTAACCTTGCTTGCTTGTATCAAATGATGACCAGGATACTGATCTTCCATCCCTTTGCTTATGGCCAGAGATGGCTTAAATCAATAACTTAGATTGGTCCACGGGGGATAGAGGGGACACACCAAAAAACTACCTGACTGAGAAAGTTGCAGAAGCTTGAGAACCAATGCCCATAAGATGAGGGAAATATTTCTTGTCAACATAAACAGGAAATTCAGAACCCTTGCTGTAGTGTATTGTACTGTGGCATGGAGTTTAAATGCCTTATTGGGTTTGTCTGTTTACCATATTCTTTTTTTTTTTAAGGTTTATTTTTATTTTTATTTATTTCTTTAATGCTTATTTTTGAGAGCGAGAGAGGCAGAGGTGGGAGGAGTGCAGAGAGAGGAAGAGAGAGACCATCTCAATCAGGCGCCGCATGGTCAGCACGGAGCTGGATGTGGGGCTTAAACGCACAGACCGTGAGATCATGAGCAGAGCTGAAATCAAGAGTCAGACGCTTGACCGACTGAGGTACCCAGGTCCCCCTGTGTACCATATTCTGAAAAACAATATGAAAAAAATAGATTGATAAAAAAATAATAAAAAGGTTTTAAATTTAAAATATAAAGAAATAGATTGACAAGTCTCATTTAACCCCTGAAAGACAATAAATTCCATGCAATGCCTGTGAATAACTGAGTTTGTGAAAGAAGATTTTACCTCCATTTTGACCTCAGTCTGTACTTTCTAACAGATTGAGTTCTTTCCAGCTAATCTTTCAACTCAGGCAAAAGACCTGGTGTGCAAAGTATCCCATGATGGGAACCCAAACCTCAAGCAATAACAACAGCCCTGACATCAGCAAGACCCCGTGTGATTGACTCCAGGATGACTAATGTGACCTTTACTGCTCACCTGCAAGTATCCACTGACCTTTGTCCCGCATTGTCCTTATATAAACCTAGAAGTACTTTCAGCACTTTGGAGACCGTCTTTGAGATGTTAGTCCACAATCTTCCAAGTGTTGGCCTCACTAAAATAATCCCTTTTTTGTTTCACTGCCACTAATCTCTCAACCTTTGGATTTTGTCAGTAGCTGGCTGAACATGTTCTGTTTGGGACCCCCAGAGCCAGGTGCTCTTGCCCCCTGGGGTCTCAGTTACATTTGGGTCTGTGTTAACACAGTATATCACATATTAGCAATTTGTGATTTAAATGCATGTCTGCTAATCAATTTATTTTGTAGGAAACAAAGTCCGTTGAAAGTGTGAATTATGGCCCCTAAACACGATGGCATGGAAAGGACTAGTTGTTCCATGGCTCTTTTTAAAACTGCTAAAAATATGCCCCCCCCCCCCCCCCCGCCAAACGTACCAGTATATAGTAATTAAAAAAAAAAAAACACCTGGGTGGCTCATTCAGTTAAGCATCTGACTCTTGGTTTCATCTCAGGTCATGATCTCATGGTTCATGCGTTCAAGCACTGCATCAGGCTCCATGCTAATAGTGCACAGCCTGCTTGGGATTCTCTCTCCCTCCGTCTCTGTGCCCGTTTCCCACTCTCTCTCTCTTTCTCCTTCTCTCAAAATAAATAAAGTTAAAAAAAAAAAAAGCCCCCATGCATGTTTAGATTTATGCCAAACTTTAAACTAAGAACAGAAGGATGGCAAATATTTAGCATGTGAGAATCATTTCTTGTGTAATATCAATGACAGGCATCATTAATAATCACTTTGTGTTTTTTCCAGCCAAACTTAGATACCCGGTTGGAACCCTTTGGACATAGTATTTCAAGAAGTCACTACCAGTCAGAAGAGTTATCTCATGAAAGGAAGACTTTTTGTCTAAAGAACCTATCCAAAGGGAATGATTTTACTTAGGAATCTATGGTGAATAAAAATGATTTTGATGTCAGGAATCAGGAAACTAACTCAAACTAGTTGGTTACTGTATTTTTTCATTCACTTAGCTACCTAGTCAAGATGCATTTCAGTTTAAGCTTTTAATAAACAATAAGATTTCAGCTATTTGAAGAACTAAGTCTTCAAATAAAGTGTCAAGTATCCGTCTTTTCTTTTCCCTGGAGTGGTTTTATTCTTAGGCATGCTTCTTCTAAGTGGTGGTAAGCAGCCACCGTCTCTATATCACGCCTCCTGAGCAATCTTGTGCTTTTTCCTGATAGTTCAAGCATACATCCCTTGTAGGTCTTTCAGTAGCTACTTCTGAGTTTGATGCTTTTCATTGCTCTAATCACCATAGACAGAGGGATGGGAAATATGTGGTTTGTACCTGTGTCACTTACCTGGACTAGCGGTAGATAGGGAGTATTGGCATCAGCCTCTGTCAGCCCACATAAACATAGATGTTATTTCCTAGGATTCGTTGACTTGTACAAATGTCTAGAAATGGTGGGCAAGCAGAAAACAATGGAAACCTATTGTACCATCCATTCTTATTTTTCTTGACTGTTCTGAAATTGTTCTGATAATAGAGATTACAATGGCTTTAATTAGGTCAACGACTAAACAGTTATAATATAGACACTGGCTTAAAGAATAGGGAAGTTCACTTCTTTATGGCAATATGTGGGCTCTGATTCCTACAGTCACCAGGGACTCGGGATAATGGGGGTTCTTTTGTCATCATCAACATGCATATTTCATTCTTTGAGGCTAGCTACAAGGAAAAAGAGGAGTGAATCTAGATTATCTTTAAGATGACCTTGTAGTTGTCAATAGGATTTCTCCTCATGTCCCTTTCTTGAGAACCTAGCGGTGGAGCTAAACTTGGTCACAAGGGTAGGTGGCTATGTGCCCAGGAAGTAAAAGAGAACAGATTGCAGGGTGAGGGGGTCAGGGCAAAGAGACAAGCAACCAAAAGCCTGCCACAAGCTCTTAAATGAAGGAGAATTAGTGGGCCTCTCCTTTTTCTCTAGCACGTTTCCTTTATCCTGAGAGTGGGACAACACCAATTTCCAAAATCAATTGGACAAAATAGATGGAAGAAAAGGATCAACTAAGACCCTCATTTCAGCTATTTGTCTCTCTAAAGATTAGCCGTTATTCTTCTGGTATCATTCACCATCTCACTATTCAGCATTTATCTTGTTGGCTGTAGCAGAATTGGAATAAATACAATTGTCCTTCAAGATGGCAGTGGCCTGTCATTTCTAAAATCATACATGATTAAGAATATATTGTACTAATTATTAACGAGATTAAGAATGTGTGTGTGTGTGTGTGTGTGTGTGTGTGTATACACACATATATAAATTCTAGGCCACTAGCCTGTTGTACAATCTCAAGAAAGTTTCTGAACCTTGCCCTCCTCAAGTATAAAAGGAAGAATATGCTTTCTGAGGTAACTTCCAGATTGAAAAGATTTTATATTATGTTGGATATAGAGAGGTTTAAATGAAATTCTCATCCTCCAAAAATATGAGAATCTTTTCCAACAAATATGAATTCATACTATAAACCTGTTCTCAGGCCTTTGAGATAAGAATCACCAATAGGAGAGTAAGCTAGTCATAATGGGCATTCGAGCATTTCTGATCGGAGGACCAGAAATCTTTCTGATCTTTTACAAGTAATCAACAAATGCCTTAAAGCATGAGGTTTGATAACACTTAGCATGATCATAGGTACGTAAGTATAATGTTATTAATGGCCATAAATTACCTAGCCCTTTAAAAAATCCGTCTAGTGAAAATATCTGGTTCAGTGACCTCCTAAGGCTGAATCACACGTATTAATGATCCAGGGCGCGAAAGACAAGATTTCACCTTTTTATTTGTTTCAGAATGATTGCCCTTTGATTTTTAATACATGTCTTTTTGTTCTTGTATTAAAGGGCAAGTTAAAGGAGTATCGACACTGTCGGTTTAACTCTGCAGAATTAATATGGTCTTCTTTAGCTTTCTTAATATCCAAGCTGAGGGTAGCTGCTTTGCACTTCCAAGGTTGCCTTTGAGGACCTATCCCTCAGTGGAACATCGTGCTTTCCTTTATTACAGTAGTTGGCCAGAAAACCCCTGTGGATGTGTGACTATTCAGAACTGCTAGACTGAAATGCCATTTCAAAAACTACAGCTCTTCTGCTAAACAATTTTTCTAGGAACACTGCCATATCACTAGCTACTCGGCTTTGCCAAAAGGCAATACTCCTCCAATGGTCCCAGCTCTGGGAATGATACCAAATGATGGTTCAAGCTGGGGATAGGCAGTAAATCAGCAGTAAAAGCTGAAAAATACTCCAGCTTTTAATACCCTTTCTCTTTTTTCCAGATGACTGGCCTATCTCTCCCACCTTCTGCTTCTATTCATGAAAGACTTCCTTTCTCCCCTTCATTTGTGGTTTGATGGTCGTATTTTTATTTTACATGGCCTCGTTCAATTGTGAGTGATAAATTCACACCTTTCAAAGCTAATGCAGCCCTATTTCCATGTGACTGGTAAGAATCTAGTCTTTCTTTAGCACTCACGTGCAACTGTGTGATGCCTGATAGATTAGGATTGTTGAATGGGAACTGAGTCTGAACAAAGTGTCAGACAGGAGGATGGGAGCCAAGAGAGGGTTTCAAAGCAGCAGCAGAAGGTAGCTTCACCAAATATCCACTCTGGTTGAAGGCTGCCTTCTGGTCTTGGGCTCCAGCCTTTCAGGAATCTGATGCTGTGAGCTGTTTAAGTTCCTTGAGTCAGAAAGCCTACATTTGTTACCTGCCTTTGGAAATGTGTGTGTGTGTGTGTGTGTGTGTACATTTATACATTATCCTATGTTATCCTTGGAGATAACATCTATGAGGTGTTTCTTGGACGTGGAAATTTAAATCATCTGCTTCTCTTTTTCATTTCTTTAAAAAGGCTTACTTAGTTGCCTGAAATTCTCTGTTTTAAATATTGTTTTCCTTTGTTGGTTAACCATTTGTCTTCCTTCCTCCATTCCTTCTTCCCTTCCTCTTTCCTGCCTCCTTTTTTCCCTGTGTATTTTTCCCTATTTCCCTCACTTCAGATTTATCTGACTGGGGTAAAATGTGTTGTGTATATACAGACTTCATGGCTGTCCCTTGTAAGCTTTGGACTTACTATTGGGCTATTATTTCCTCAGTTATATGCAGTGTCAGAGACTCAGAAGTCTGTTGTTTCCTTTTGAAAAAAACTCATATTTAAGAATAGACACTTCATCTTTTTGTTTCAAGTATTATGCCTTGGAATCCTTAACAACACATTTTTGGATATTTGACTTAAAAAGAAGCAGGTAGCCTTGTTGAGTTTTCCACTGTACCCTAGCACCTTGAACACTAACTGATCAATACTAGGATCTCATTCTTTCTTTCCCTATATATCTTTTAATAATGATCTTAATGTCAAGCAAACAAATCATAGAGAAAAGGAGAGCTCTATGTTGAAGAGTATTCTGTTGGTCTGGCCAGGAATGAGTTCTGAATCTTTTGTTCAGAAAATGTTTACCTAGACGGTGCTCACCTTCTGAGATCAACTCAGCTTTTGTGTCTCCTTGACTTTGGAAGTGTTTCCCTATATTTTCCCTGTAGGAATTTTATTCAATATTCTATCTTTGTTTCTACTTTACAAAACATGCCATGTGAATAATGATGCCCCGGGCAAAGAAATTACTACTCTAGCAGTACAATTTAAGCTCAGGACAAATCCTGCCCTCACTTGCATTTGCAATTTGCAATGCAGTCAGTAAGAATTGGGCCCACACATGAACTGACAGAAACAGGGCTCCAAGGTTAGCAATTATTAAAGTTTAAAAGTCCATTAATTCATTTTCAAAATATTTTATTCAGTTGCTTCTGAAGCAGAATTCTGAATTGCCTTCCCTCTTGCTGCTACTATAGTGGTATCCAACTCTGAGGGGAGCTCACAGCTCTAAATGTCCTCATTGTTCAAGCACAAGAGGAGAACAAAACCCGACTGTAAAGTCAATCTTACTGCCTTAGTGGAGTAAAAATTAGAAGTCAATGATTCTCTTACCATCAAAGAGAACTTAAATTCAACAGAATTTTTAAGTGGTATTGCGTGGAAAAAAAAAAAAACAACAAAAAAGATGTATAAATAACTTACCCTGCAAAAGCCTGTAACTTTTCCAAATCAATTTTGGAATCTTACAGTAAAATTTACATGCTTTGGTGGAATTGATAAGGGATCAGAAATGGCCTTTTACATTGGAAATGAGCACACCGGGCTTTCTTCTACCCTATAGTAGTGAATTAATACAGAATAGGTACGAAAAAAACTTTACGGAATAATGTGGTAAAAATACAGACCATAGGTATTAAGACAAAAATTTTAAAAGTGGTTAACAGTGAAAGGTGCCCAAATTTATGTATGTAATGATTTGGCAGCTTACTGTAGTAGCATCTTTTGCAAATTAAATAGCAAGCCCCATCACACCTATAAATGGGGCAGGAAAGCAAAAAGAATATTTTTAATAGGTACATGGCACCACACCCTTCCAACATGCAGCGATGAGGGAAAACCAGACTGGCGACCCGTGTCTAGAATATGTACTGAGTGAAACCATCGGGAGGGGGAGGGCTTTTTTTTTTTTTTTTTAATTCTTTTTTGCAGATAAAAGGGACAGCGATTCTACCTCTTTTGACCATAAATGTTGAAAACGACGAGCGAAGTTTTGGCTTCGTCCCTTGCTTTTCAGCATGGAATACAAAGTCTTAAGCCTGTAGCTCTCCCTGTCCCAAGGGAGTGTGCTAAGGGAGGGAAAATAGGCGGCGTGGGTGAGGGGTGGCGAAGCAGAACCGAGGGAGAGAGGAGAGGCGCTAGCCAGCCTCTGCCCGGAGGGCGTGGATCCCAGCGCAAGCCAGAACAGGTCCTGCGTTCTCGCGGCCACTGCCAGCAGCGGGCGGGGCCCGGCAGGATCTCCGCGGGCAGACTCGCGTGTGGATCAGCAGCGAGCAGCCGGCAAGAAACTCCCTTGGATCCGCTAGGAGCTGTTGGACCCTGCACGTCTCTTTCCCGCAGCAAGGCAGCTTGGGGGAGAAGTTTCCCCGAGGGAAGGTACGGAACCGAGCTAAGGCCGAACGCTCAGGTGTGCCTAGGTGGGGGTTAATTTGCATCTGTTTTGCTAGCCCTGCGGTTCTCCCAGTTCGCCGGGTAGTCAACTCTCTGGGCGTGATGGAAGGCGGATTAAGGGTTTGCGCCTGGGAGGGGTCAACTCACTGTGGGTAGGAAATGGTGCGCAATCTGGGCTTCATCCTTGCCTAAAAGTGGGGTGGCCCGAGGTCCCTCAGCCCTAACCGGGGAAGAGACACCCCCTTTCCCAGCCCCGCCCCCTGGTGGCTGAGGCTGTATTCAAACACAGCTCTGGGTTATTCGGATAGAGTGAACGGGGTCCGCGAATCCTCCGGCTCCCACTTTCTCCGCCTGGTTACGGGTAGGTTGACCCTCGGTCTGTCTTCCAACCCTCCTCCCTTCAGTGCTCCCTACCCTCTGGAGAGGATTCCAGACCCTCCCAGAGATTGCAGCCCTCTCTTTCCAGTAGGGGGTCGGCGGTCTAGCTGGGTTTAGGATCAATCCTGGTCTCACTCCCCCCTGACCCGGACCATCTCTAGGGTCGTAGAGCGTTTGCTCTCTTCCGCACCCCATTCCGCCCCTATCTTGATCCCATTCTCAGGGGAGAATCCCAGGTACTGGTTGGGGTTCTGTATACGCCGCCAGCTTGGAAAGGGAGCTCTGTGGACAGCAGGGTTAAGGGGGGCAAGAAAGCCGGGAGGTTCAGGACTTCCACCTCCCCAGACCACCGTGGGGGCTAGAAGCCAGGCCGGGGGCGTGGTTGCCATGGCTCCCTGGTAGCTGAGCCGGTGGAGCTAGAGATGCCAGTCACGGATGGTCCCTTCTTCCTCTTTGTGCCTCTCTCTCTCTCATTTTTTTCTTTTTCTTTCTTTCTTTCTTTCTTTCTTTTTTTTTTTTTTTTCTTTTGAGAGTATGCGTAGGGAGGGAGAAAGTGATTAATTTGGAGAGCAGGGATTGGAGCCGGGAAGCTGAGAGGCTGGGGGACGCCGGCCCCTTCATTCCCATTCCTCTTGCTCGCTGTGGGAGCCGCACTTTGGAATTCCAGCGAAAACCTGAGGGCCAAAGAAGCCGCTGCCGCGCGGGCCCAGGTACCCACGCTCCGAGCCGCGCCCTGGGGCGAACGCGGGGTGGGGGTCCGGCTGTCAGCGAGAAGGCGGGCAGGGGATGGGGTGGAAGGCGAGCGGCGGAGGGCAGGTGTCTAGTGGCACAGCGGGGCTAAGCGAGGGGCGCTGGGGTTCAGCCCCGCCCTGGAGAACCTTTTGAGGGCACCCCCCCCCCCCCCAAGGGCTGGCAAGTGGCCGCCTGGGCACGCGCGTGCGTGACGGCGCGCTCTCTGGAACGCCCGTGGTGAGAGGGGGGTGTGGGGGGGGTGGATGGGTGGCATGTGCGCGTGCGCGCGGAGGTGGGCAACTGGTGATCCACCTGGGCTCACGGAAGGCAGAGTCTCTGGCGGCGCCCAGGTGGGTTCCAATTCCAGCTCCAACGTCTGTGATGTGTGATTTTGGACGAGCCATTTAACTCCTCCGGGCCTCGGTTTCCCCTTTTAAATAGTAACGAAAATATCAATACGTTACTTTTTGGGTTTTTGCAGGACTGGAATGAGATAATCCAAGAAGATAGTTTAGCCTAGTGTTTAATGCTTAATAAGCACCTTGGCTTAGTTATGATGGGATTACTGTTATTATTAATTAATCTTCAATTTATTTAGATAGGGTGCATTCTTATTTCTCCGCATCTTTATTTAAGACAAAGTACTGTGTTTTCTAATTTTGGAGGATACCGACAGATATTAAATATTTCTGCCCCGTGCAACTACCTGCATAGCTCTGGAGTGCAGCAGATTGGAATATACAAAGTGACCAACTGCTGGTCAAGATGGCTTGTCAGACGTTGTTGGAAAGAAAAGCTTAGAAAGCTATTTGGGGAAACTTTTAGTGACAAGGAAAAGAAAGAGTTTATTCTAGAGCTTGTGTGTAAGATTCCATTGCCTCTTTCATAGGCTGATGTTCTAGTTGGGTTTGTCTTAACTCCAGTCTCTTGTGATGGACCAGCCTCTGGCTTTCATAATTTAACTTGGTTCTAGAGTCTAGTGTATAACCCAGCTTCCTTTTTTATGGCCTCAAGTGCTGCAGTGGATTTACTTCCAGTAATGGCAGAGCACAGTGTGTGATCATTCCTCACAAGCACCTGAATATTGTCAGTAAATAAATAGAGACAAATAGTTATTTCTTGGCAAGTGTGAGTACTGGCTATGGCAGTTCATTAAAAATCTCTTTCTGGGCAAGTGTTTACCCACATCACTGTAGAAGAGTAGGACTATCATGATTAATACATGTTTTTTTTTTTTTTTTTCAGTTTCTGCTCTGTTGCATCTATACTTACAGATGTGTTCCTTAAAAAAGAAAAAGCTGCAGGTGTTTATTGCTACCTCATGGTTTTATTAGGTGGTCTAACTAACCTAGTGATGAGCAAAACATTCCATGAACCTAATTGTGAGACTGACAGGATTTGATATTGTGCATAATATGTTTATTACCTTTGAGTTAATTAATCCCATTTACTGAATTAGCTCTAAATACATTTTAAAAATATCACTTACTTGTTAAAATGTAGGCATGTCTTGGTGGATCTGAAGGAAGTAAAACCGGACAGATGTCCCCATCCCCAAGTTCCTTATGATTTTATAAAATAGACCTCACCTTGGAAAATATTTGCTGGATAAACTATAGTTTACTTTTGAATATTTTGAAGATGGATTCTTTGACCTAAAATTGCTTTGTTGAAATAATTAGGCTGATTGCTTTTTTTAGGGAGAATTAAGTAAGAGTAGTGATCAAGATTGATTTACAATTCTACTAGTTTTTTGTTTTTTTTTTTTTAATCTCATAAAAGAAAATTAAGTAATAGAGGGGGCTGAATGTCATCAGATTTGAAGGAATGAGTGTCAGGAAGCCTTGTGAGTATCAGTTCAGATAGTAGAGTATTGCTTTAAGTTTGACTTTTGCATGACAACACCCTCTTCTTCACCGTGAATATGTCATCTTTAAAAGGTACCTTGAGGAATTAGTGTGACAGCTTGCCTGAAATTCATGTGATCATTTACATATTGTTTCCCTGGAGCCTTGGCATTAAATGTTTCATTTGTTGGAAATTATTTTGCCCTTTGATTTATGACAGCCAGCAGTGCCATGGAACCTAATACATTGTAGAAACCAACATTTGGCTTTTCACTCTTTTGTATTTTCCCCTAAAAATCTAAGCAGTGATGCATATGGATAGCTTAAGTTTGGCCAAAGACAAAGGGTAACGTGGAAAATCATGACACATGTGGAGGTACTGAGTCCTGAATTTGGGAAGCTAATTGACATGCAAAGGTATAAGCTAGAGGAGGGAGTTGTCTCCATACTAAGGGTGTTTTCGATGATGTGCTGTATTATCTGATTCAATCAGTGTTGCTTGTTACTTTTTCAAACCGAGACCTAGAATACTATATTTTCAATTATGAACATTTTGATTACAGCTTCATTGTAACTAACTAATTTAGTCTGAAGAGAATGCAATTATTATGGTGATTTACATACAATATGCTAAGTTAACACAGCTAATGAGTGAAAGCATAATATTCTTTCTATTCATTCCTGGAAAAATATTGTGCTAAGCATTCTTTCAAAGAAAAGATTACATTATTCGCCAGCATTTTATGTCTACCTACAAGTAGGATTGGCATTGAGCCATTTTCTCTGCTATTGAAGTGAAATCTCTCACATTTTGGTGACTATGCCTCTCCCCCTCTTTGGGGTGGAAGGGAGAATGGAAACAATTCCCAATTTAATTAGATATGGTGCTTTCTCCTTTCTCTACATCTTTATTGGAGGAAAGATTCTGTATTTTCTAATTTTGGAGGCTGGTTAACACCTTAAACGTTACTAATTACTGCAGTTTATTTTATGTGTGTCGCAATAGTGTAGTTAGTTAATTATAGCTTTCTCATTAGCACCATGTAGAGAATAATGAATTAACACATCCCTTTGATCGAAAGAACATCTAAGTTTATCTTCTGAGAATAAAAGTGTTATTGTGTTACCGAAAGTCACTATAATTTCCCCAAGAAACAAATTGGTTGGAATTCTCTAGCACTGGGATAGGAAGCTTGATGAATGAGTTGGATTGATCACAAACAAGAGGGAGTAGAGCTGTGGTTGCTTGGCAACCTAACATTATTCTGCAATTTCCTCTGGTATATTTATCCAGTAAACTAGAAAATTCTGTTTTGTTAACGAATGTTTTTAGTCACTGCACAAATAGACCATAACTAATTGAGATTTTATGTATTGTGGATAAAAAATGATCCTGCTTACCTTCCTATTGTGTTTAGATAATGAAAATACAAAGAGAATGCATATTGTTTTCAGTTTGTAAAATCTTGTGTAAAAAATGTTATTTTAATTTTCATAATAGTTTGTTCCTACCAAAAGATTACAACTTGTTTATCTCTTCAGAAGTCAGATTATTAGGAGTGTGTGTGTGTGTGTGTGTGTGTTTATGTGTATTTATACACAATTTTTCAAGAAGAATCAGAGATAGAATTTGAACTGAGATGAATTCTTCCAAAATTGTGGTTTGTTGCTTGAACTGGCAATATAGGTAAATTGAAGAAGGTATAAATATCCAATCTGAGTGATACTAGCAGATGATGATAATAATAAATGTACTGAGTTTGACAGTTATAGACATGTGCTCTGTTCTTTGACCAGAGTTTCTTTTCCTGGTGATCATAATCATTCTCCCTTCTGTTGCATCTCATTTTCACCATAGTTGCAAAGTAGGAGCTCAGCAAATCCATCATCTGCCCATCTTCTAATCTAACTCTCCCCGACTCCAGGGTTTGGGATAGAACACTTTGCTATTGTGAATTTTAGTGTGCATCAAAATTCCCTTCTCAGATCTTAACTTTCTTGAGGGAATACGTTCCATTTTATGCATCTCATAAACCTTATATTGTGTGGCACAGTGGGAAGGAAGCAAACTGGTGTGGTGGTTAAATGCACTGGCTATAGTAATCAGGCTGCCTGGGTTCAAAATCACAGTCTGCTAACTCCTTGGTATGTGGCCTTGGCTAAGTCATTTTAATCTAACACTGATTTCTTCTATGAGATGGAGGTTAATATACATGCCCAGCTTGTGTGTGTTATTATGAACATTATGTGGGGCAATCTATATAGACAGTTTAGTAGAACTTATTAAGCACTCAATGAATTCTGGCTTTTAATTATAATTATTATTATCCATCTATTCCATATTCAGTTTATGAATGGATAAAGATACAGAGATGTGCGTGTGTACCTATGTATATGAATCAGTGTGAACCATCATCATGGCACAATCAAATGGAAAACTGTTGATACTTACATCAGTTATGCACACATAGACTAATAGTGGTTGTTCCACGTACTTCAAAGATTCTAAGAGTTCTGGTTCTCAGGCTTGACTGAAATGAGAATCACCTGGAGATCTTTGTAAAACTACCAGCCCAGATGAATCCCATCAGCATCCCTGGGGATGATGACTAAGACTTGTGGATTTTTGAAAGCTTTTGGTGATGGTAATGTAACTTGGGGTTGAGTACCACCAACATAGATTGGGGTAGACATTCTTTAACATCATGTTGGCCTGAGGCATGTTGGCCTTGGTGTTGTGAAATGTGTTTGGAAAAGAAAAAAAAAAAAAAAAAAAAGCTTTGGCAAACCTCTGAGGTTTTTCTTACTAATCCCTTTGGTTTAAACAGCACTTTATTCTCTGAAGAGCTCAAATGCAATTTTCATTTACTGTGTATTATTTCATTTCTCAGTCAAATGTCTCTGTGAAGATGGTAGGAAAGAAGTCATTATCCTGATTTTGCAGATGAATGGAGTGAGCCCTACTGAAATTAGATGATTTGATTAGATTGATACATTTCGAACAGACCCAGATATCCAGATTCCTGTTACTTTCGAGTCTGGATGCTTCTGTGTTTTACCTCAAGTTTTCAAATAAGGGAGAGAGAATTATATTTTTAGGACTAAATAATTGTGTAATAAAGGGATGCTAGAGATGTGAATTTCTACCTTGTTGTAATTACACACTGCAATGAAAAGCACATTTTTTTTTCTAAAGAAGACTCTATTTAGGATCCAAACCCTGAACCTAGCCTACACATGTGTTTTGTTAGGAGTGTTTAAGAAATATTTCAGCCAATATGTAAAAACCAGGGATTTTACGTAAAAATTTGTATTTCTGATTTATCTTAAAAACCTTGACGTTCTCACAGTCTTGAACCTGAGTGTCCAGAGAGTACTGTTGGCAGTCTTAAAGGACCCAGAGTTTTGTGTCTTCTCTGGGTAAAACGTGGTCTCTTCTTGTTCTTACTTTTATTTTTTTCTTATGTATAAATCATACTCAAAGGGGTTAATTGAAGGGAGTTTCAAGAAGCAACCACATCTTTTTAAAGGCTTTTTTTTTTTTTTGTAACGTTTATTTATTTTTGGGACAGAGAGAGACAGAGCATGAACGGGGGAGGGGCAGAGAGAGAGGGAGACACAGAATCGGAAACAGGCTCCAGGCTCTGAGCCATCAGCCCAGAGCCCGACGCGGGGCTCGAACTCACGGACCGCGAGATCGTGACCTGGCTGAAGTCGGACGCTTAACCGACTGCGCCACCCAGGCGCCCCCACATCTTTTTAGACAGGCTTGAGAGAACTCAAAAAGGGCTGCTGAAGAGCTGCCCCTCATCCAGTGAGAGAGACAGTAGATGAGGGAAGTTACTAAGGAGGTGAGAGCAGTAGCCTAGGGAAAGGCCACCAGACAGGACCTGTGGCTTTTCGGAGAGAACCAGCCACAGTCAAGTGGGAGATGCAGATCTTCTCCTTTCTCAGAGTAGCCGAACCAACCAGAAGTCAGACGGCAGGGGAGCCTGATTGGTCTGCAGAGACTAGTTTCCTCTGCACAGAGGAGGATGGAGGAGGGTGGAGAATGGATTGGAATCTGGCAGGTTAATGAAGAACATTCAGCACACCTTGAAGCCTTAAAATGTATGGAACAAGGGGTAATGAGGAAGGAGAAGGTTTGAATTGCCAAAAGTGGAACAAAATGGAGAACCATTAAATGTGCATTCAGTACCATCTTCTCCCACTTTCCTTGGTCGTTGCTTTCTTTGCCCTTCTTTCATTTCCCTAGGTGGACATGCTCCCATTCAGAGGTAGGTTTCAGCTGCAGCCTCCAGACTTCCAAACAATTTTGTCCGTTCCCCTGCATATAATCTCCCCTTTCCAAGATGAGAGCTGATACAGCACAGACACTAATGCAAAAGGCTTATTATAGCCTCTATGGTAACAGGTTTGCATTTTTAGCAGAAGTTCTTCCTTCACAAAAGCTTTTGCTGTAAGTGGTAAATGTAAGACTAGAGATTGCAGATACTATGCCTGCGAAGGAGACACACCCTCAGATAACAGTCCAGCAGCTTAAAGTCACTGTTACCTGGACATTTGAATCTCTGGAGCGGTACCCCTCTTCTTTGGCATAGTGGCAGTAGAGTGAAGAGGGTGAGGAAATAGATCGGGGGTGGGGTGGGGTGGGGGGGGCATTGGTAGCCTATTGATAGGAAGCATTTGTGTTTCCTGGGGCTAAGGGGCGAAATCCACAGTGTAATCGTAGGTAAGGAAGGAAGGAAAATGTGGCTTTGTTTGTTTGTTTGTTTGTTTGTTTGTTTGTTTTGGTCATTCCATGTAGTTAGAATTGATTGTGAGTTCAGTTTGTCATCACATTGAAGACCTTTGCTAAAGAACGTAAAGGGACAGAATATCAGCTTATTATGGGATGTTTTGTGTGCTGATGTGTTCAAAGGACACAACACATCTCATACATGCAAAATTGCAAGGAGAAGTAAATACTGACCTTTTCTAACATACTCAACACTATATTTCCATCTGTTCAGAAGATTACTTTGGAAGATTTCTATTAAAAAGAAAAGTTATTAATGTCTTACATTATTTGGGTGCTTTCAGTATTTTAGAGATTTTCTTTTTACCATATCATCTTATTTGATTTTTACAGTGATGTGCTCAACAAAAAGGAATAAATCGTTAGTCTGTTTTAAAAACAAACAAAAACAACTGTAAACAAACAAATACGGTCTAATAGCTGGTTAGGCAGTGGTGAAACCAGAATTAAGGTTCAGATATCCTGATTTGTACCCCAGTTCAATACCCACACTAGTACTTTTAGATTTTATTTGAGACACAAGAAAAATACGGTATAAATGAGTTTTTTTAAAAAGTTAATATGTAAACTGAAGGATGTAATGAGTTTAAGGGAAATAATGAAATCTTAACCAGTTATATTCCAGGGTTGAATGTAGCCATGGCCAAACATAAGGAGGTTTGATTTTCCATAGCTTCTTTAATTCAATGATATATTGACTGATTGGTTAATTGATTATAGGTCCTATGAGATATTGACCAGTCATTTTAAAAAGCTTTTATTAAATAATTGCTTTATCCTACAGACAGACTAAGGCTGTGTGCCAGGCTGATGCTTAAATAGCTACCACCTGTTAAATGTTTATGATATATTTTGCGTTCTCTGCGTAAGTCATTTACGTGAAGTACTATTATTTGTTTTTTTTTTTTCACTTAAAATATTTTTTAACGTTTATTTATTTTGAGGAACTAGGGGAGATAGAGCATGAGTGGGTGAGGGGCAGCAACAGAGGGAGACACAGAATCTGAAGCAGGTTCCATGCTCTGAGCTGTCAGCACAGAGCCGGATGCAGGCTTGAACCCATGAACTGTGAGATCATGACCTGAGCCGAAGTTGGATGCTTAACCAACTGAGGCACCCAGACGCCCCGTGAAGTACTATTATTATAATGCCCATTTTGAGCTGGATGGCACAGACATTGTGGGGGTTTTGTCCAAAGTCACCCCATATGGCTTAGAACTGGCAGAGCCAGAACTCATCTGGACTGAAACTCAGAAGTGTCTGATTCCCAGCCCCAAGTCCCTAACTGCTACCTTGAACCCCCTTTGATTCTTTCATACAGCATCAGCACCCTGTGTTAATTCAGGGTGCTGTAACAAAGTACTCTAGGTAGAGAGGCTTATAAACAAGAGAAATTTTTTCCTATATTTCTGGAAACTGGAAGTCTGAGGTCAGGGTGCCAGCATAGTCTGCTTCCTCTTGTGAGGGCCTTCCTCCTGGTTGACTTTTCATTGTGTCTTCACAACAAGAATGGCTGAAGGAGGACAAGAGAGCTCTCTGGAGTCTCTCTCATCAGGGAACGAATCCCATTCATGAGGGCTCCACCTCACTACCTAATTACCTACCAAAGGCCATACCTCCAAATAGTACCAGTCTGGGATTTGGATCTCAACATAGGTATTTTGGGGGGAGCCACAACCATTCAGTCCTTTGCCTACCCTTTCTTTTCTCTCTAGGACTTCATTTCCCAAGTGTGCGGTGTCAGTGCCCCCTTGGTTAGCAGGATTCTCTATAGTCTATGGAGAATATTATATCCTCTATAACTATAATCTTCATCAAGAGCTAGCACGTGTCCCTGTTGTTTATCCAAGTTTACCTGTACCGTGTCTTCATTATCTCAGTTAAACATGTGGAAAAGGAGATCTAAAGGATTCTTCTTAAGGTATGACATGAAAATGCATGCTTAATCCCAGGAATGGCAGCATTTAAAAAGACTATCCAAAAGCCTTAATGCAACAGATTAATTGTGAGGGGCTTCCATGTAAACGATACACTGGGAGAGGAGGGTGTTTGTATTCTCTCCAAAGTCTTGTCGTAAAAGCATTTGGTGCCTGACTCTTCCTGTCCCTGGGCACCAGTATATGTAAAATTCAACCTTTACCCTCCCCATAGCTTTTGCTTGCCCTCATTACCATTCTTCTGTCTTGGCAGAAATGTTTCTGATGCTCTGTCATACTGATATGCATGGACTTCCCTCGCATCTGGCTGTTACATGTAACCAATTACATTACACGGTTGGCATTTCGACAAAGGTGTGAGTATCTGCCACCCCAGATTAAGATAGGAATAGTTGACTATGGCACATGTCATAAAGCAGCCTGACTCTTCTTAAAATGACACCAATCTTCATGATGGCACTATCTTTATTCACAGCTGTCAATTAAGGCTTTAGAATTAAAAAAAAAAAAAATTAACCCTATCCTAGGCATGGTCAATATATTTGGGATTTTGAGAGGTATTTGATTTCTTGGTTTGGGGTATTTAGAAACAGATGTTATTATTTTTTTTTAATGTGCAAAATATAAACAGTGTTTGTATTTTCAGATACTAAGGAATTCCCATTTCTTTTTGTGTAATAGAGGCAAAAATGTTTGCTTTTTGCTTTGCCTAGACAGTTTTTCTCATTTCCTTGGACATGGGAAATGGATTTGTTGTAGGGCTTTTGTTGGACCCATGTCTGCTTCTCTAGAGTACAGTACTTGGCTTCTCAAGAAATATATTCATTTTTGTGTTATAAATCCAAAGACTTACTAAACTTGTTCTGTAAAATGTATCTGATGACACAGTGGAGAATTCATTGGATTAAAACATCTAAGGCATTATACAATGGCAATAAATTGTAACATGGCCCACAATTGTAAGCAAACAAAGAAAAATAATAACAATTTTAACATCTATACACTGCACCAGAATGAATAATAGGCTGTTTGGATTATTTTTTATTATTGACTAATTTGAGATGGATACTATTTTTCTATAAAGGAGATCTGAGTGAATGGATAAAAATAGAAAGCCCAAATAAAGGTGTTTAACTTTGACCTTGATTCAATTTTGCTTTGTAACGTCTAGCAATTAATTCTCAGTGGTGCTAGATTTCAAAGGGTATCAACAGACCAACTTTCCATGCATAGAAGCATCTGCATGTAATTGATTTGGGCTGCATTTTTTAAGATAGTTGACTTGCTTGAAATAATACTAAAGGACCACCAGTGAGCACTTCGGATTCAACTCGTGTGCTTTTGTGAGTCAGGTTCAAATAAACTGGATTTGACCTTAACCACTAACCCCTGAAAAAGGGGCTGGCAGTCATCACAGTGAATGCCATCCAATTATGTATAAAAATTGATATGAGTCCTCTCTTCCTCTGAGCTGCCTGGGGAGCTAGCAGCCATCTCCTGCTTGGCACCATGGCTGCCCTCAGACCTCTGGTGAAGCCCAAGATCATTAAAAAGAGGACCAAGAGGGACGCCTGGCTGGCTCACTTGGTAGAGCTTGCGACTCTTGATCTTGGGGTTGTGAATTCGAGCCCCATGTTGGGGATAGAGCTTAATTAAAAATAAAATATTTTACTTAATTAAATACATGAAAAGAGGACCAAGTAGTTCATCCAGCACCAGTCAGACCAATATGTCAGACTCAAGCGCAACTGGTGGAACCCCAGAGATGTTGATAACAGGGTGTGGGGAAGAGTTGAGGGCCAGATCTTAATACCCAACATAAGGGAGCAACAGGAGAACAAAGCACATGCTGCCCAGTGGCTTCTGGAAGTTCCTAGTCCACCATGTTAAGGAGCTTGAAGTGCTGCTGATGTGCAGCAAATCTTCCTGTGCAGAGACTGTTCACAGTGTCTCCTCCAAGAACCGCAGAGCCATTGTGGAAAGAGCAGCCCAGTTGGCCATCAGGGTCGCCAGTCCCAATGCCAGGCTGCACAGCAAAGAAAATGAATAAACAGCTTCTGTGCATGTTGTACTTGTATTAGTAATATCATGACACTATTACAAAAATGATATGAGTCTTTTGAATTGGAAATTGACCTCTATACCTAAAACCTCTTTTTGAAAACTTGCTTACTCCCTCTATTTTCCTGTTTCACCAGCTGTAAACTGAGGACAGAAACATTTACCACTGCCTCCCTGTGTTGGAGGATTAATGAGCTAATATTTGTAAAGTGCTTTGAAGATAAAAGTGCCAGCTATTATTATTACTAATAAACCATTTTTCTCCACTGTAATTTTGGACAGCAGCCATTAAAAACTCATTACTGTATTTAACAGTAAAACAATCTGCTACAGCCCTGTATTTACTGCCTCAATTAAGCATGCATTCCACTTCCTTGGCCCCTCAAAATTCAGAGCTGATGAGGACGGACAGAAAGGTGTATGTTGTTATTTCCCAAGTTCATTTAAATAATGGGTTTAACAAACTGGATGCTTATAGTGGAGAGTAGGTTGATGGTTTCTGCTGAAAACCAGACTATGTCCTTAATGGGAGGCTAATTTGGCTGTGCATTTGGTTCTGTGCCCTATGAAGGGAATGGAGTGCCTGCTTCTGGGTTTTTATTCAACTGGATTCACATCACGTTTACTGCCTTTGAAGATTGTATTCCAGTGTCCTTAGGGTTGTTTCAAACTGGTTCCATGAATAAAGTACGTTTATTTGAGTAGTCGTCCGTGTGTGTGCACACATGGTGGAGAGCAGGCCAGGGTGTGTGCTGTTTATGACTGATCCTAAAAACTGAAGTAATGATGCAGCTACTTCCAGTCCACAAATACTGAAAAATAAAAATGGAGGTCTTGAATTATGCAGAGCAGTTCATTAATTTGTAATTAGCGTGTTGTATTAAATTTCTTCAATACTAATTTATTTTGATCTATGTAGATGTCCTAAAATACTGAATGGCATTTCTCACCTATTGCCAAAACAATGCTCATTTTCCCCTATGCTGTTGTACTACTGCAGATAAGAGTAAGAGATTTAAAATAAATTAGTGATTAGAATGACAATTTGAAGTGTACTCAATAGCTACCTCCAGTGTCTAAATCCTAAACTAATATCTAAAAGTTGAATGAAGAGGCCTCATAGCAACCTAAATTCCCTGAATTCACCACAAGCATTTTCGTATGGAAAGACCTGTCTCAGTGACTACTTACTCTTAATTTAGAACCATTCTAATAAGCATAACGCTCTGTTTTATTTTAGTGGATGACACATATACACTGCAAGTTAGAACAGATGATGGAAATTTTGCAGATTCGTTCACAGGCAAAAGAAGTTAGAGCTAGCATGTCCTCAGCAAGGGAGGAGAATGGAGAGGCTGGAAAAAGGCAACTCAAATCATGATGGCTCTCTGTGTGATCCTGAGTCATTAAGAAGTTACTACAAAGTAGTTTAAACTAAAAAATATTTTGGTATATCACCTATAGGTATATAAATCATTAATTTGAAAACATGTGAAATCATCTTTCATACTGACCTGTTTAAGAATGTTACATATAAATACAAAACAGGATTATTAAATTCCCCAAACCTCTTACAAGATGTTCTTCTAGAAGCAAGGCACTAATAACTGCCCAGGTACTATCGTTTGGAGATAAGATTTTGCACTGCAAGCGTGTCATAATGTATTTTTTTTTTTGTTACTATCACTTAGGGAGGCCATGCTTTGTAAATACTATCACCATTCCATTGACTTCTGAAATTGAGCTCATGCTATTTTCATCATTTATTTTTGTTGAATTGTGCATGGGGAATTCACCATATGGCTTTAAACTGTTTAAGACCTCAGTAGGAATGTGCTTTGCATATGAGATTCTTGGGGGAAATACACAAGTTGCTTATCGTTTGGAAGAAAAGTACCTGGAGACTTATGTGTAGCTAAGAGGGAAAATGATGAAAAATTAGTTTGAATTGTGACTATGTAGCAATTTATGTAAAATGTAAAGGGACACTGTCGGGTTATCTTTTGGCACATTATTAACTCGTAACTTAAACATCAATTTTATAAATTGCTTTTGTGGGTCATGCTTTTGTGGATTAGGAACTCAGGGAGGGCTAAGGTGGTGACCTACCTGGTGACAACCGGGGTGACATGGTGTTCAGATGGTGGCTTGGCCGGGCTTCCCTAGTGGCCCCAAGATGGCCTCACTTGCATGTCTGGTGTTATGCACATTCAAGCAGAACTGAGTTCAGTTGGGCCCCTCTTTGACCTCTGTTTCTTTTCATGTAGCACATGGTCATTCCTCTGGTCTCTCAAGTAGGTCATTAGACTTCGCACATGATGGCTCAGAGCTCCACAAGTCCAAGTTAGAAGATTGTTGGTTCTTGTAAAGACTAGGCCTGAAGCAGGTTCAGCCTCCCTTCCACTGTAGTCCAAACAATCAAACACCAGTCTCTGTAATAAGAGAATTCTCTTTAATAAGAGAATTATTAAACCCACTGTGATACCATTTACTCACCACATGACTGATACCAAAGTGGAAGAAAACATGGAACAGGTGGAACAACGCTGTGCCCCAAAGGGACACTCCTTTCTCTTCCTACTTCCTAGATCTGTTAACCACAGGAGAACACACGACTTTGAGAGAAGGGAATGTGACAGGAGAGTGAACTTTGGCTAGCCAGAGGCCCCCATGCCTGGAGGGAGAGAGAATAGAAGTGAGAGGCTGTGCGGCGAGTTAGGTGAGGACACTTCAGGCTCAGATTCCTTAGTGGGATGGGCTTTTCTGATGCTCTGTATCTGTCATCTGTTTGCATTTATCCTAACTCTTTTCCATTCATCTTGGAAGTGGGTTGACCTCAGGAAAACTAAGGGTACCCCAGCAGAGTCAGAAGGGCCATGGTGAAACTCAAATGCTAGGAAACAGGGAGTTGACTACTTAGATTGCACAAGGCACTAGGCTTGAGGAGGGATGGAAAAAAGCCTCTCCGTTTCCTTCTATTTATCTGTCATAGCCTCTAACAAAAAAGGAAGCAGGCTTCATGCACCAAAATGATGATTGTGCATTTGGCTTCAGCCTTTCTTTACCTGTAACTTCCAGAAGCAGGATTGTAATGGAAAGGGGACTAACAGGTGACAAATACTAACATTATTCTCCTATCTTCCTGCAGTGCTTTGCGAGCGCAGAGCAAGAAGCAGGTTAAGAATATACAGCAAGGGAGCTGTCTTGGGCTGTTTCTTTCTCTTCAAATGCTCACGGATAATGGATGGAGAACAACTACTGCGGTGCCTGATACGGGTTCAATTTGTGTTCTCAATGCCTCTACTTCTGTCTTTCCTCACACCCTCCCATCATATTCTTCCTGCTATGGCATGCCATTTTTCTCTCAGTGCTTGGGAGCCATGCATACTATTATTCTTCCACCTCTGTTACATTATCCCACCCTTCTGATAAACATGAGTGGATGTTTTTCTCCTGCAGTCTTGCCAAAAGCACTTACAGAGTATTGCACTATATTTGTCATATTTCAAAAACTCTTTCAGCAGGCAAAATGCAATATATGTAACTCTAAAGTGCTATGGTATGGTGAATTTAATTCTATATTGCTAATGTTGGCAATTGCCTTTAAATAAGAGGCACACATAAATATGATTTAATGTGACGTTTATAAAAACAAGGTGGTTAAGCAAGGTGGGTATTAATCCTGTTCAGAGAGGTTAAAGGAACTCATGTTGTCTGATTTTGTCTTAAGGTATTGCAATGACAAATTGTTTAGCCATTGATAAAATGTTTCCTTGTTCAGAGAATGTAAGTTTTTAGATGATACAACCTGTAAAGTCGTATTAAAAACTGTTGGGACTGTTGAAACACAGGCAATCCTCAGAAGTTTTCTGTGGTTTCTTTTGGTCTAGCAAAATACATTTTTACTATAGCAAAGAGCACCTCTTGGCCAGTCTTGCTTTAGCAGTTTTCCATCTGTCCTGTGCATCCTTTCTCTACTTTTAACTGACCACAAAGCCTGCTTCACCTTTCTCCTTGACACACTGAGACTTATTTCTCATGAACTATTCCGGATAGTTCCTTGTTCAGCTTTTGAATCATTAGACCACTACAGCCTCCCTCTCCCTGGATTTCTGCCTTTTGTAACTATTCTTGTCCACTAAGGTCTAAATGTCACTGTTAAAATCCCCTTTCTCGCTTGTCACTTTGACCATGATGTCACTTACTTCCCGAAAATTTCCCCTCGCTCCCCACTACTTTGCAGGCCAAGTAACTGTCACACTTGGTTTCCACATTCAGCCGGACTCAGCCTTCATTATTCCCTTCTACTTTCCTGTATCCTTAGAGACCTGTCCTTTTACCCAATAGCTTGCTGTTCCTGCCTTCTTAGCACTCCTGTCTTCCCAGATAGATTTCCTGCTGTTCCTTCTTCTTGTAATAACCGGTCACTCATTCATCTCCCATTCTCTGAGACTCCCTGAAATACACCATCTTCAGTATTTTTGTCATAATTTACTTACATTTTTTAACGGCACATTAAAAAAAAATATGTTGCCTTAAGCTGGAGGTTTTATTTCATTACTGTAAATGAAACCCCAGTGTCAGTGGGAAACAAGACAGGTAACTACAAATGTTAAAACTATGAAAACAGTCCAAGGTCATTAAATGCTAGCTAGATAGTGTTGCCTGCCGATGGTTCTGGGTTGCCTCCATAAAATAGCAAGATTAGTAAAGTTAGTGTTGTTAGTGTTATATTAGGACCTCCTGGAGACTCCTACTTTTTTGTACAGTCAAAAGGATTACAAGAGACTGCAAAGGGGATGTTCACTTAGATCATCCCAAAGGACTTCTTAAGATCACCGCAGGACTGAGAACAGTGTCTGGGACATGCAGCCCAATTCAAGGAGGGTGAAGACATCCCTTAGAAAAACTCAACACACTTCTATGCCTTTATCCTATGAGGTTCCTGCATTTAACCATTAGATGAAAATTTGTGAAGTTCTTGCAGTGTGAAAATCTCTCTGCTGGATGGATGAATTCCAAGATGAATCAGATACAGTAGCTGGCCTGAAGATGCTTGCAGTTACCACTGAATATATGTCCACAAAATAGTATTAGTGTTAACATCTATGCGGTTTTTGCAGTCTGACACTCTGAAATGTTACAAACCTCCAGTATAATTAAGGACATGTACTCAAGTGGAATGTAAAATAGAGGACCAAACATGCCACAAGGAATGTATAGACAGTATATGATCAGAACAGGAAAGATTACTTCCAGTTTATGCACTATTAAAAGTGCCAGGGAAGAGGTAGGATTTGAAAGACAAGGAAGAAATTCCATTGAAATTACCATTTCTCTGTAGCAAAATAAATGTGCAAGCCCTAATTAATGAGCAATTAATTTTTATCAGGATTTATTACACTGTAATCTTGTGCTGTTAGAGAAAACCTTCTTGTGTGATAAAATGTGATTTGATTACCTTTCTCAAGTTCTGAAAGGCTTATTTATCCATGTATTATATAAAACAGGAGCCCTCCCTAATTTGGCATAGGCTTAGAGAAAGCCACACCTAGGTGGAAGATGGGTACCTTCACCATATTTCTATTTTAGGGAGCCAACCTAATACCTGCTTGATTGGGAAGTCAGGGGATATGGACATCCAGAGCCATCATAGGGATGTTTGAGTCCTATGACCTTGGGATGTGCTTTTCAATTCTGAGGTGACCAGGAAATCAGAGGTTCCCAGCAGAAAAGCACAGCACTTCCCTGGCTATTCAGGTGCATTAATTTCTCCTTTATGTCTCAGCGTGCTGCCGACTCTGTGCTCTGTGGTCCCTTCTAGGACCTAGTTCTCAGTCCTAGAAGGTCAGATAATGCAGAGAAGGCTGTCGTGTGGTTGGTTCTCTAGACTTAATATGCTTGTGAAATGAAGAAAAGGGAAAAAATAAAGGAAAGTAATGATATGGTCATCAAATATTAAGAGCTGATGATGAAATACCAGGATTTTTTAAATTGTTTGTGTAATAGTCATCCATTTTTCAAGTGAAAATATTTTGTGCTTTTCTTAGAGACTTGAGCCCATGTGGTACATTACAAATATCACTTCTAAAATTTTTTTCATTTAACAATTTTTAAAGTTTTATTAATTTCAGTAATCTCTAAACCCAACATGGGCTTTGAACTCATGACCCCCCCCAAGATCAAGAGTTGCATGTTCTTCAGACTGAGGCAGCCAGGCACCCCTCCTTTTTGTTTTCTTATTAGCCATACTAACACTTACATAATCGACTTCTTGAATCTTTTATATATTGCATTTTAATTACATCAGTAATTTCACTTTTTAAAAAAGGTAGGGAAATGAATATCCACAGTATTACTCAGTGATGAATGTTCTTGCTTCCGATAGCATCTTGTATAATGCATTCTTCTCTTTCATTACTGTGGGTATTTCATTAATACCTAGAAATACAGAAAATATAACTTCTTAAAGTTCAGTAGGAGAAAGCATAGTGTGTTAGTAGAGTTGAAAAAGCAATAGTTGCAGTGATATGAAATATCCTGGCTTTATTTTCTGAACTTACTCCTTACAAATGTTAATCATGTGCACCTAGTCAGTAACAGTGACAAGGCATATAGACAGAGACTATAAAGTTGAGAATTTGAACACGTAGCATGTGTTTGTATACATAACATACACGTACATAACTGCTCTTTTGTAAATCTACATAACCTCACTTATGCTGAATTCACTGTCTTAGGCTCTGCTTTCTCAGCAAGCATGTTTCAGCAAAATGAAAACCTTGTAAAATTGTCATGGATTAGCTTATACCACTGTATGTTTGTTAAGTGCGAAAAGTGACATTTATTTCTCGGCCTCATACTAAGTGACTAATTATAAAACCTTGCTGTGCATTGAAGCGTAACTCTCAAAAGCTTTACAACTTGACTTTTGACAAGGATGCCATTGCCATCTATTGAAATGATGTGATAGTGAAGTTTACTTGCATTCGCCATTTTATGAATTAGAAGTTTTGTTTTGTTTTTTTTTTGTTTGTTTTTTTTTACTTTCCGCATTTCTACTCATTTTTTATTTATTTGGCTCCATGAAATAGTCACCTTCATCATATTTGTCAACTTCCAGCCTAAAGCTTTGGAAATTGGTATAATGAATGTTCTAAATGGGCATAAATGTCTTTAGAGATATTTTAACCCCCAAGAATGTGAGATCTGAGTCCTACCTGCCAAAATATGGCAGAAAATATAAACAAAAAATTATGTTTAAAAAATACCCCTGTATTTAGAGGAATAATACTAATCAGATAGTATTTTAAGACTCAGGAGTGCTTGGCTGGTTCATTCACTGGAGTATGTGACTCATGATCTCAGGGTTGTGAGTTCAAGCCCTATGTTGAGTATAGAGATTACTTAAAAATAAAATTTTTAAAATACATAAAGAAAAATCCATGACTAATGGTACTGTTTTGAATTGAGGTATTGTGGGGAAAATAGTATTACTGGAGCTTGAAGCTTTGGCTCTTTGAGGGTGTATGGCAGAATAATTGTAAAAACTGCAGTTTGTTTTTATTGATCTGTTTTGAATCTACAGTTGACTTTTCTATATGACAGTTGAAAAGAATCTTCTTACTTTTTGTGTATTCTTTTTAAAGTGTCCATGAGAAGGATGAAAATGAATACTCTGGTAAAGCAGTTGAGCGTGAATTGTGAAATAATGTACCAGAATAGCCTCTGTACCCTAAGATAGTCAACATATAACAGATCTTTCCATAAATAAACATAAAATAGTTTGTGCTGATAGATGCCTGGAATAGTAAGATGTGGATTTACCACAAGCTTTGGAACTTCATATTTCTCTATGACTCTTAACTGACCATAGGTATCGACAATATATTTGGGAGGCTTATTTCTCCAATAGGCATAAGATGCTATTGGACACTCAAGGAACACTGCTGGAGGCAACCTTTGACATTGACAAAGTGGAACATTTGGGAAAGGATTGCTAAATACGGCGATTCATACCCAGAAAACTAGCATTTTGCCATTTGCTAGCATTTTCCTAATTTGGCAGTGGTTTCCAGATGCCACACCCAGATCTCTCTCTCTCTTTTTTTTTTTTTTTTTTTTTTAGCAATGTTGATTTATGGAAATGTTTTGATAGAGGCTTAAAAGCTAACACCAAATTCAGCAGTGCAGAAAGACTCCAAATCATATTCTTTTTTGTCAATATTTTCACTAGGGCAATGTCAGATATTAAATCACCTAGAATTAGTTATGTGCCATTTCAGCAACCTTTTGTGCGCAATCTGCTCCAACCCGTTTGTGCTGATTAGCAGTTTAAAAAGTCTGCAGAGGAAGGGAATTTTCAGTAGCTTCCCCCCCCCCCCCTCTCCCCCCCCCCCCGCCCCAGCCCTGTGTGCACTGGGGAAGGAATTACCTTCTGTGCAACTCCTAAATAATTTTGTTGACCAGATTCATGCTAGAAAAGAACAGTATCAGAAAAAATTTACCTACATATGGGTCTGAAGCTATGCTCCCAGATATAAGAGAGGGCAAGAACCAGTGACTCGAAGTGAAGTGTGTGTGTGTGTGTGTGTGTAGTTCTGACTCCAAGGAGTCATTCATTCATTCATCAAATATTTATTGAGCTGTTTATAAATCCCAGGCACCGTGGTAAGCATTAAAATGAAGATAAATTCCCTGCCTTCCAGAGTCTACCATTACTGAGAATGTCAGCCAATAAATAAGTAAACAAATAAAATCATTAGAGGAAAGAAACAAAGGATTATGATAGAGAAAAATGAAAGGAGGAACTTACTTTTAGAAAGGCTTTTCTGAGAAGGTGACTTTCAATCCGAGCCAGAAGGGGAAGAAGGCAAACAGGAAAAAAGCCAGGAGACCAGGGTTCCAGGCAGAGGGGCAGGGAGCGGAAAGGCGCTGTGGAAGGCAGGAATTTGGCATGGTGTAGAGCTGACAGAAGGCTAGAAGCTGGAGTGCAGGGAGCTTGGGAGAGATTGGCAAAGGTAAGGTTAGGGCAGATCCTGTGAGGCTTTACAGGTCATGGATAAGAATATGAATTTAAAGCACACTGTAGGAACTTCAAAGGAATCCAAGCAGTTCAAGCAAGTTGATCTGATTTATGTTTGTAAAAAAATCACTTTAGCTGTTGCATGAGGAGTGGATTGCAACAGAGAGCAGGACCAGTTGGTATTCCACTTGGGGAATGAGAACAACTTGGACTTGAACTAGGGTGTGATAAAGGGGATTTGTGAGACTGTTTATTGTACTTTTAATAAGATGATATGGGTGGTTTGGGGATTGTTGTGAGAAATAGCACACAGCCCCTGCAGGCAGGAAACCTACATAGGAAACAACCAAAGAATATGGGGTTGTGAGAAGAAGAGGTTTAAGATACGTGTTTCCATGCTGCCTGGTAGTGGAGGGATTCGGATGAGCCTCAGGAGGGCTCAGGGCTGGGGTGAGTGACATTTAGTGAGCTTCTGGTCTGAAAGAGGGCATGCACAGCTGAAATAATGTGCGTGTGCTCCACCGGGGGAACCTGCTCATTAATTCTTACAGCAGTTTTGTGTTGGGTATGGAAGATGAAAGACATTTTCCATTCAATTATTGATCATAAGCATGATGTGGTTTGATTAAAATGGAAAGATAATTGTATCAAATAGAATTGGGTTATCTTTTTCCCCCCTTGCTATATTTTAATTTACCCTGTTTAAGTTTTTCCATGTGAGTAGAGAACACGGTACCCACCTCCCCCTTCCCAAGGAAAGAAGCATTTTATAATGAAAAGGGTTACTGAATAGCAAGTAAATTATGTTGATTTTAACCCAAATGCCTACCCTATTTATTTTGCTGTATACATTAGTGATGTGAAAAGCTTCTAACTGTTCTCTCCTAGGACAATTAAAGTTTAGGCTTTAGATGTTTATTTTCATATATATATATATATATATATATATATATATGTATATATGTATATGTATATATGGTTATAATCTGTTATACAGATAATGACATAAAGAACAAATAATAATTTTTAAATTGGTGAGAAAATAAAAAGATAACACAATGGAAAAATGGGCAAAGAGAACACATTTTAGAAAACAGAAACTCAAATGGCCAAAAACACATGTAAAGACACTCGACTTTAATCAGGACAGTGTGAATTAAAATCACAGTGAAAACAAATTATAACTCATCTGTAGCCATGGAATATTATTCAGCAATCACAAAGAATAGACCATATGCAATAACATGAATGACTCTCAAAGCATCATGCTGAGTGAAAGAAGGCAGACCTAAAAGGATAAATTTTGTATGATTTCATTTATAGAATATTCTGGAAAAGGTAAAACTGGAGGGACAGAAATAAGATCAGTGATTTCAGGGATAGTGGGTGAGGTTTAGGAGTTGAGGTGATGAGAATATTTTGTATATTGATTACAGTCATGTTTTTTTTTTATTTTTTTTTTAACATTTATTTATTTTTGAGACAGAGAGAGACAGAGCATGAACGGGGGAGGGGCAGAGAGAGAGGGAGACACAGAATCGGAAACAGGCTCCAGGCTCTGAGCCATCATCAGCCCAGAGCCCGACGCGGGGCTCGAACTCACGGACCGCGAGATCGTGACCTGGCTGAAGTCGGACGCTTAACTGACTGCGCCACCCAGGCGCCCCTGATTACAGTCATGTTTAAACAAATGTATAGTTTTGTCAATATTTGCTGAATTATACATTTAAAACTTGTTAATTTTACTCCATGTAAATTATGCCTTAGTAAAGCTGATTAAAAAAAAAAAAAAACAATGAGGGTGTGTTTAACATTTACTGGACTGCAACAGGGAAAATATCTAGAACTAGATGTTGTGAAGATATCAGGAAATGGGAGCATTCATGCTCTGCTTGTGTGAGTGAAAGGTGACAGAACCCCCTGTGGGAGGAGGAATTCACAGCAGCTAGTGAGGGTGAAAATGTTTATCCCATGGGATGCTCCAGCCATTCTGCAGCTGCATGATTACCCAAGAGAAGTGCTCATGCATGTGCTCAAGGGGGACTATACAGTCAGGAAGGAAGAATTTCTTCTGCTATTCAAGGTCCTTCTAGCTGGACTAAGAATCAAATTGACATGAGACAGATTAATGGGAGGAAATCATATTTAATTTCATACACATGAGAAATCCACACAGACAAGGAAATTCCAAAGACAGTCAAAGTGAGGTATATATGTCTTTTTGAAATAAGGAGAAGTAGGTAGGCGTCTGGGACTTCACAGGAAATGAATGTAACCCTTAGGAAGATGAAAAAGAGTTAAAGGTATAGGAAAGAAATGTGTGTGGGCCACTCAGAAACAATGGGGCATAGAGGGCTTTGATCAAACAGGCCTTGCTAAGTTCCCCCTGTCTATTATACCAATTCATAATATAACATAGTTTTATCTCTGGTGATAGTTTTCTTCTTGGAGCAGTTCCTCTATCTAAATTCTTTTCAGGTAGTTGAAGAGGGTGGTAAAGAGCTTTTCTTGAATCTTCTGGGTTTTGATTGCTTTTAACACAAAATCATCTTCATACGAAAGGGGCCCATTTTGAGGCAGCCTGCTTTTATGCCCTACAATACAAACATGTACTGTGAACCATTTGTTTTGTTTAATTTTGTGTTGTTTTGTTTTGTTTTTTAGTATGCTCTATGCCCAAAGTAAGGCTTGAACTTACAACCCCAAAATCAAGAGTTGCATGCTGTATTGACTGAGCCAGCCAAGTGCCCCCCGCGTTGCAGTCATTTATAAGTACATAAAGTGTAAAAAACCTAAACGTCTATCAAAAGGGGATGAGTAGATTGAAATATATAAAATATTTAGTATATGCGTGTTGACTTCTATAGAACAGTTCAAATGAGTGAATATATTACATTCAAATATAAATGTAGATTTTGAAAACAATTAGAATTTTTTTTAATGTTTTTTTTTCTTTTTGAGACAGAGAGAGACAGAGCATGAGAAGGGGAGGGGCAGAGAGAGAGGGAGACAGAATCTGAAGCAGGCTCCAGGCTCCGAGCTGTCAGCACAGAGCCCGACGTGGGGCTCAAACTCACAGACTGTGAAATCATGACCTGAGCTAAAGTCTGACGCTTAACCGACTGAGCCACCCAGGCGCCCCTATTTTGAAAACAATTTATGTGGAAAAAAACAAGTGTCAGAATGATACCTTGTGTATGATACTATTAAAAAGCAAAATTCAAATGAGTACATTTTTTAAATCTAATGGGCCTTATTCAGTGATTCATGAATCAGGCAGTATCCTGTCTAGCATATAGAAAGGAGCTCTGAGAAGGTGTACAAAGTGAAAGACTTTTAGGGGCAGAAGGGAGCACATACAAGGAATAGTAGCAAAAAGTGAATTGCTTCAAACGAGGTCACTTTCCTTTAGGAGGTAGCAGAGATCTATCGGGTAGATTACCTTGCTATTGCTGATCAGGCGATTCTTGATTGATGAGTGTAGGATTCCATTTCTAGGACAGGCTGAAACTGTAAGTTAAGTCTTGGTTTGGTGTGGTTAGGCTTAGCATAAGCAACTCCATTTGGGGCCTGTTTTCTTGTTAACAGTAGCAATTATGTGAATTAAAAACACTCATGCAACACTATATTTTCTTTGTAGAAGATAAAAATGTGTTGCTAACACATTAAATTAAATATGTTGGCTCTTTTTAGGACTAAAGGGAAATGAAATTTAGAAGGGAAATTTAGGGGCTTTCAACTTAATTTCTTGTATTTTATTTATTTAAAAAGTGATTTCTGGGGATGCTTGGCTGACTCGGTAAAGCATGTGCTGCTTTTTTTGTTTTGTTTTAAACAGGTTTATTGAGATTTTATTCACATACCATAGGATTCATCCATTTAAAATGTGCAGTTCCATAATTTTTAGTATATTCACAGATATGCACAACTGTTACCATAATCCATTTTGGTATAGTTTTATCACCAGAAAAATACCCCCATGCCATTTAGATTTCACCTCCTAGCCCCCAATTCTTCCAGCACTAAGCAACTACTAATCCACTTTCTGTCTTTATTGATTTTCCTATTATGCACTTTGTATGTAAATGGAGTCCTACAATATGTTACCTTTTTTTTTTAATTTTCTTTCTTTTTCTTTTTTCTTTCTTTTTTTTTTTTTTTGGTGTTCCATTGTTTATTTATTTCTGATACTAGGTTATTTATTTTTATTTTCTTAATTTATTTTTTAATTTACATCCAAGTTAATTAGCATATAGTGCAATAATGATTTCAGGAGTAGATTCCAGTGATCCATCCCCTATGTATAACACCCATTGCTCATTCCTAAAAGTATCTTACTTAATGCCCCTTTCCCCATTTAGCCCATCTTCCCACCCACAACCCCTCCAGCAACCCTCAGTTTGTTCTCTATATTTAAGAGTCTCTTATGTTTTGTCCCCCTCCTTGTTTTTATATTATTTTTGCTTCCCTTCCCTTACGTTCATCTGTATTGTATCTTAAATTCCACATGAGTGAAGTCATGATGTTTGTCTTTCTCTAATTTCGCTTAGCATAATACCCTCTAGTTCCATCCACATAGTTGCAAATGGCAAGATTTCATCCCTTTTGATTGCTGAGTAATACTCCATTGTATGTATATATACCACATCTTCTTTATCCATTCATCCATTGATGGACATTTGGGCTCTTTCCGTACTTCGGCTATTGTCGATAGTGCTGCTATAAACACTGGGGTGCATGTGCCCCATTTGAATAAGCACACCTGTATTCCTTGGATAAATACCTAGTAGTGCAATTGCTGGGTCATAGGGTAGTTCTGTTTTTTATTTTTTGAGGAACCTCCATACTGTTTACCAGAGTGGCTGCACCAGCTTGCATTCCCACCCAGCAATGCAAAAGAGATCTTCTCTCTCCGCATCCTCGCCAACACCTGTTGTTGCCTGAGTTGTTAATGTTAGCCATTCTGACAGGTGTGGTGTGGTATCTCATTGTGGTTTTGATTTGCATTTCCCTGATGATGAGTGATGTTGAGTAGTTTTTCATGTGCCTGTTAGTGTGACTTCCTCCTTGCCGATTTGGATGACTTTTATTACTTTGTGTTGTCTGTTTGCTGAGGTTAGGATTTCCATTCTATGTTGAATAATAGTGGCAACAGTGGACACCCCTGTTGTGTTCCTGACCTTAAGGGGAAAGCTCTCAGTTTTTCCCCATTGAGGATGATATTAGCAGTGGGTCGTTCATACATAGTTCTTATGATCTCAAGGTATGATCCTTCTATTTCTACTTTCTTCCGGGTTTTTATCAAGAAAGGATGCTGTATTGTGTCAAATGATTTCTCTGCATCTATTGAGAGGATCATGTGGTTATTGTCTTTTCTTTTATTGATGTGATGTATCACATAGATTGTTTTGCAGATAGTGAACCAGACCTGCATCCCAGGTATGAATCCCACTTGGTCATGGTGAATAATTCTTTTGATGTATCGTTGGATTCGGTTGACTAGTATCTTGTTGAGGGTTTTTGCATCCATGTTCATCAGGGAAATTGGTCTACAGTTCTCCTTTTTAGTGGGATCTTTGTCTGGTTTTGGAATCAAAGTAATGCTGGCTTCATAGAATGAGTTTGGAAGTTTTCCTTCCATTTCTATTTTTTGGAACAGCTTCAAAAGAATAGGTGTTAATCTTCTTTAAATGTTTGGTGGAATTCCCCTGGAAAGCCATCTGGCCCTGGACTCTTGTTTTTTGGGGGGATTTTTGATTACTAATTTGATTTCTTTAGTGGTTATAGGTCTGTTCAAATTTTTTCTTTCTTCTTATTTCAGTTTTAATAGTTTATATGTATCTAGGAATTTTTCCATTTCTTCCACATTGCCCAATTTACTGGTGAATAAATACAATATTCTGTTATTATTGTTTGTATTTCTTCAGTGTTAGTTGTGATCTCTCTTCTTTCATTCTTGATTTTCTTTATTTGTGTCCTTTCCGTTTTCTTTTTGATCAAAATGGCTAGGGGTTTATCAATTTTGTTACTTCTTTCAAAGAACCAGCTGCTGGTTTCATTGAACTGTTCTACTGTTTTTGTTGTTTTGTTTTGTTTTTGGTTTTGATAGCATTGATTTCTGCTCTGATATTTATTATGTCCGATCTTCTGCTGGTTTGAGATTTTATTTGCTATTCTTTTTCCAGCTCTTTAAGGTGTAAGGTTAGTTTGTATATGTGAGACCTTTCTTTCTTCTTTAGGAAGGCCTGGATTGCCATACACTTCCCTCTTATGACCACCTTTGCTGAGTCCCAGAGGATCTGGGCTGTGGTGTTGTTATTTTTATTGGCTTCCATGTACTTTTTAATTTCTTCTTTAACTTCTTGGTTAGCCAATTCACTCTTTAGTAGGATGTTCTTTAGTTTCCAAGTATTTGTTGTCTTTCCAAATTTTTTCTTGTGGTTGATTTCGAGTTTCATAGCATTGTGGTCTGAAAATATGCACAATATGATCTCGATCTTTTTGTACTTGTTAAGGGCCGATTTGTATCCATGTATGGGATATGTTCTGGAGAATGTTCCATGTGCACTCAAGAAGAATGTGTATTCTGATACTTTAGGATGAAATGTTCTGAATGTATCTGTTAAGTCCATCCAGTCCAGTGTGTCATTCAAAGCCATTGTTTCCTTATTGATTTTCTGTTCAGATGGTCTGTCCATTGCTGTAAGTGGGGTGTTGAAGTCCCTTACTGTTATGGTATTATTATCAATGAGTTTTTGTATGTTTGTGATTAATTGATGTATATTTTTGGGTGCGTCCACGTTTGAAGCATAAATGTCTACAATTGTTAGATCTTCTTGGTGGATAGACCCCTTAATTATGATATAATACCCTTCTTCATTTCTTGTTACAGTCTTTATTTTAAAATCTAGATTGTCTGATATAAGTATGGCTACTCTGGCTTTCTTTTGGTGACCATTAACATGATAGATGGTTGTCCATCCTCTTAATTTCAACCTGAAGGTGTCTTTAGGTCTAAAGTGGGTCTCTTGTAAACAGCATATAGATGGATCTTGTTTTCTTATCCATTCTGTTATCCTATGTCTTTTGATTGGAGTGTTTAGTCCACTGACATTTAGAGTGAATACTGAGAGATATGAATTTATTGCCATTTTGTTGCCTGTAGAGTTGGAGTTCCTAAGTGGCGTTCTCTGGTCCTTTCTAGTCTTTATTGCTCTTAGTCTTTGTTGTTGTTTTTCATGCTCTTAGTCTTTGTTGTTGTTTTTCATCTTTTTTCCCCTCACAGTGTCCCCCTTAAAATTTCTTGAAGACTGGTTTAGTGGTCATGAACTCCTTTAGTTTTTGTTTGTCCAGGGTAGCATGTAACTCTTAATCTCAGGGTTGTGAGGATGAGCCCCATATTGGATATAGTGCCTACTTAAAAAATACATCAATAAAAATAAAAATAAAATGTGAGTTCTGAGGCAAGTATGATGATGTTAACTTTAAAAAATTTTTTTAACGTTTATTTATTTTTGTCAGAGACAGAGCATGAGCAGGGGAAGGGCAGAGAGAGAGGGAGACACGGAATCTGAAGCAGGCTCCAGGCTCTGAGCTGTCAGCACAGAGCCTGACGTGGGACTAGAACCCACAAACCACGAGATCATGACCTGAGCCGAAGTTGGACACTTAACCGACTGAGCCACCCAGGGGCCCTGATGATGTTAATATTTAAAAATTCTAGATGGCAATTATATAGGAATATTTATTTACTCATTTTTAATGTTTGTTATTTTTGAGAGGGAGAGAAACCAAACGTGAGTGGGGGAAGGGCAGAGAGAGAGACAGAATCCAAAGCAGGCTCCAGGCTCTGAGTTGTCAGCACAGAGCCCAACACAGGGCTCGAACCCACAATCCATGAGATCATGACCTGAACCAAAGCTGGACACTCAACTGACTGAGCTACCCAGGCGCCCTTAGAATTTTTAAATTATATTTTCTGGATCTAAACTTCTTCATAAAATAAAAACACTGAAGCTACATTGCAAAATTACAAACATAGAATTTGTGTTTTTTGATCCTCAAGTGGAACCATTATCACTGAAACTTTGTTTCAGCTCTTAATCACAATGTAGATCTATTAGAGTATTTATAGGAGCTAAAAGACCCTAACTAAACTCATTCAAAAGATTAACTTGCTTAGATCTGAGAGAAATCTCATGCCTTTCCATTTTTAATTTCATGGTGGTTGGGAAAGACTAGACCAAAAGTCAACTCAATCTCCTCATCCCAAAAATAGAGGTAAACCACGTAGTCACACTCCAGTATTTAACATCCATACAAAGACTTATTTATAATGAGTAGTACTTAGTGCATCAGGTAATGTTCCTAATGTTTATGTCAGTTCTTAAGCATTCTTACCATTGGAATATAGACGAGCACACCATTGAAGAGCTAATTCATTTAAAAAAATTTTTTAATGCTTGTTTATTTTTGAAAGACAAAGAGCGCACAAACAGGGAAGGGGCAGAGAGAGAGGGAGACACAGAATCCAAAGCAGGCCCCAGGCTTCTAGCTGTCAGCCCAGAGCCTGATGCAGGGCTTGAACCCACAGACTGTAAAACCATAACCTGAGCCTAAGTCAAATGCTTAACCAACTGAGTCACCCAGGTACCCCAAGAGTGAGATTAAATTATGTGTTTAATATTAAGTTAATGAGACTAAGATACCAAACTTACATAAGATATTAGTCTATTGTATCTTAATATTTATTGAGTTAATTTATGAAAACATTTTATCTGCTCAATAATGATATGACTACATATGTGACAAATTTATATAAAAATTTAGGTTTCTGTAAGGAGCAGCATCATTTGAATTTAAGCTTATGGATATAATATTATTTCATCTCCTGGCAAAATAGTTAGAAGGCAGCATATATTTTGTGTGAACCTAAATAAGTACCAGACATTGACTCCCCAAATCAAAATATAAGTTCTTATCTACACATGACTGTGTTACTTGACCTGTTTCATTTCCTGTTGTTACTGTCAACAGCACCAAGTTGGTGGCTTAAAACAACATAAATATGTTCTCTTGTGGTTCTAAGGGTTAGAAGGCCTAAAATCAAGGTGTCTTCAGAACTATGTACCCTTGGAGCCTCTAGGTGAGAATCTGTTTTTTTGTTTTTTCTAGCTTCTAGAATCTACTTATATTCCTTGTCATCTTCAAAGCCAATAGCATAACGTCTTCCAACTTCTCTTTCTCTGCTCTGCCCTTATGTCACCTTTTCTGACTCACCCTCCTGCCTTCTTCCTGCAAAGAACCTGTGATTCTATTGGACCCATTCACATAATACAGAATAATCTCTCTGTCTCAAGGTCCTTAATATAATCACATTTGCGAAGTCTCATTTACCATGTAAGGCAACATTCTCACAGTTTCTAGGGATTAGTATGTAGATATCTTGGGAAGTCATTATTCTACCAACCGCACCACCCTTCAAACTCTTTTCTGGTTGAAATATCCATGAAATTAAGTAAGCTTTTGGTGAAAACCTTTTGGTTCATCACTATCACTATATGATGTAAAATAGTGATACTTAAGTGAAGTGTTATGGGAATACAAATCCCCATTACAAAATTAATATTAGAAGGTAAACCTTGTCTATGTATTGACCCATGGAGTTGAATAACTTTTGTGTGGACACTATACCACTTTTTAAAAGTAGTAATCTATTCAGAATGTGGTATTTTTGTACTGTAACTGCATTGTATCATCGATGAAAAATAGTGCATATTTCAGAAGATTGTTGCAATTACTAAATGAACTATGTTTTAAACTGTCACAGCAGTGACTGGCCTGGAGCTTTTGCTAAATACATGCTTGTTGCTTTTGTTAATATTAATAGATTCACTGAATTATCAAAAACCATATTGGCTACATTAAACAGCAGAATTTAGTGGGATAAAAATGCAAAAAAATTGATTTAAAGAACTCAAAAGGACTATATCAGGCACTAATTGACTAGAATATTAAGTTCGTAAACCTTTTATTCATTCAACAAGCAGTATCGAGCACTTAGGATACCAAGTCTGTTCAGTTCAGGAAAAATGGTAAGGAATTGGAGTGACACTTACCTTAGAGAGCCTCCAGTCCAACTCAATAGGAAGACAATAAGTAGAGGAATATGGGTCAGGATGGAAGTTGTACAGGATATCAGACTGTCTTTTATTTGATCCTTAGAGTTATGCCAAATTTAATATCTCTGAAGTCTGAAAATGAATATAGAGATTTATCCAGTAGGATGGATCCTAATTCTTAAAGCCTATCTTTTTTTTTTTTTTTTTCTTTATAAGACTGTTCATAAAATCAAAGTGAAAGCTGGGTCAAACATGAAACAATTCAGTATCTTAAACACATGCACACACTGACAGTCCCACAATCAGACAAACATAATAACACCACCACCATTTTCTAGGAACTAAACAGTGATTGTGCTTCTCTAGATATCTAAAATCAAGAGAGTGATTGCGATTTCTTATTTTTTTTAATACCCATTTATTTATTTTGAGAGAGAAAGAGAAAGACTGAGAGAGAGAAAGAGAGAGAGGATCCCAAGCAGGCTCAGCATTTTCATCACGGAGCTGGATGCAGGGCTCGATTTCCTCAACTCTTGAGATCATGACTTGAGCCGAATTCAAGAGCCAACTGCTCATCTGACTTAGCCACCCAGGTGCCCCAAAATGGAAATATTTCTATGACTTCTTAGAGAAAAAAAAATGTACGTTATAGTGCTTGTAGTTTTTCAAGGAGCTTCCTCCTCTCCCCAATGTTTAGTAGACAATCCAAGTAGATAGTTTCTGATAGGCTTCACATAGGAGTTTTGAAAACATCACAAGGAGTGTATCTTAGTCCTTGTCAAAATATTTTCTTGTTGAAAATAGAGAAAATTTTTGGTGAAAACTGAAATGCATATCAGTTTAATTCATGCACATTATTTCAGGTAAATAATGTCACCAGGAGTTTTCACGGGTAAAATCAATGTTTATGTCATACAGTAAAGTAGCAGTTATTACCAGAGTTGAAAATGTGTAAATGTTGTCCACCTCTTCCCACCGTATCAATCTTATTTTTTCTTTAATAACTACCACCTAATAATGCCTATCTATTAAAACTAAGCAGGAAGTTGTCTGGTGAATCATTTTAAAAAATATTTTTCTACCTAACTTAAAAAAATTTTTTTTTGTAATGCTTATTCATTTTTGAGAGAGAGAGAAAGAGACAGAGTTGGGGAGGGGCAGAGAGAGAGGAGGACACAGAATCTGAAGCAGGCTCCAGGCTCTGAGCTGTCAGTGCAGAGCCCAGCGCGGGGCTCGAACCCGCGGACTGCAAGATCATCACCTGAGCTGAAGTCTCATGCTTAACCGACCAAGCCACCCAGGCGCCCCAACTATCTAACTTTTTATAGAAAAGTTATATGAGAAGAAACATAGGAAGAGAGGAAATGATCTATTATTAGACCTGAAGTTGGGGTCTAGAATAGCCCTGTGTATGTGTGTAGCATTCGAGCCATGCTGCATAAATGCCAGAGCTAGTGCCTAGGACTGAATGGGAGCCTGTTGTGCTTCTGAGGTAAATGAGAAAAACAAAAAAAAACCCCGTCTTTTCTCTCCCATTCTTAATCACTATGATGTGGAAATAAGGTCTAAAAGGTTTGTACCACTTTGATATACAGTAGGTGATAGATGTGTGGAGAGAGGAAACAAAAGGCATGGAATAGAAATCAAATGCAGTCAGAAATAGAGCGAATTCTGGAGACAGTAGCATGTGTGGACACTGACTGCAGTTTTAGTGCTGACGAGTCACAGCAGAAATGTCGGCTTTTTTTTAGTGCTTAGGGACCTTCCAGCCTGGTAGGCAAATTGTTCTCCTTTGCACCATCTACATTATTTTCTCCTCTGGGATTGTCCCTGTCTTGTCTTACTTCACTTTTTCCCATCTGTCTACTCCTGGAAATACCTGCACTCATTACTTCGGGCCTCCCATTAGTGATTTCACTACAGTATCTGCATTCTGCTGTTTGCTTCCAGCAGTGAACCAAAGCACAAGAAACCAGCCACTGCTCATCAAGGGAGGTTGTGGGCACAGGCTGGGTTTCTTTTAGCCATCCACACTGGCTCAGGGAAGATGATGGACAGGATTTCTCGTTTCCACTCTTAGAGTTCTTATAGCTAATGCCCTGATGTATCTGTCTATCAGTGAATTGATAGATTGATCCATCCACGCATACATTTATTTTGGCACACAGCTTTGGGATCCAGGCAAATGATGCCTGAATGGACTTACCCTATCACTGCTTGTCAAGGTTAAAGAATCAGAACTCAGAAGAAGAGTTGAGACCAACTTTAATGATGGTATTGGAATGGGTAGTTTTAATAATGATATGTTTTCTTCAAGGGAATTTAGATTCAATTAAGTATGTAATGAAAGCACAGGGGAGTGTTTGAAGAATCATTGAGTCTCTGTCCAGGTGGCATGCTTATAGATGGAGTTACATGCAGTCTAAGAGTGAAACAAGTCCTTTAAAGGCTTACCCCAATCACCAGAAAGAAAAATATAAACTGTGTTACTGTTTAAACTAGGCAAAATTGTCTATTTAGGTGTTAAACATTCAGTGGGATACCTACCCATGAATAAGACATTTTTACATATACTCAGTTGTATACATATATGTACGTGGGTCACTGAGGCAGTATTTTAAAAATGATCGTGCCTAAGTGGTTACTTTATTTATTTTTGTAGTGGAATTAGGCAGATTATAATTTACATAAACTGAATGCACATGGGACTCCATATCTTCACGGAGTATATTATATGGTAATACAATTTTAGAGTAGCTGATTAGGCCTTGTGAGGCCCAGTGACATAGGATAGCAATAGATTGCTATCAAAGCCAAGAAGAAGATAAGGTAGCATTTTTGTCATGTAGAGCTCTAAATCCTCTATTACTTTGAAATCAGCTCAGTAGCATATTTTAAACTCAAGAGGGGCTATCTTTCTGGTTCCTGATGATTGTTTTAATGGTGGATCTGACCATATGTGTATCAGATATGGAAAGTAATGTCCATTAAATAGAGTAAAAATGTTCTTTTAGGGAGAAAAAAAAGTGATTTAAATTTTTAGATTCTCATGGGATCTCATTAAAGTTCTCTTTCTTAAATAGATTGTGCAGCCTAATAGTTATCAGGAATCCTGCAGTGCACATGGCTGATAGGTTAGTTTACACAGGATTAATTGTGTAATTCTGCAAGCAGCCAACACAGTGAACATTGATTTTTGCATTAGCCCTGTGTGTTTTTTCTAAGGAAATTCTGCTTTCTATTTTTAAGGTGGTGTAACATTTCACTTTTTGTTAATTATAATTTCTACCAACACGTTTCATGCCTGGTATAATTTATTAAAAGTTTTTCCTAATGTTATTTTCTAATTGTTATGTCCTTCAGAAACTTTATTAATCTTGAGCACTGATGTGTAAAAAAAAATGACAGAAGAAAATGCCTCTCACAAAGCATTCTCTAACAGGCCATTTTCCCCATGCTTTCATCGATAAGTTGCCCAAATATTCCTTAAAATACAGAAACAATTCAGTTGCATCTAATTCATATACTAAGTGAATGATTAACGTAAGAAGTAACCTGAAAATATTACATTTCTCAAAACCAAAGAATGTGAATGTTCAAAGGAGAGCAGACTGTTCAGAACAGTCCATTTTCTCGAATATGTAGATCTTTAGAGCCTCGTATTTCTTGAAGAATTTGTTGATATGGAAGGAATAAAGAAAGAGGTTTTTTTTTTTTTTTTTTTTTGCTTGAATTTTCCAGATAATTAGTTCAGCTCTCAGTTACTAGAGTTTGTCCACTTTTTGTGAATATAAAACGTCTGTTGGGATTTCAGTGGGATTGTTGTAACTGGGTTGAGAATATATTTTGTTGTCTTCTGTGTGGTTTTGAGAAAACAGAAAATAATGTTGATTGTGTGCAATTTAGGCCTTAATCTTTACACTTTTCTGGTCTTGGACTTGCAAATCAAGTACCTGCTTGTGCCCCTTTCCTCCCCCAATTCGAGACTCCATTAGATAAAAATTTCCTCCCTTCATATCATTGTGGTTCCTCCAGCAAAAGAGTTGAACACCTCTTAGCTTTTGCTGCCTTTGTTTTGTTTTGCTTTGCTTTGGGTGGAACCTCCCTCTCCCTTCTCCCCCACTGTGAGTTTCTGCTGCATTATAAAGACCCAATAAGGAACTGTACAAAGTGAGTACTTAAAATGTGTGCTGAGTGACCAACTGGACCCTCTTGGAAGAACCCTCTTAAACACTTTGTTACCAGAACTTCAAAAAGGGGCTTGCTTCTGAAGAATCAAAGGATCTCTTGTATAATAAATTTGAAGCATTCAGTATAAAATGAACGGAATAAAATATCTTTTAAGCTCCTGTATGATGCCCGGATTATGTGAAGAGACTAAGGAAGTGGTGGTTCTCTCACGCTTTTGTGTCACGTTAAACAGAAATAGATGAAAGCAAAAGCTTAAAACTGACAAAATCCCAAGCAGGGAAGCACTGGTTCCCAGCTTGTTCATTGGTTCATAGCAAACAACCAACTGATAATTTGAGGAAAAAAAGAAAAAAAAAAGATTTTCTTTCATAGGAAAGGACTGAGTTTGTTTTGTGTCATTTTAAACCACAACTTCACAAAGTATACACCACTGTTTTTCTGACATAGAAAGTGGGTCATGACATTGTTGAGAAAGGACTGGAATTGGAATCACAATACTGGCTTCTACCCTTGACCTTTGTCACTTGCTGTGTGTGACACTGAAGAAGTAACTTAACCCTCTGCATTTTATTTTTTCCTAATTTTTAAATAAATCTAACAAATTAACACAAACTTGTTTCAAGGATTACATGAAAAAAAATCTTTGGTAGAGTGTTATAAAATATAAGGTGTTATACTCTTATAGGTAGTTTGCAATACAATTTGATTAAGCAATTACAACATATTTTAGTTCTCTGTTTGGAGGCTGAATATTTGCTTTTTACATTGCACTTGGTCTTGGGTAGTTTGAATAACCCAAATGAGAGTTAAATTTTGAAACCATTGTAATTGTCTTCAGTATATCGTATGCATGAAAATGGGTGTATGCCTCTGGAGGAAGAGCCATTAGCTTTCTCCAGATTCTCCAATGTGTTTGTGATTCTAATGGGGTTAGGAACCACTTAACTAGATGAGTCATCACCAATTTCCATTTCACATTATGGAAGTATTGGATACTTGTATTATGGAAGTGTTGGATACTTGAAGAGTGAATTTAGCATATTGGTTTATATTTACCAAGGGTTTTTGTCTAACAAATTCTACTGAGGGAGAAGATCAATGCAGATTGGCGATCTGCATAACTTTTCCCACTGTTAATTTTTTAAATGATTATTTCCCATAATTAAGGCAGATTTTTCTTTATTTCTTTCCACACCACCACACCACCGTCACCACCATCATCTAGTCCTCTTTTGTTTTAAATACGTAGCTAATTGCAGATCAATTACAATCTTATGGAAAACTGAAACAGACGTAGCCTGTAGGTGAACTTTGAAATTTTGTGCAATAGGACTGCATTAAATATAGTATTTTTCTACATGTTGTTTTTTAATAACTAAAAAAATTATGTTAATTGACATTTTCAACTGACAGTGTATCTTTAGATTTTATTTCTTATTGTCCATCACCACAAATGTATCTCACCATAAATGTGTCAGTGTTATCTTCAACTGTACTTTCAACCTCCTGAGCCCAATGCAAATTTTGTTTAAATAAATATTTTTCACAGCATCACTAATGATATTCAACTCTTCGTGTCTAAAATTTGTGGATATCCCTTCTATTTCTGGTAGATTTGCTGATCAGTTTTTGGCAGGAATGAAAGACATGGCAACCCCTGCTGGTTGACCAGAAAGTTATGCTTAGAATTCACATATTCATCTCTCTAACTGGGGAGTACTTTGGTATCTCCCATGTACTGAGCTCATCGTGAGGAAGCACAGGGGAATCGTGGGCTCGACCCACATATCGGCAGCTTGTTACAAATTATTAATTCGGTCTTTTGAGTAACACCATTGTGTTTGTATATCATTCTGCTTGCACACAGTTTCCTGGAGTCTTCATACTTAGTTATTTTGATTTGGTCTACATAAAGATATTATGACAGTTGTCATTGAATTGCACAATCTTTTCTGCGTTAAAATTAATAGGAATTATTTTATTATAATAAATAAGTATATTTAACTTATTAACATTAACATTTAGAGTCTATCAATAACTAATTAACATTTAGAGTCTATCAATGATTAACATTTAGAGTCTATCAATAAATAACTAGTCTGCCTCAATTTTTAGACATCTTTTGACATCTCTTTTTTGCAGTTTTAGATTTTTTTAAATTATTGAGTAATTTATTCATGCTCTGCTGATTAGCTCTTTATTTTCAGTTTTACAAGGTAGGTTTTGCACTTAGGTATTTTTTACACAACAAACTTTCCATTTGCAAGTTAGTGTATATAAAATAATTATGTTAGACATTATAGATATATACGATTATTGTTGGCAAAATTGAGCTCATACTCCTTATAAAATTTTGTGGTATTTTATTTCATCTAATATTATATGAAAGTTCAGCATTCAGTATTCTTTGAAAACACAATTTTTCAACCTACAAAATTGTCTAATACATAGTCATATTCTAGGAACTTAATTATTTCTCTACTACTGAGCATTTAGGGTGTTACCAAAATTTAGTTTTATAAGTTACACTGACTAAATATGATTTTACATTAACGTTTGAACATATCTCAATATGTTTAAACTCAAGCAGGTTTTCTATTTGTGTGAAGACTGGTTTAAACAGAATAACATAAAATGGTATGTTAGATCATTCAGTAAGGTAAAACATTTATAACGTTTTGTACAGATATGCAGTATATGATTTTTACGTATTTGTATATATATCCATACATGTGTGTATATGTGTAGTTATAGCACTAGTTGAATATTGATATATTAACTGGGGGAGGAAATGCACTTAGTAATTTTTAACTTTGACAGATGATTTTTGTTTTATTAAATATATATGCATATATGTAATAAATATATATTTATTTTTTATAAATACATGCATAGGTGTGTATGTGTGTGTATACATAGCTATTTATATTTTACCAGATCTCTACAGTAGACATTTATTACTCTTATGATAAATCAAAAAAAAAAAAAAAAAAGAAACCCTAACCCACACAGTTATCCATCTTAACCAATTGCCATCTCCTTCAAAGTCTTTCTAACATGAATTCATAAGTAAAAAATGAGTTTCTCATTGGTGGAATACTAAAACCACTTGTAAATTATTTGTCTCCTAGGGTTCACTGTGGTGTGCGATCGTAAGTAGCTATCAAGACTAAAATACAGACAGTACTGAAAAATACTGGGAAGGTGGACAGAGGACTGAAACTTAGTCTTGTTCTGTGGGAGAGTTACTGAGTGTAGCCCTAGGCATGCTTTGGGGAAGATGAGGGGGAAGCAGAGATTCTGAGGCTCATAAGCCAGTGGTGCAAGAACTGTAGAGACTGCTCAGGGCTTGAAAGCTGTTTGAGCAAATACTCTGACTAAAGCAGCAGGTGGAGTGGCTCAAGCAGGAAATTGGGAATAATAACCTGGGATTGGATTTGTTTAGACAATTCCTGTTTCTAGGACGTAGGGCTCTCCATTCATGGGCGTGCCTTGACCATCGTGCCGGATGCAGAATAGTCAAGTCATAAATAGTTGAATGAATGAATAAAGATGACCTTGTACATGCTTTCAGATAGAAAGTATTACCAGTATTACTGGGCTCCTGAGTGGCTTAGTCGATTGAGTGTCCGACTTCAGCTCAGGTCGTGATCTCGCAGTTAGTGAGTTCAAGGCCCGTGTTGGGCTGTCTGCTGACAGCTCAGAGCCTGGAGCCTGCTTCGGATTCTGTGCCCCCCTCTCCCTCCGCCCTCCCCCTGCTTGTGCTCTGTCTCTCTCTGTCTTTCAAAAATGAATAAACATTAAAAAATTAAAAATAAAGTATTAGCTATATTACCTGGTTTTCATACCTAAATGTGCCTGCAAGATATATGTACTTGAGTTTGACTTTTAATGACTTAGAATTCCATTCTTTAATCATGACTGAAAATACATGTCTGACTACGCTTGCAGCCTAAAGAGCAAGAGTCCGGTTTAAAAGTGTTCTGATGCTATTACAATGCCTTTGGCAGTATTTAAGACTATCACAATTAAAAAGCTGTATCCTGGGGAAATGGTTTTGCAATCCTAGACAATATGTAACTTCTTTGTGCTTCAGTTGTTCTACCTTTAAAATGAGGAACTTAAAGACAGAACGTTTTTGTCTACCTCATAGAGTTGTAAGGATAAATTGAATTCATAAAAGGGGCACCTGGGTGTTTCAGTCGGTTAAGAATTTGACTTCGCCTCAGGTCATGATCTCATGGTTCCTGGGTTCGACCCCCGCCTCAGGCTCTGTGTTGACAGCTTGGAGCCTGTAGCCTGCTTCGGATTCTGTCTCTCATACTCTGTCTCTCAAAAATAAACAAACATTAAAAAACAGCATAAAACAGAAGAGTGCCTGGCATACAGCAAACCCCATGTAAATGTGTGCTATTGTCATTACTGAATGAGCCAGACCTTGGTATTAACTTGTCCACAGCCAACTGATTTGATCAGGATTTAGTCAGAGGACCTTTGCTTTTCTGGTATCTGAGATTATCATCATATACATTTTGATGTACATTTGAGCAGAATACTCCTCAGTTGATTGTGTTCAGAATTGCAGATTTGTTATGGACCTTTGTACTTCCTGGGGAGACAATCTACAATTACATTGGAAAGTAATATAAAATCAGAGCTAGATGCTCATTGAGATCTAAAAGATTATCTATTCAGTTTATTCTTAACATAAAGCTTTGGCATTTTGCTGATTACTTTCAAAACCATTTCAAACATGATTTCATTTGATACTAATAGTACTCTCAACAGAATTAAGAAAACAAAGAATGCCCCTGCCCATCAGACACCAAGGTGACAAACGGGATGAGCAGGTCCGTAGGAGGGCCTCTGGCCTCTGGCAGGTGGGACTTTTAAGTTGTATGATTTGGAAAACAAGAGCTTCCCCCTTTGTGTTACAGGGTTCTAGTCCACACTTTGTGATTTGACCAGGTAATGTGGTTGAAACTTGGCCTCCAGTGTTGTTCTACTCCCTCAGTATTCATGGTTCGAAGACCCCAGATGGTGCCATGTGGGGCCAGTGCCCTATACATGTCCCTCAGGTCCTTCTCTATCACCCTGAGGCTATTCTGCTACAACGACAATTGTCACCTCTCAAATAGCATTGGAGTAAATCATGTCCACATTTGATTGCAAAAAAATGAGTTGATAATTTTCCCCTGGTGATAAAGCTAGGAAGTAGCAGAGCTCATTCATTCATGCAGATATTTATTGATCACCTGCTCTGTGCTACGTTCTGGGATAGGCTCAAAACTCCTGAGTTCCTGAGTGTAATTGATACCATTGGTCAGATCCAGGTCTTTCAGGGTCAGCCATCCATAAAGAAGGAAAAGTTCTTGCTTTTTTAAAAATGTTTTTTAATGTTTATTTATTTTTGTCGGAGGAAGAGAGAGACAGAGGAGACAGAGACAGAGACAGAGAGCATGAGTTGGGGAGGGGCAGAGAGAGGGAGACACAGAATCTGAAATAGGCTCCAGACTCCAAGCTGTCAGTCCAGAGCCTGGTGCAGGGCTTGAACTCACAGACAGCGAGACCATGACCTGAGCCGAAGTTGGACCCTTAACTGCCTGAGCCACCCAGGTGCCCTGAGAAGGGAAAGATTCTTGAGAGGTGTATTTGTTCTTCACAATGTTCTCAAATGGTAGTTGCAAATACTCTGAAAGTAGGGTATAAACCCTACTTTTTGTTAAACTATGAGTACACTTGCCAAAAAATAGGTATCAACTTTCTGGAAGCTAGATATTTCTTTAACATTTATAACCTATCGTAGTAAGAAAGTTCTATCATATATGATTTGTACTCAATTTATTTCCGAGGGATCGCTCCTCTTTCAAGATTCAGCAGTCCAAGATTATAGAACATATAATTATATTCACTTCTCCTGTATCCTTCAAGATTCTTATTCATTTTGGTCTGTCCTGTATATTCATCTTTCAACATTAAAGATTTCTAATCATTTAATCTTCCCTTGTATTAGAGTTCATGACTCCAGCCTCTTGAATATTTTTTTAGTTGCCCTTCCCTTTCTTTCAGCTTCATTATGAGACTAATTTTTCCTGTAATCATAGACTTTTTTTAAATGTTTGTTTATTTTTGAGAGAAACAGAGAGACACAGAACACCGGCAGGGGAGAGGCAGAGAGAGAGAAAGGGAGACAGAGGATCTAAAGTGGGCTGCATGCCTACAGCAGAAAGCCTGATGTGGGGCTAAAACTCAACAACCACGAGATCATGACTTAAACCGAAGTCAGACGCTTAACCAACTGAGCCACCCAGGTGCCCCAGTAATCATAAACTTTGAAGGCCAAAAGAAACTGTAAAAAAATTGTTAGCATTCTCATGTTGTAAGTAAGGATACCGAGACCTAAACTGGTTAAGAAAGCAGTGTTTCTGAACCATTAATAAGCAGTGTTAGTGATAGAGCTAGTAATAAAATTCACTGGGTCTTCTGACTTACCCTGGAATATCCTTTGCTAATTTCTCTACATGATGCTCCTTAACACATTTGGATATATGTCTTTAAAATAGTAGGAGACAGGGGTGCTTGGGTGGCTCAGTGACTTTTGCTCCAGAGATGATCATGGTTTGTGAGTTCAAGCCTTGCATTGGGCTTTGTGCTGACAGTGTGGAGCCTGCTTGGGATTCTCTCTCTCTCTCTCTCTCTCTCTCTCTCTCTCTCTCTCTCTCCCCCTCTCACTCTCACTCTGCCTCTCTCTCTCTCTCAAAATAAAGAAATAAACTTAAAAAAAAAGTAAATAGAGAAGTAATTCCTATGTAGTCCTTTTCTCAAACTCAAGGTACATTACACGAATGATGCAATAAGGAAGTCTGGCTAGAGTAGATAAGGACATGGGCTCCGAGTTACATCGACATGTTCACATCATGGCTGTGCCACTCATTCTCATTGTGATCTTGTACAGAATGAGATCTTGTGATCTCCAATCTATTTAAGTTCATTGCGGGAGCACCTGGGTGGCGCAGTCGGTTAAGCGTCCGTCTTCAGCCAGGTCACGATCTCGCGGTCTGGGAGTTCGAGCCCCGCGTCAGGCTCTGGGCTGATGGCTCAGAGCCTGAAGCCTGTTTCCGATTCTGTGTCTCCCTCTCTCTCTGCCCCTCCCCCGTTCATGCTCTGTCTCTCTCTGTCCCAAAAATAAATAAACGTTGAAAAAAAAAATTAAAAAAAAAAAAAAGTTCATTGCGTCTTTTATAAAATTAGCGTCGGTAGTACCTAACTTAGAGGTCACTTGTGGATAACAGATAAATTGCTTAGCACACCATGCAGCACAAAGTATGTCTTCAATTAACGTTAGAAGAAAATCACATATGACCCTTCTTAGGGGGTCAGTAATTGTTTTTGAGTCAACACATGCTGAAACTAGTAATCTGAAACAGAGACTAGTTTCTTTCAGAGTGTTCATTCAGAGGTATTGATAGGAGCAAATTCAACATTTTCATACTGCTTGCTTCAAGTTTTGCTTATAAATAATATCCAAAAACAAATTTTGCTGTTGATCATAGCTTTCCTGATTCCTATTTTATTGTACATCATTTTATGTTAAGCATATTGAAGAATTTCTGTTGTGTGCTCATTTTTACTATACTACCAGCTTATTTTCCAGGGAATATTAGGTGCATCATATATCATTTTCTTTTTAAAAGATACTATATTCGTTCTAAAAAATTAAATTGAGCATCTTGGTGCACATTTTGAGCACATGGACTTTACTGATTTGAATCAAGAACTCATTTCTGTCAGGCAGATGCTGGTTGATGACAGAAAGGAAGGTGTTTTCAATCCCAACTTTTTAAGAATATTGACCCAAATATTGACAGAAAGCTGATGTGCTCTCAGTCTACTTTTTAACTCAGTAAAAAACCCCAGTGTTTGAAGATTAATTGAGATTAGGTACTTAAAAGAAAGAAAAAATGAAAAAATAGTCACTCTTGATTCCAAATACATCTATATACTGCCCACCCCCCCCCAAATATATAGAATAGGCATTTTCATTCATTGTACATTTATTAAGCAACCAGTATTTGACAATTTGGCAGCCACTGTGCTTGGGTACCAGGGAGGAAAGAGAGTTGTTCTTGTTGTTTTTCTCGCCTTCAGGAGCTCACAAGCTTGCAAAAAACGTTATTAGAGAAATTCTTCTCTGTCTTGTGAGAGTAGGACCTGTAACTGCTCACACTTGCAGCTTCTACAGCAGTTGTCAACGTTCCTATGTCACCATTTGGGGGAACGTGATTTTCTCATGTTGGCTGAGTTTGAAGGGTGTCTCTGTGATCACGTGCTCCTCCTGGCCTCATTGACTGCCTCTGGGTGGTTATGGGCTTCTGTGCTGCCCCTCCGGTTACTGGATACCTTGTAGGTCCCAGCCCTGAGCTAAGCAGTTTATACACATCAGTCCTTACCCTCACACCTATCCTGCAAGAAAGATACCATTATCCCTATTGCCTATGAGACCGTTGGTGTTCCAAAAGGTTATGTCATTAGCCTGAGGTCACACAGTGAATAAGTACACACTCACTTTATTTTCAGCTTCTCTGTCTCTTTTTCCTCCGTGTTACAGTGTCCCTTTTGATAGGCACAGTGGCAGTACGATGGGGCCACTTCCTCTAATGGTTTGTGACATTCACCCCTGTGACTGTCAATTTGAGTAACTGTGAAGTACTACTACTTCTTATACGTGTAGCTTTCATACATTCGTTCATTAATCCATCCAAAATGTATTTATTAACCTTTGTTATGGTGCCAGGCAGTGATGCTAGAATTACAGTAACAGTCAAAATGTGCCCTTATTGAACTCAAGATTCATTGTGTTAAATACACAGTGAAACCTAGCAGGAGTAGCCATTTGGCCTTGAGTTAATTTTATCTACAATGCATTTGCAGTTTACATATGATGTGTTATAAATTCAATGAGTAAAGAGAATTCACCTTAAACATACGCTAGGAGGCTGGGGAGCCTGGGTGGCTCAGTCGGTTGAGCATCTGACTCTCGATTTTGGCTCAGGTCATGATCCCACTAGGATCGAACCCATGTCGATCTCCACACTTAAGATTCTCTCTTTCTCCTTCTACCCTTCTCCCCTGCTCAAGCTCCTTTTAATCTTATTTATTTTGAGAGAGAGAAAGAACTTGGGAGAGGCAGAGAGAGAGGGAGAGAAAGAGAATCCCAAGCAGGCTCCACATTGTCAGTACAGAGCCAGACTTGGGGCTCGAAGTCAAGAACAGTGAGATCATGACCTGAGCCTAAATCAAGAGTCAGATGTTCAACTGACTGAGCCACCCAGGCACCCTTCTAAAGTAATTGTTTTTAAGTTTATTTATTTACGAGAGAGAGAGAGACAGCATGAGTGGGGGAGGGGCAGAGGGAGAGGGAGACATGGAATCCGAAGGAGGCTCCAGGCTCTGAGCTCTCAGCCCAGAGCCTGACACGGGGCTCAAACTCAGAAACCATGAGGTCATGACCTGAGGCAAAGTTGGACACTTAACCAACTGAGCCACCCAGGCGCTCCAAAAAGAATTTTTTTTTTAATGCTAGGAAGGTGCCGTGTAGAAAAGTGACCTATTATCTGTGAGTAATTCTTCTGCAGCCAACTTTTACTCCACGACTGGAAGAGATCGCCATTTCTTTTGCTGAGCACCTGATGAAGTTATTGGTTGGTTTTTAGGGGCCACGTTGTATGAAAAGTACTATTTTCTAATACTAAATAACGTCAGAGCAGCAAGATGTTCATATTAGGAAGGCCTGTGGACCAAAGTTTACCTGATTCACAGCTGCTGCCATAAGTATCCTTTTCACTGAGTGGACCAGCCTCATCCAGCCTTAACGCCTCTTGCTTTTGAGCAAGTTCTGTTTCTCCTCTAGGGTGCTTTCTCTCCCTTTCTGTGTTTTGTTTCCTCACGTGAGTACAGTTTAATTTGATGTACCTAAACTACATATGTTTTTTTTTTCATTCATGCTTCTTTCTTCCCCCAGTAGAAAGGAAACATAAGGGTCAAAGGCCCATTTTGTTTTAATATACTTCAAAATTCTTTAGATTTTTCTGTCACTATTTCTATCAATCCTCCCTTTGCATTTGGTAGGTATATTTATTCAAATATCTTAAGTAGAGGAAGCGTAGGGACATTGGAAAAAGAAACAAACAACTATCCTCTAAGAATAAAAAAAATAAGATATTGGTATCTGTATCAATGATGGTGGAAGGAAGGGTAAAGGCTTGTAGGTTAAATAAAGTCAAAGGATAATATATCTTGTAAATATGATCAAAGTAGAATGAGAAAGACACTTTCTTAGACTGTTGTATTGTGTCTGTGTGTATACCCTTATCCTTAAAAATGTTTGAGCCTATACCTCCAATATATGTATATCCCAATTATACAGATACATAGTGTGCCAAATGTTACTCTAAGAAAACAGGAATTAAAAAGAATGAGATAGGGGCACCTGGGTTGCTCAGTGTGTTAAACATCTGACTCTCAATTTTGGCTCAGATCTCATGGTCTGTGCCCCACTGTTAGTGCAGAGCCTCCTTGGGATTCTCTCTCTCTCTGCCTGACCCCTGTCCACACACTCTCTGTCTCTTTTTCTCTAAATAAATAAATAAACAATAAAAAACAAGAAATAAGATGATTTTAAAATAACATGTATACTTATGTATGCATATATAGATATTGTAATATCAACATAAATGTTTTAATATGTATTTTTATTTCAAATATATGTTATATAATATGTATTTTTATTTGTTATATATGTATATATATGTGTGTATATATATATGTGTATATATATATATATATATATATATATATATATATAATTGTTGCATCCTAAAGGATTGTCCTTGTACCCTATTTTAGAGCTCTTATACCTACAATATGAAATAATGAAAGGAGACCTAATAATAAGAGATAATTCCTTATATACACCAATGCCGCACGCACACACACACACACACACACACACACATACACACACACACGTTGACTGGATTACTTGCAGAGAACTTACATCCATGATTAATGGGAATGCTTTCTCAAGCAGAGTTGAACGAAGCAGATGAGAGCTCAGCAGGCATGTGCTGTCGCTGTGAGCATACAAATAAGTTTGATCAGTAGCTACAGCCTCATGCCTAATGCCTAACAATAGTCTTGAAAATACTAAGCGAGAGTGTGGATAATTCAGTGCAGGCACTGATCCCTGTTGTCATGGGTGTCACTGACAGTGTTAAGAAGGTAAGAGCCATTGGGAAGAGCCACCTATAGTACCTGCGTGATATGGATGGGTTTTGGAGTGATGTCTCAGAGAGACGTAATATTGGAACTACAGCTCTCTGGCCGTAGAATATACTCAATTTGTGATTTTTTTTTTTTTTATCACTGGGATAAATATAGAGGACATCCTATGTCCCATCATTTAAGTTCAGCCTCAGTAAGTGGGGCAAGACAATCAGCAGATCCCATTTGGTATCAATGTGTGCAAACATTTCATTTCTTCTTTTCCCTATTGAATGACTGTCGTGACGCATAGAAGATTCTGGACACAGGAAAATGAGGATGGCTCCCTCTGCTTCTCTACTTAGGTCAAACTTCCAGTAGCCTGGTAGAACTTAGTAAACACAGTAATACTCTAACGTTACATACCAAGGACCCACTGGTTAGGAGCCATATTAAATGTTGTTTATGCGCTGTTAGTTTTCCATAAACAATTCTGTGTGTTATAATAATGCAGATAATAATGATGCCAGGAGTAGGCCTAAAGGGATCGAAATGAGGTCACTAAACAAGAGTATACAGGGCACAGTCTGTGCAGTGTGTCACTTGGTCAATTGGACAGCATTAGGGACTATTTTTACACTTGCCAGGGTGGAAGTTGTTTTTCATTGTATTGGTGTGAAGTTCTCTGTAGAGGCTTTGCAATCTGTTTATAACTTTTTGGCAACAGCTTTTGGAAGAAGGCCAAAGATACTGTCAAATAATGCAAAGAAAGCAAGTGAATTGCTTAGATATTTTAACCATTCTTCTTTTTCCTAGGACCCAAAATACTGTAGTTTTAGAACTATCTTTAGTAATTTCTATCAGAATGAGTTAGAATTACTACATGGAATTTAGCTCTTCTGAATGATGCTCATTAAGCTCTGACAACTGGCATGCAAAACCAGTTCTTTGACTTTTTTGACTGTCCTTAGCTCAACAGAAAATCTTAGCTTTTCAAGGTGTACTCATGGGACATGATAAAAAGGCTTACAAGCAATCTTTTAGGGATTGGGGACCAATTGTCAAATCATCCAGCAATTAACAGTGAAGTGATTGTGTATATTGGTTGAAATACTTTTTTTTATTTACGTTGATTTTTAAAAAGATGGGAGCCTTGAAGTTATCACACCTGGGTGAAAGCTGGTCTCTTGAATTAAAAGCTTATGTTAACTGTGTAATTCATAGAGTTCCAATCCTGGAGAGCGTTTCCTCGGAGAGCTCTCCTCGCTTTAGTCTGTACTGTTTTATGTTGACATACTGGTCACAGCCTCAGACAAAAGCAAGGGGCTATTGTGAAAAACAGTTCATGGAGGACTGCCAAGTAGAAATTCCTACAAATTGTGGTCTGTTGCAAAATACTTGAATTTGTGAGAGAAGACATGTCAATAATTTTTTCAATGAGAAGTGTAATTACGTGACTGTTTTCTGTGTGTCTGCCCTCTCTGCTTCATTTATTCATAGACAGGAATCTGCAAGATGTCTTTTTATAGCAACAAAGCATTGTTATTGTTTAGGCATTTGGGAATTTTTCTGAGGGGTGGAGAGAAAGAAAAATTAAACCAGTATTTTGTAACAGGGAAAAGGTAAACATAAATGTAAATGATTTTTAGCTGAAAATGATCTCCATAATTATAACTTTCAAATCTATCTCTAGGTGCCGTAAACTGCAAACAATGACCCTGTCTTAATACTGCAGACATATTGTAGTGGAACTAAGGGGAACTGAGCTTACTGGTAAGACTATTTTACTTAATTAGTTGCTTTATGCATTTTTGAGTGCATTTAATTAATGCAATGCATAGTAGAAGAGTATAGCCGGAGGACATGGACCAGGTATGTTACCTGTGAGGGTGGTGGTGGTGGTTGTTTTAAATTTTATTAAAATGCTGGCTTATTTTTGAAAGGGCGAAGCCCTTAACTAAAAGTTACTTTTCCCTTAGCTGACCTCTTGGCATATTTGAAAGTTGCATCCTGGTATTTACCTAAACGTCATCTTTTTATAGAAAATGAATTGCACCTTTGGGATCTGAGAAGATCAGCTGTTTAAGGGGCTTGAAGTTTTAGTGAGAAAACCTGTATTTTTGTCAGTCAAACAGAGCTTACCCCTTCATGGTCTGGAGGGCTTTCAACTTCAGTAACTGTCCCTTGGATTTGGATCAATGTGAAATCTGACCTGAATCCTCCTTTGGAGTTTTTTCACATTCTTTGTGCAGTACCAGACTGAATTGTAGTTAATTTCAAAAAGTTTGGAAGAGTGAGAAAAATCCCCTTTCAAGGGCCAGGCACACAACGATGTGGTTATGGGAAAGTTAGTTTCCTCTTTTAAACCTCTAATTCCTGATTCGTAGAATTTGAGTAATAGCTGTGATTGCCTGTAGGTACAGGTTAAATTGGATTATTTTGATAACACTTATTAGCTCTGTGGTTAGCCCATAATACTGTTCAGTAAATGTCAACAATTACTATCATTATGAGTTTTTAAAGACAAAGTGATTTAAGGGAAAAAAATGGTATTTTTTCCCATGATGGTACAAATGAAAGAATAATATTATTCTTACTTTCTCAAGAGCACATTTCATTACCAATGTAATATGTGCTCCTGAAGGATTAAGATATTATCTGGGACATGCAGTCTTTCTATATGCTGGTTGTAAACTGGAATCTTAGTAACTGTAAAATAATGAAGACCGTGTGGTAACAGATGAAACACCGTGACTTTGAGTCATTGTTAACATACTTACTGCTTGGTAACCAGGAGAGGCTTTCTAAATGAATAAGGGACTACTCCAAGAATAAGTCTAGGAGGGAATTGCGTGTGTGTGCATGTGCGTGTGTGCATGTGCGTGTATGTGTGCGTGTGTGTGTGTGTGTGTGTGTGTGTGTTCTCTGAATAAATTTGGCCTCTTTGTCTCATTCACTTGAGTGGTTCTGTTCCTCCACTATGTTTAGATCCTTCCTTTGTAGCTTAATCCAAGAGGGTTACACTGCATAGAGTTTCTAGTTCCATATAATCTCCAGGCCTCCTACAAGATTAAAAAGCATTTGCTATATACACTCATATTCTTAGAGAAAACTCTTCCTGAAGTCTAATTAGTCAAATCCTTTGATGATGGTTGGCAATGAGGTACACTTATTGTGTCAAAACACTGTATGGTCTCATCCTAAGTGAATTTCTAGTTTATAAGAAACTTCGGTAAATCTTTTCTGAAATTAAAGGATGAAATACAATGTCCAAGGTATTACAGTTGGAAAAAGTTGTTATCACACTACTGTGAGAAACCTTAATTGTAGTGGTCTCATGATGATGTGTTAACAACTGTGTCTTTTGACATGGTGGAAATGGATGGCAACCTGCAAAACAACTCTTCACTCCTAGCTTTGCACTCTTCCCTTTATTTCTTTTAAGTTACGTTCATTTTCTTGTGTTTTTCTTGATGACCTACCAAATTATTCAATTTTACAACTACTTCCCTTGCCATCAGTTTACATCGTGGTGCTTTAAAAATTCATCTATGTATCTTCCAGGAAGTGTTTATGGAATTAAAGTCCTTGGACATCCTCCACTCACCCCTCCACATTTAAGCGTTAAATTTCTTTTTTAAAAAAATTTTAATGTTTATTTATTTCTGAGGGAAGAGAAAGAGAATGGTGGGGGGGAGGTAATGGAGGGGCAGAGAGAGAGGGAGACAGAGGATCCAAAGCAGGCTCCTTGCTGACAGCAGAGAGCCCGTTCCAGGGCTTGAATTTATGAACCGTGAGATCATGAGCTGAGCTGAAGCCGGAGGCTTAATTAACTGCACCACCCAGGTGCCCCTAAGCATTAAATTTCTTTTGAAAATTGTTCATTTGGAGCACCCTTGCCCAAAAGCCAAAAGAGCCTCTTGAAAAAAAAAAAAAATGGAGTGAAATAATCCCCAGTAGTCTGGTTAGATTATAATACGTGAATACTAATTTTGCTGTTTTTTAATACCCTAATTTATCTAACCTTTTGTTCACAGCACAAGCTACAATTTAAGTGTTAGAAATTTTATGAATTTGAGTATGGGCATAACAGATTAATGCGTTCACTTATACATTTCACTCATTATCTATGTATAACTAATCAAAAGATGATATTATCCATATATCCTAACAGAAGGCTTAAATAGTTGAATGACAGAGACTATGTTTTTGTAGCAGAAGTTCACGAAAAAATATGTGCTTTGTTAAATATGGTGTGTCACTTTGGGTCACCTGCTGAGGCTGGTTGATGGTGCTTATCTCTACGAACTCTTTGCTCTCTTCCTTCTACTGATTTATGGGCCTGGGTGGGTTCTATTCTATCAAAGACTAGGCTGCATATTCTAGGATATAAGAGAGAGTACTGTTTTCATTTAGGTCTTAGCAAAGTGCTATTATGTGAGAGAAGATTCTAGCTGCCTCCCCTTGCTGGCCTGTGACATTTTCATAAAGGTATTATTTTCCAATGACCTCCAGATCCACTGGCAGAGACCACTCCTATGTTTAGTTATGTCAGGGCTTGGCTCCTATATTCTGGAGAGAATAAGATATAACAATCTTTCCTTTTAGAAATGATCTCAGTGCAGTGTGCTGTATACACTGCATGTGATGGTGCATTTTCTGTGTCCTGACAGAACCTGACAGGGGCTATGGGATGCCCAGATAGCTAGTTAAACATGATTTCTGGGTGTGCCTGTGAGTCTGTTTCCTGAAGACATTAGCATTTGAAATGGTAGACTGACTGAAGAAGATCTACCTCACCAGTTTGAGTGGGCATCATCCAATTCATTGAGGACCATTGAATGAATGGAACAAAAATGCAGAGCAAGTGTGAATTTGTTCTCTGTTTGAGCTGGAATCCCCATCTTCTGCCTGTGGTCATCAGGGCTCTTGGTTCTTGGGCCTTTGGAATCACACTGAATTGCACCGCTGGCTTTGCTCGTTCTCCTGTGTGTAGACAGCAGATCATGAGATTTCTCAGCTTCCATAATATCATGCGAACCAACTCCTATAACAAATCTCTTTATATCTTTCTTTCTGTATATGCTGTTGGTTGTGTCTCTCTGGAGAACCCTATTACCTTGCAGAAATGCAAGTTACTTGGCTGATCCTCCCTGTGTCTTGTTCAAACTGTGTTTACGTGCCCTCAACTCAACTGCAATTAATTGCTCACACATTTGTCTTATGAATACATCTTTGAGGACAATGTGCTGTTCAAATATATATTCGTGTTATTAATACTGAGCATAGAACCTAGAACATACCGGATGCTCTATAAAGACGGAGAGAGAAAGAAAGGAAGAATGAAGGGAGGAAAACGTTATCTTGAGAAATGATACCTGAACACCTTCTGTGGTAAATTCCAGGATTGCTTTTCTAGGTTCTGTAATCTAGGCAGTCTTGTTAGGAGTTTCTAGTCTCAGACTTGGTTTCTGATGAATTTTAATGTTCCCTAAACTCTCCTCTCTCTGATATCCCTTGTTAGCTGGTTGAGACCTGGTTTTATCATTGGTATATGGCTAACTCATTTCAGGACCTTTAGGAAGTAAAAGCATGAGGTATTGTTGAGTGTCTTGCAAAATGGAAATTTCTCTCAAGAAAGCCTAAGTGGAAGCTAAGTAAAATCAACCTACTCAGAAAAAATTCTCTTCTTGAGAATAACTGTTAATTTTTAGCGTCTTTTGAAATGAGATAATCAAAAGTGGTAAGATTCCTTTGGCTGCTAAATATTTTGTGTGAATAATTAATGTTTCATATTTCAGAGTGATGATACTGAACAGTATCCTCTTTCTTTTCTAGGTTATAAGCACGTCAAGACTACCTCCATGCCCTTGTCCCAGAATTAATCATTCCTATCCATATTTGATGTTTACACCTTTTAAATATTTATAGGCTGTTATGTTCCTTTATTGTTGTTTACCCACTCTGGGACACTCAGAAGCCTTGCATTTCTTTCTTAGCCAAACACTCCATTCCCTTCATCATTCTCTTGGCTGTTCTTTGGACCACCTCCAATTTGCATACATAATATCAGTATTGAGGTGCCAAAAATACGTTTGTTTCAACTGGAGTCTTATTGGATTTGTTTTCACTCAAATCATGTACACAAATAAATATGATCTCCAAGGCATGAAAACTCAGTGAGGGCTCCAAAGGGAAGCTAGGATATATTGATATGCTGTTAAAGTGCTATGGGGAGATTTTAAGTCACTAGGGAAATGGCATCTCAAAATCATTTAAATGATTGTAGAATGAGCATTGTGTGAAAAATTCTATTTTTAAGCCCAGGTCTGTGATTGCTTTGAAGATTTTTGTTGTAACTGCCAGTCTGTTGATTTTTAAGATTTTAATAGGGTTGGGTTCAGTCTTACAGTCATTTTCTAATTTCTTTAATTTATTTTTTCTGTTTTGGCAATTTCAGAAGGCAGAGTCCTTTGTCAGTAGGAAAACAGTTCCTATGTCATTGCAGAGGGAAGGCTGACGTAAAATGACCATTAAAATATTCAAGACAAAGAGACGCCAAAACCCAAGAAAACTTATGTGATCTTTTTAACAAATGGACACCTTGGACCTTACATTGTTATTTGAAAGGATTTTTCAAGTAGCAACATGACATAGTGCACAAATAAGATGTCCATGAAATTACGTAGCACAGCCAAACAAATGACCTACAGTGAAATCTGCTGAGGAGCGAAAATTGTGTTTTCTCCACAAAATGCTGTTTTTGCCCCAAGGCAATTCATGTTGGGGAAAAATATCCTCTATAACATTGACACAAATCGTAGGCATCTCCCCTAAAGAGGATTTTTTTATTGAACTGCACACGTTTGCAAATATTTGAGGCCCCAGAGAAGAAACAAACCAATGAAATACATCACTGCCATCACCAACTGAACTGGGGAGGGCAGAGGGGCAGACACATTTCAGAGACTAGTGATGAAGAAGGGAATTAAGAAGTAAATCAAAGCCTCTGATCAAAGGCTAATTTAGCCTGTCAAATGATCTTACAGTGGAAGGAAGCCTCATGCACAAAGATCAGATATTAGTGCCTTTACATATACCACAACACTCTTTGCAAAAAAGCAAGAGAAAGCAAGAGAAGGAAAGGAAATGAAGAAATACATCAAAGCCTACTATGCAAAATAATCTCCCTTTCTTGAGTATAGCTTGCATGATTTGAAAAATGAAAATGACTCTTGCGGGGTTGTTTTTTTCAATAGTATATTTATGTTCTACTTTTGAAGTGGTGAGTGGATGGCACTGTTGGCTAAAATAACTTATCTGCAAAATGACACCAGGCAGTACTTTTTCGCTGTAGTTTTTTTTTTTTTTTTTTTTTTTTGTAGCCCTTTCGTGTCTGTATTAACATTCTCTTCACAACTGCAAACAGCAGGTAAATAATTTTATATTTTAGAAACTATTGTCTGTTGAATTTAACTTGGGTCACAGACTTTAGTCCATGTTAACATGCGAGTTAACATCTCTTTAAGCAGTTAATGGATTCTTCCATGATTTTTGATCTCAGTACATATTGTGAGTGTAACTAGTTCCTTAACTGTGTACAATATCCCTATACATTTTATTCTCTTGTGATCTGTACTTTATGGTATTTTGTACCATTATAAACTTGTGCCATCTGTAAACTGCCAGTGAAAGTGAAATAAATCTTATCAGTAATTTCCCAGTTGTCGGGGTGTGTGGGTGGCTCAGTCAGCTAAACGTCCAAGTCTTGGTTTCAGCTCAGGCTGTGATCTCACAGTTGGTGAGATGGAACTCCGTGTGTGGAGCCTTGCATCAGGCTTCATGATGAAGAGTGCAGAGGCAGCTTGGGACTGTATCTCTTCCTCTCTCTCTCTGCCCCTCCCCCCCCCCCCCCGTCAAGAATAAATAAGTTAATTTAAAAAATGACTTCCCAGTTGTCTAATATAGGATGCTTCATGCATTTATAGGAATTAAACATTCATTCATTCAATGATTGCTTTTTTTTAAGTTATTCATTTGAGAAAGGGAGAGAACCAGGGAGGGGCAGAGAGAGAGAGAGAAGGGAACAGAGGATCCAAAGAGGGCTCTGTGCTGACAGTAGAGAGCCAGATGTGGAGCTCAAATTTACAAACCAGGAGATCATGACCTGAGCCCAAGTCGGAATCTTACCTAACTGAGCCCCCCAGGCACCCCAACAATTACTTTTGTTTAACTGTTGAGAGCCACTGAGCTGAGGATACAGCAGCAAAGTAAAACACAGTTTTACCCTCATGACGCTTACAGTTCATTTGGGTGGACACATGTTAATCACATTATCATGCAAACACATGTAAAATTGCTGCTCTGATAAATGCTAGAAAGGAGAGTCAAAGGTAGATTTGATCTATGATCAGAGAAGGCTTCTCTGAAAGAATTGGTACCTGATCATAGATGGGAAGTAAACTGGACAAGACGGAAAGTAAGGAGGATCCATTTCATTAGAGAAGTTTATTAACATGCTTTCACTTATGTTAGGGTGGGGGAGGGCAGTGGTGGTGGCGAATCAGTCCAGCGACAGGGTCAAGAGCAGTGCTTAAATGTTACTGCTGAAAAGAATGGATTTTAATGCCAAAAGAATCTGAGCTCCAGGCCTTATTTGGAAACTTCTCAGTTGAGTATTTTGGACAAATTAGTCAACCTTTCTGAACCTCAGCTGCTGATCGTAATCCTTATCTCAAAATTATTTTAATAAATGTTAGCCACCATCACCATCATCATCATCATCACCATCATTACCACTATTATCATCAACCCTCATCACCATCATCATTAACATCCTTACCCAGGGACTAGCGCAGATTTGCACTAGGATTTTAGGGATATCATTTCGTTACTTTGAGTTTTAACTTCACACTTCCATTAAATGGGGGGTGTTAGATTAAATGGTTTCAAGATTGCTTCCTGGTCTAACTACCAATGATTTCCTATACTAATCTAAAGCTGGAAATTTCAGTCCAGTTATGGGAAGCCTATACCCTGGCTGGTTAGGGAAAGTAGATTTTGAAGAGAAACACATTTCTACCTTTTAGCAACTTTACTTACATTTCTGTAATACACATTTTAGAAGTTTCTGTTATCTTAGATTAAACGTTATAGCGCACGTTTCTTCTGCTAAAAGGCCTTTAAAGTGTTTCGGTGGGACATTTAATTTCCCATTATGGCTGGTTTCTCAAATCATTCCCTTTGTAATTGTCACATTTTTACAGTCCTATTTAAAATGAATTTAGTTTTCCAACTAAAAATATCAAGCTGAGTTGGAAATTGAAATCCAAGGACTGTAAAATCAAATGATAAAAAATGAGGCTTCAAGCCAAAGTTTTCAGCCACCACACCTAGAAGACCATTAGAAAATATTTTCTTCCTTTCTTTTTTTTTTTTTATTAAATACATAGGAATACTTTTAAGATTATTTTGGTCAAAATATAATTTTATAACATTTCTAAATCTAGAAAAGGGAAAGTCATTTCTTTTATACTTTGTTAATCATTCAAATGTGTAAATATTTTGTTTGGTTGGGGCATCTGCTTTATGCTTCACTTAAGTTTTGTTGCAACTTTACAAAATTTACTTTTGATTGTGGTTTGCTAGACATTTACTCTTTTTTATAGTATCACAAATATAAGAAAGATTACAGATACATATTTTTTCTATTTGATATTTTAAAACCTCACTGCCATGTTTTGCATGATAGAAAGTCTAAATGCTTTCATGTTTATTTGTATCTTTACTTTTGGGGGATGCGTGTTAAATCCATCACATAGGTAGCTCCCAGTGTTACTGTCCCTATATTACAGGTTAGAAAATTGAGGTGTTGGCTCACTCAAGGTTAACTGCATATTTATTGAATGAGAATTACATCTTTTTTTTATTAAAAAAATTTTTTTTATGTTTACTTATTTTTGAGAGAGAGACAGAGCATGAGCGGGGGAGTGGCAGAGAGAGACAGAGACAGAATCAGAAGCAGGCTCCAGGCTCCGAGCTGTCAGCACAGATTTCGATGAGAGGCTCAAACCCACGAACCATGAGATCATGACCTGAGTCGAAGTTGGACACCTAACCAATTGAGCCACCCAGATGCCCCAAATAAGAATTACATCTTAAATCTATTTCCCAATTTTTGGATTAGTACACATTTCACAGTGCCTCACTAATTTTCAAATGTACTATAGACCCCACTCAAATGAATGGAAGCATGCAAACCCCAACATGAATTAGATCTGGTAAAATTGGTTATTCATTATCTGATTGGCCTCAATGATTGTAGCGTTAAATAGTATTTCACGTTGATTTCCCTTGCTATTTTTTCTTACAATATTTCCCATTTAGTCAGCCTCTGTATGGCTATGCTTTTCATTTGTGAGTGTCCAATTATCATGCCTTCATATTGGATGGAAGACCGATTAGCATGGATTAATTAAGGTAATGAAATAATTATACTTATTATGATATAACTATATAATAATAACCACCATTAGTATGGCCTAATTATCTAGTAGTTATGAGTGTGTGGTTTGGAGATCTGATTTAAGTGGGCTTGAATTTGACCTTCAGTACTTATTATTAATGTGTGCTCTTGCAAGTTAATCTCCTTGAACCTTAGTTTTCTCATCAGTAAAGAGGAGATAGTACTTAGTTTTTCAATAGATAAAATTATTCAACTGTATTGTATGTTACGCATGGTAAAAGCTCTACAGTTATTACTAACATTACTTTTATTGCCCTGGCCTTACAGGTATATACATATCAAATCATGAAGCAGTCAGTGTTCCCATAGCACCATAGTTTTAGAGGTGGAACAGGTAAGGCAAGTTTGGTCATGAAAAGTTTTTCACTAGGGATTTATTGAACTCAAGCTGGAATGACAGGCTGGTCTCAACAAATGATGTTGCAAACAAGTAAGACAGAAATAATGGTAAAGCAAGATAGCCTTGATGGTGTTTGGATTCCTGAATCTGGTGAGGTCCCTGGGTTAGTTCTCTTTCTGTCTTTTCTATAGTTTTTGTTTCTGGCCCAATAAATTCCACCTAATTAAGTTAGTTTGTTTTGGATTTTTGTGAACCACTAATGGAATCTGATAATATAGTATTTTAAGAAACACATTTCTTCATCCTTTGGTTAACTTTTATTACTCCCAACAGTGTCCTATTACTTATTTATTTACATACTATTTTCTCTCTTCCCATGACTAAAATGTAAGCTCTATTTGGACAAGAACTTGGCGACACTTCTCAGATATTAGAAAATCCCTAACACCTAGTAGGTTTCCCAGTGTTTTTTCCCTAGTAGGGAGTAGTTTGCTCCCTGATCAAAATTGCATCCATATCCTTTCCTGAATAGACCAGGTAAAGATGCAAACTTAACATTTTTTGAGAACTTTACATTGAGGCAGTTATCATATTAGATATTGTATACCTTTTGAGATTGTTAGTATCATCCCCATTTTACACATGAAAAGATGGAGGGACGGTGAGGTAAAGTCACAGTGGTGGATTTTGTAATGCCCTTCCCCACTCAATCTTTGAGATCCAGTTGGTCTCCATCCTGCTTGGAGTGCTGCCAGCAATCAGCCCTCGTGTGTCCCCTCCCAACCCATTAGGGTTGCCTCAGCTAAAAAGAGTACTCCCTTGCTCAAGGTCATGTTTTCTTTCTAGGGCAGCCCACATCTAACGCCTGATGTGGAGGGAAAAGGCCCAACTCAGGACAGCTCTAAGAATCATGCCCATTCCAGAACTCCTTATAAGGAGTTATACTGAATTACAGCTCCTTATACTGAATTACAGCTCCTTATACTGAATTATACTGAATTACAGCTCCACTTCTCCCTTTGTCTAATTCATCTTCCTTCCTAGCCATTCCCCATGCTTTGATCTCCATTGCCCCATGAACAGACCAGAGTCTGCTTCTCAGGGAAACCAACCTTCTATGATGACTTGTGAAGATCCCTGCCCCAACTAATGAGGAGGCCTCTCTGAGAAGGACAAGTGGGCTGAGAGCTGTCAGAGCTGGGAGAAGTTTAGCTGAAGTTTGAGTGGAGGAAGAGCCAGACATTGTCTAGGATCTTAAAGATGACAGTTGTAGCTGGAACACAGGTAGCTGGAAGGAGATTCGTGAGAAGGTGGCGGGCACCAGACCATGCAGGGATGTGTAAACCACGCAGAGAAGTTCGACTTGTATTTTCACTTGTTTCTGCCCTTCTTTCTGCTCATGCACCAAGATTTGCCCACAGCTATCTCCAGCTACACTGGGTCTTCCTTTGGAGCCCATTTCTGCCCAGTGAAATTTTAGTAGGATTTAATTTTTCTTTCAGAATGTTATTCCTAGACCCTCTCATTCTTAACCTCCTCACTGGCTTCCTACTATAATTATAGTCTCAAAAAGCAGTTGTTTTCTTGGGGGAAAGAAAGGCTATTTTGAGCTATCCGTTTTGACTTAGTTACTTGTGTGTAGTTTAAACATTTCTTTCTTTATCCCCTGAAAAGGCTAGAGTTCCAGTTGTTATGATTCAAAGGCAACAGGGAAGATTTCCTAGAGTCTCATGTGATTATAAAAACTTTTTTCCAGACATTTTAAGTGATCATGGTTCAAATCACATTGATTTCCAGTGTGGGGTCATTCAAATGACTCTGGGAATTCAGTAACTTCTAGGTCACAGAGAAGCACAGATGAGCACCATACCATCTTTGTGTTTGGTGATCGGTGGTGTGTGTGTTTGTGTATGTGCACACACACATACACACTAAACTGTGTTGGTATACTGTCTGGAATAAGTTTAAATGTATAGGGTTTTCATTTATTTGGGGCAAGTATCAATGCTTGGCAGAAGGAACTCAGTATCTGAGATTTGGGAGATGCAGAGATAAATGGATCCTACATATACTATAGGCCTTATTTTCTTGCCTTGTTTTTCCCCAGTGTTTCTCAACAACTTAGAGGTATAGTTCTCACCTTTGACTGCCCATAGAAATTACCTGTGGAATTCTCTAGATCTCAGGTTTTCTGGGATGGTAATCCAAAACCGTACATAGAACCCAGATAGCTATTTTGGTGGTGGTGGCGGTTGCTCTTTTCAACTTATACCTGTGATTCTTTTGGACAACCAGTGTTGAGAAGCCTGAGTCTGTTAGACTGTCAAAAAGCAGAAGGGGTCTATGGATCAAGGATATTTCTTCCTTGTCTACTGACACACTCACGGCTTGCAAAATTCTTGGGATTCACATTCTCGTTTCCAAAAGAATGGTGAATTATCTAGAACTGTACAACAGCATTCATCAGTAATGCTTTTGTGCCTTTGCTTTCTTTAGGCTTCTGCTTAGAACCAAAGATACCTTAAACAAAGTAAGAGGGTTCCAGCCATTTGTGTCTGTGTGTGTATGATGGAGAGAAGAAAACACAAAAGAAGCAGTATTCATGAATGCAGTTTAAAAATATAGTAGAACTGGGGTGCCTGGGTGGCTCAGTTGGTTAAGCGTCCGACTCTTGATTTCAGCTCAGGTCATGATCTCATGGTTCATGAGTTCAAGCCCTGCTTCGGGCTCTATGTATATCACAGAACATCTATCTCACCCATAGCATAGTAAAGCAGAGCTACTCCTTTTGAGTCAGGTGCAGTTGTTGCACAACTCAGAGGGATACCTTCTTGTAGAGTACAGATGAGTGGTGCCCCCTAGAGTTGTGTAATGTGGCATTCTTATTTTGGATGTAGGGAAGAAGGCCTCAGAGCAGTGGTTTTCAACCAACGGTGATTTTGTCCTTCAGGGGATGATTAGTAATGTCTAGAGAGCATTTTTGGTTGTCACAGCTGGCGTGGGAGTGGGGGGAAAGTGGGACTGTTGCTCCTGATATCTAGCAATTAGAGTCCAGGTTTCGGTGCACAGGACACCCTCCTGCAAAAAAGGAATTATCCTTCCCAAAATATCCAACATACTGAGGTTGAGAAACCCTGGCTTCTTTTAACTAGCTATCTTGCCCCCATATAATCCTGTGTAAATTTGGAGGACAGGGCAGGAACCTTAACTGTTTTTTCAGTGTTGCATTCATTCCCGGTGCCTAGAACAGCACTTGGTACACAGCAGTAGCTCAGTTGTTTTTTTGGACGACTGAATGAGTGAACTGTTTGTACTGGACAGCCTTGTATTGCTGCCCTGAAGCGTGGGTGAATGGGAACTGCATTAGGGGGCAAGAAGTGAGTCCTGCCTATTACTGTGGTTGTCCTTGCCTAGAAATTCCAGTTCAAGGGGTGGGGGGCCTAATATGTAGGTGATTAAAGATGTCTCCGTGGATATTCTAGGGTGTCTCCCATTCTCTAATTTATTTTTCCTTAAAGTTTTGTCCACCTGGGTAACTTCAGTGGCTTGTGGTTTCCTGTCACTTCTAAGGTGGGGACTTTAGCTTTGGTCAGTTTAGTGTATCTCACATTATGGGATAGATACCACTGATGTGCTATGAGGTGCACATGGGTAATCCAAGATTAAGTATAATTAAATAATAGACTTAATATAGAGCACACATTTTTTTTCCAAAGTTTCTTTTGGTACTTTAGGGACATCTGGGTGTTTCAGTAGGTTAACTAATGGACTCTCGATTTCAGCTCAGGTCATGATTTCACCATTGTGAGACCAAGCCTTGTATTGGGCTCCACAGTCAGCATGGAGCCTGCTTGGGAATCTCTCTCTCCCACTCTCTCTCTGCTCGTCTCCTGTGTGCATGCTTTCTCTCTCTCAAAATAAACAAACATGAAAATAAACATGATAAATAAATAAATAAATAAACAAATAAAATTTTTGGTACTTCAGCTTAACTCAAAGGCTAGTTTTGTGCTAGCATGATTTTATACAATTTTTAATACTTTCCATCATCTCTTTTTCATCAAGTCCAGACTTTGAAATCCAGGAGTCTGCTGGTCACAGTGTCTCTTTAGAACTTAATTGGTTATGTTTCAGTGTGTTTATTTTAGGTAGAATGATGCTGATTTTCTATTTATAATACTGAGAGAACATGTTAAGATATTTTAATTGAAATAGAAAAATCAGTTAAAAATAAACACAAGTAGGGGCACCTGGGTGGCTCAGTCGGTTGAGCGTCCAACTTTGGCTCAAGTCATGATCTCACAGTTCATAAGTTCGAGCCCTGCGTCGGGTTCTGTGCTGACAGCTCAGAGCCTGGAGCCTGCTTCAGATTCTGTGTCTCCCTCCCTTTACCCCTTCCCCGCTCATGCTCTGTCTTTCTTTGTCTCTCAAAGATGAATAAACGTTAAAAAAAATTTTTTTTTTAAATGCAAGTTACGCATGCTTGTGAAAACAATCATGAACAGGTCATTTGAATGGATTGAGAAACATTGAAATTGTTTATTTCATTAATTATGATATCTCATCTTGAAAAAGATAGACTCCGGGGAACACCTGCCTGGGAACACCAGCCTGAAAGGACACCAGCAGGCTGCTCCAAGGATGTGTTGACAGATCTGTGGGGGTCACTTGGGAGATGATGATGGATGCTAGAAGGGGACAACTTCAAAGGAGGGAGCAAGCTGGGAAAGGACATGTAGGGCCCTGGTAAAGGCCAGCTGCCTCCAGTCACAGCTTTCTCTTCCTCCCACGTGGCTGACTATCCCTTCCTCCCCCATGACTGACTGTCTGGGCAGCACCAACATCACTTCTGATTTGAGAGGACTGTGAAAGTGACAGGGGATATTGTTTCATGGGGGAGATCAGTCATGCTGTTATGAGTCATGGAATATGAATTGTGCGTCACTGGTTCTCTTCGCAGATCTCAGTGGTCATTTCATTCAGTCCTTCATTTGGGTCTTGACGGCATTTGCATTGCCACCTCAGTCTGTGGTCACCAACCTCTACTTCCTTGTCTCTAATAAGGGGTCTTCCTCCTGTGGCTTTTGAGTACATATTTGTATAATTGCCACTTGTATAGTTTGTGTTTGTTTCTCCCATGTCTTCCTTGTGGGACCATAGACAACAAAATCTAACCCTTTTCCTACGACCTTCAGATGTTTGACGAGAGGTTTTATGTGTCATTTGCTTTCCAGGAAGACAGAAACATTACCAGCTCTTTGAACTTCTCTTGCCATGAGTACTGTCCCTCCTGCCATCTTGGGAGGTTAACCCTGAATGAGCTTGCTTGGTCTGGATCAGTCTTAAATCAAAGCCCTTAGATCTGGATACAATTTATCAGCAGTTTCTTGAGTGGAATAAAATACAAGGTGACAGTCACATCCTTTATGCTAGGTACCATACTTCTTTTAGCTAGGATTACCAACTTTGTGACAATTCATCATGTTGTTTATTAATTAAGTACTTATTTTTCACCTGACAGTCATGCCAAATCGTCTATATTTTAAACTTTTGGCAACAGCTTCCTAAAAAAAAAAATGTGTGTGATTTGTGTTGTGCGTGTGGTTCGGGAGGTAGCAGGGCAGGGATAGGAATTGCAAAGAAATATGAGCAAACTGTGGTTAAGTACCAAGAGAAATAGGAAATTTGAAAACATAGGAAATATCTGGCACCTCATATTTCATCTTATATGAAATATCTTGGGCTGCAAAACAAGGCATAGATTTTCCTTTTCCTTTTCCTTTTCCTTTTCCTTTTCCTTTTCCTTTTCCTGTTTAAAGGGAATATTTCTCCAGGTTTGGTCTTTGAGTCACTTTCATCAGCAGCATGTTATCAGGGAGGCCTTGCCCGAATATCCCCTCGTGTTCTCTCACCCACCTTTGCTTGCTGCTGCTTTACCCTATTTGATTTCTCTTCATAGCTTTTACCTCTACCTCCGTTTTATATATTTTTATTTATGGATTAAAACAACTTATAAAAGCAGGGACTTTTTTCTTTACCATCATATCCATACTACGTAGCACACCATATAATATTTGTCACAAGAAGAGATTGTTAAATGAACAATTAATGAGTGAAAGAATGATTCGGGATGTCATTTACATATGCAGGTGCTGGGCTCCACTCTGTACCTGTTGAATTAGAATTTCTGGCAGTGGGGCCCAGGACTGTATGGATTCATCTGTAATCTAAAATAATAGCATGACCGTTTTTGCATAAGTGCACACAACATTCAGTACACCAAAAACAAAGTATGAAGAACACATTTTTGACATGTTTAAAAATGGCCTTCTACCTTTATTTTTAAAAGAGGACATGTCTATCAAAGCATTAGTATACACTCATTTGTATCTCAAATTTTAAGGTATTTGCACATTACTGACCAGGTGGGAATTGCTACCTCCCAAACCATAACATATGCTATAATGTAGGTCTGTTATTTCAAAAGAGAGAAGGAACTTGGTAAAATCGTTTTCTGGCCATGATGCCACTGTAGGTTGAGCACTTAGTCCCACTTACTAAATGCCATTCCATTGCCAGCATGACAGCAAGGCTCTGTACATACACGGGTACTAGCAGACTACCGTAGGTTACCAACCAAGAACTGGGTAGGTCATTTTTTTAATGTTTCTTTCTTTATTTTGAGAGAGAGAGAGAGAATGAGAATGCACGCACTCCAGTACCCATGTGTGTGGGAGGGGCAGAGAGAGAGGGAGAGCAAAACCCTAAGCAGGCCCTGCACTGTCAGCCCAAAGCTCAGTCTGGGGCTTGATCCCACAAATAGTGAGATCATGACCTGAGTCTATATCAAGAGTCAGTTTAAAAAAAAAATTTTTTTATTAACATTTATTTATTTTTTGAGAGAGACTGAGCACGAGCAGGGGAGGTGCAGAGAGAGGGAGACGCGGAATTGGAACCAGGCTCCAGGCTCTGAGTTGTCAGCACAGAGCCCGATGGGGGGCTCGAACCCACGAACCGTGAGATCATGACCTGAGCCGAAGTCAGTCGCCCAACTGACTGAGCCACCCAGGCGCCCCTCAAGAGTCAGTTTTTAATGTTTATTTATTTTTGACAGCGTGTGTACACGAGACAGAGAGAGAGAGAGAGAGAGCGAGAAAGGGAGGAGCAGAAGAGGGAGACATAGAATCCCAAGCAGGCTCCAGGCTTCAACAGAAGCACAGAGCCCATTGCGGGGCTCGAACCCATGAGCCATGAGATCATGACCTGAGCTGAAGTTGGATGCTTAACCAACTGAGCCACCCAGGTACACCGCGGGTAGATTATTTTAAAAAGTTACCTCACTGACAGAGCTGGGGTATAGTTTGTGAACCTTGTTCAAAATGATCTCTAGGGGTGGTGGAAAGACAAGAGCTACTTAAAGTCTTTCCATGGGGCCCCTGGGTGGCTCAGTCGGTTAAGACTCCAACTTCAGCTCAGGTCATGATCTCAGGGTTTGTGAGTTCAAGCCCCACATCAGGCTCTGCGCTGACAGAGCCTGGATCCTCCTTCGGTTTCTGTGTCTCCCTCTCTCTCTGCCCCTCCCCTGTTTGCACTCTGTCTCTCTCTCTCAAAAATAAATAAATGTTAAAACATTTTTTAAAGTCTTTCCATGGAAGGAGATAGTCTTATTTTCCTATAAACTTCACTACTAATAAAATAAGGGAGAAGAGCAATAAGAAACAAATAAGATTAGGAAAGCCAAAATGGTTTTTAAATTAAATTATTCTTCTCAGACTTTTCTATGAGACATCAGCAACTCTGCAACCACCATTTTATTGGAAGTCATCCTGATTTTTGAGCTTGAGACTGTTTGAGAAGCCATTCTGTCTGCCCCAGTTTCTACTTATTAAATTAATTATACTTAATTTGTTTTTCAGAAGTAAATGGGAATCATCTGAATGATGAGCTAAGCTGTTACATCCCACAATGGTTTGGTCACTTATTTCTGCCTCCTAGCTAGCCGGACAAGGGCACCCTCCATGTTTTCACCTTTGATGTACAAAAAAGCAAGTCCAATATTGTATAATATAAGCTACTACTAAAATTAAACCTTGAACTGAGGTTAAAAAAAATCATATTCCATTCTTGAAATTTCACATTCACTACTTGTGCGTCCCTCAAAAGGTCACACATTTATTGATTTCTTACTTGCAAAATATATGATTTGGAGCTAAATGATACCGAGGAAACATTCAGGCCTTACAAACTTTATGGCTCTTTGATTTTATATATCTGTCAAATTTGAAACACAATGAATAGAATATTTAAACATATAAGCCACAAAGTTAAAGGTTGGCTCTAGAGGAGCTATATCAGTATTTATAAGGAGAAATAAATTGTGGATAAAGTGGTAATAATTGTGAATCACTAATCCAACAATTATTGCTGGACTATAATTCCATCTTTAGATTTTAATAACAAGAAATTCAATAATATATATTCTTGATAAATTCTTTAAGTCAGTAAAGAGTTTGAGAGTTTTAGTTTGAGAGTTTTAATAGCTGGAGTATATTCATAGCCAAGATCTCCAGTGGTTCTAGGGCTAGTGTCACACATTTAAATGCAAAGGGGTGAGGCATCAGGAGAGGAATCATGATTGGGAGTGGTGGGGACTGGAGTGCTGGAGAAAACAGCCTCTTCTGAAACTGGAAAGTTCTGGTCAGCTCTGGAAGATCCTTGCCATGTGCCAAAGCAGGACTCGTCTTGTCAGACACTCTACATTTTTTTTTTTTTTTAAAGGACAGAAACCTGAATTTCGTTGTTAACATTCCTAACGTGTAAGAAACGGAAGGTAATGAAGGCCTCCACAAAAGTCACCGTCTCAGGTGCGCAAAACATGCCCGTGAGCAGTTTGTCCCCTTGGTTCTAGAGTCTCTGAAGGTGCTTTCTTCTCATTCTCTTACCTGGTCAACTACCAGCAGTTGTCATACTGTAATGACAGCATTTTAATAATCTCCTTTCGATGTTTAAAGATTGGCCTTCCCTGTAGAATTCAGAATGGCTCTCTGAAACATGAAGACCATATAAATACCATGCAAAGGGAAGAAATTTTAAAGAGTAGATTTTTTTTTTTTTTTTTTTTTTTTGTAGATTTCTCTGCTAAATGAGTTGCACCCAAGCAGAATCCAGAAGCACTGGCACCTCAGGTCCTCAGAACTGAGATGAGCTGCTCCATTAACCTGCTTCTGTCCACTCTGGTGCCCTGAGACTAATGGTGATTCATCAAATAAACTCCTAGCCTTCTGAAAGAGCTAATTCAGACTAATCCCCAGGGTGGTATTGATGCATTAAGAGGTTATGGCTCTTGGAGTAGTTAATAAAAAAAAAACTGTAATGGACTTGCTGAACAGTTAACTGAAAATTTCTCATTTATACCATGGTGGTTTTGAATTTTGTCAGCTACTTCTTTGTAGCATTGTGGCATCTTCCTTGTTATTTTGTTTTCTTTTAAGAAAGAATGTTAGAGAAAGGAAATACTCATTTGTAACTGGCAACTTCCAATAATCAGATGTGTTACCCGGGACATCATAAGAGGTCCCTTGTTTCCAACTTGCATTTGTCACTGTTCAAAATCACTCAGGTATCTATGTATTTGTGTTTCTGTCTATCTAAGATTTATTCATATAATTGGTTCATCGAGTCCATTTTCTCAAAGATGGGAATTTGTATTACATTTTTCATTTATGCATGTATTTGCTCTTCTGTTTCTTTAAATTATTTACAGTTCTTGAAATGTACAGAACATTCACTACATTTGTGTTTGCTTAGTGGGTGTTGAAAGTGATTTTAATGATGCTACATATTTTTTACTTTGCTCTTAGCTCCATACAATTGTGTAAGGTACACTTTTTAAATAGATCCACGTGCAATGCCCAATGGTGATAACACAGCGTGCTAATATTGACCTGAAAAGAATGAGCTTTTCTTATGTGTTCCTTTCCAGCCACCAGCTTATCTACGATCTATTGGATCGTATCAATAGGCTACACTATCACTATCTTAGGATAGATTTGCAGAACTGCCCAACGATTTTTTATTCTAGTTTCTTTTTTTTTTTTTTTTTTTTCCTCCCTTGGGTACTTTGCTCTGGCTCTGTCATTCAGACCTCACTATAAGGATAATCAATTAGTAGTTAAATGAATTGAATGAGTCTTTTTATGCACTCTATTCAAATGATACTAAATTCATCGCCACGTGAATAGGACAAGTGAATTATTTCTTTATGCACTTTTAAAACAAGCCCACACAGTAAATGATACCGTTCATAACCCCTGCCTTTATTGCTCTTCACTCTACCTTGGAAATCATTCTGAAAATGAACTTGTAGACCTCCTATTTGTATTGCAGTAGAAATAAGAACTCAGTAGTAATAAGAATGTATAGTTTTTCAAACAAATAACTTAGGGAGAAGTTGTTTTGAAAACAATGTTTGAACAGCAGTGAGAGTACTTGCTGGCAATATACATCTTTAATAACGCAGGACTATCCAACTAACAAAATGTTCCTGACCCGTGTCATTTCTGCGTGGTATAGATACATGTTGTGGACCTACTACATGCCATGCATTAAGATTGTCAAGGTAAATTCTCACTTCCTGTCTTTGGGCTACTGATACGGGCTATTTGGGAAGCTTGTGGTTATCTGACTCAGAACGAATGATCCTTGGTCTTTAAACAGAGGACATTCTGATTAATAAAAGAGTCTTGGGGTTGTAAGGAAAATGTGTCGTTATGGAAAACAAAGACCTTCTGTCTCTTTTCATAAAGGACTATTTGCATAAAAGATCAGCGTGTTAAGTGATTAATGCATCTACACCTTTGTGTAAACATTCCTTTCCAACCATTGCTTCCTGGTCTGAAGTTCTGACCACTTTGAAAGGCCTTTAGTTTGGGATTTAGGAAAGAACTCCAAGTGAGATACAGCCTTCAATAGTTGTTACTTAGTAAATTTGCTACTAATGACATTATACCCTGTAATGGAAGCATCACCTGTCTAATCTGTGTCAGTCATTTACTAGGTTCATTTACCTGTGCCTGGAACTCTTTTTATCTCTTATTTGCATAATACACCTTATTTAATTGACTGGTGGTTTGGCAAAGTAGCTCAGAAAGTGGCCTGCTGAAGTTTATGTTCCAGCTCCCATACTTGCTATTTGTATGAACATGACCACACTGCTTAACATTTTTGTGTCTCCCTAACCTCATCTGTAAAATTGAGACAGTGGCGATATTTACCTGATAGACTGGTATGCGATGAAATCACATGATACCCATTTAGTGTTTGCAACACGTAGTAAGCATTCAATGAAAGTCTGCTATACCATTTTCCTAATATCACTCATGTACTTTTTGCTATGATATTTTTATGTCACTTAATGGTCACCAAAGAATTGTCCTTTGTTATTGCCCTCATTTTCTAGATATGGAATTAGACTTTACATAACTTCTTTAGTCAAAAGTTACTTGGTTTCTGACTTAAAATGAAAATTCTGATTGATCTGATCTAAAAGCCCAGGAGAAAGATGATAGGTGGCGAGAAGAGCTTAGGCTGCATCTGGATGTTTCTAGAATTCCATACAGTAATATATTACCCTCATATTCATTCAAAACCTGTGTCAGGGAGGTGTGGGAAATGTAACGCCAGAATATTTTAAGTACTCACAGTGAAGCAGAGGCTTTAATGTAGTGGGTTGTAAGGTTTTTAAAACTTGATAGTTGCTTGTTATAAGGTAAGGGTTGAATGGAATGAGATGTGGTAAGTTTGGGTAAACGGTTTAGGAGTCTTCTGGAATGGCAAAGGTTTCTCCTCAGTATTCAAGGTTCTTGAGGGGTGCCTGGGTGGCCCTGTCGGTTAAGGGGCAACCTATCTGATAGAGATTGTGTGGTTTTCCTGCATCAAGAAGTTACAATGAGATAAAATTTTATTTTCGTTTAGAATAAATAAGGTTAAGAATAAATGGCATATAGTCTTTGAACATTTCTGAGCCCAATGTAGATTCTTTATCCTATCAGAGGCGGGCATGGAGGTTCTCCAAATCAGCGAGGCAACACCTCCAGAGCTTAAGTTGAGGACATGCTGAGACACAGTTATTTACTCATAACAATAGTTATTAATGAAAGTTGTTCTGATTATCTTAGGGTCTAGTGGTATAGAATGAATATTTGTGCCCTCCCCCCAAGTCCATATGTTGAAGTTTAACCTCCAGTGTGATAGGGTTTGGAGGCTGGGTCTTTGGGAGGTGATTAAGTCCTAAGGGTGAGCCCCCATCAATGAGATTTGTGTCCTTACAAGAAAGACAGACTCCAGAGAACTCCCTCACCCCTTGGGCCCTGTGAGGACACAGCACAAAAGACAGCTATCTATGAATCAGGAAGCCAGTTCCCACCAGACACTTCATCTGCTCTTGACCTTGATCTTGGGCTGCCCCGCCTCCAAAACTGAGAGAAGTGAATTTCTGTTGCTTATAAGCTGCCCAGTCTGTGGTACCTTCTTATAGCGGCCTGCATGGAATAAGACATCCAGGAGAGGATCTCCCCCTCCCCCTGCCAGAAACGGTAGGAACTGTGTCTGGCTGATCACAAATTATGTGCCAGCCCCTTGCAGCATTTACCTACATAAATTGTCCTCATTACTTTTCATATCAGCAGATCTGGTTCCTTGCATTCGTTTGTCGGTTACTTCCAGTATATATTTCATGTTTCACAATGGTAAGGACCCTGTACTCTATTTACTTGTGCTTTCCTTCACTGTATATGGCGGGATTCAAATAAATGTCTACTGAATAATTGAACAAGTAAGTGATATCATTTTCGTTAAGGCAAGTGTACTTGGCAGCAAGATCTCTTTTTGAAATTATGCTGAGAAGGACCATCTTGCCATTATTTCCCTGGTGTCCTGTGGGCACCAAATATAATGAGAATTTGTTTCCTTGCCCTGGTAGCAACTTCCTTTGCATAAGATCTAAATTAACCACTGTGAGGTGAGTTAGGCCTTAGGGTAGTTTGGGATTATTCATTTTCCTCTGTTTTATGTTCACGTTGTAATTCCTGTTTACTTCTCCTTAATATTGCATGCGCTTCTTAAGAATTTTTTAGTTTTGAGAAGTTTCTAGTGGCTGATGTTACCTTAAAATTATGATAATTTTTTTTATTATTTTGCAAGAAGAGAATTCATACTAAAAGCATGATCTGTAAAATTTCCTCTTTTGAGGATCTAAAATCATTTTGTATATTATATCTCATGATTTTACCAATTTAACACTAACACCTAATTAATCCCTGATGTGTATCTCAGAGGCAAGGCTAGATTCATGTTGATTTTCTTTGTTAAATTGTTACATAAAACTCAAAACCTTTGCTTTTTGGCAACAAATATCCTCCCTATAATTTAAGAGGTATTTTGTTAAGAAAATATAAACTATTTCCCACTAACAATTAAAAGGAAATTGAGTGATTTTTTTGAAGGAGAAAATGTCACAGTTATCACAGAAATGCATTTGTCTTGATATTGTAATTTTTAGCCATGAGTTTGATTAGCTCTGCTATTGATGGTCAATTCTGAAATAATGTGTCTTTCCTATGAAAAACCTTGCTTTGCTTTTATGTCACAGCTTGTGGTTTATTCAATTCTTTTTTATGGTCTTAACACATTATATGTTTTTTTTAATGTTTATTTATTTTTTAGAGAGAGAGAACACGAGTGGGGGAGGAGTAGAGAGTGAGGGAGACACAGAATCAGAAGCAAGCTCCAGGCTCTGAGCTGTCAGCACAGAGCCCGATGTGGGGCTCGAACCCACAAACTGTGTGATCATGACCTGAGCGGAAGTCGGACGTTTAACTGACTGAGCCACCCAGGCACCCCTCACATTATATGTTTACTCCTGCTTTACATGTGTTTTGGCCCAAGACATGTTCAGTAGATACAATCTTTTGCATAAAAAAGTGGTAGGTTTCTCAAGACTCTAAATTATATTCATAAACAGTGTGGAAAATAATTTAGAATAACAAAGTATAAGATCTTCTAGAAGATCTAGCAGTGACATGGAAAATCTATTAAGAAATGATCCCTAGCTTGTACTGTCAGTACTTGGATTCAGTTCCATAATTAATTCAATTGCTCATACAGATTCTTCTTTAACCTTAAGATTAATAAACATACCATAAATATGTGTTGCAAAATTTGATAATTATATAATCAGAGGCAGCTATAAGTCTTACAGTTTTATTTAGCACACAGAAAACAATTAAAAAAACAATCTTTGGAATTAGATTTGAATTTAAATCCTGTGTCAGTTACTAGCAATTAGTTTTTTTTTTTTTTTCAACGTTTATTTATTTTTGTGACAGAGAGAGACAGAGCATGAACGGGAGAGGGGCAGAGAGAGAGGGAGACTCAGAATCGGAAACAGGCTCCAGGCTCTGAGCCATCAGCCCAGAGTCTGACGCGGGGCTCGAACTCACGGACCGCGAGATCGTGACCTGGCTGAAGTCGGACGCTCAACCGACTGCACCACCCAGGCGCCCCATTAGCAATTAGTTTTAAGAAACAGTTCATGCAACTTCTTTTCTCATGTTCTAGAAAATAGTGGTATAAAGACATGAAACTGATTCAGGTGGTGGCCAAAATATTAGCTTAGTTTACACTTCTTTAATAATCATGAGTGTTGACAGGATATTGAGTGGGACTTTGTTTTTTTTGTTGTTGTTGTTGATCTCTAATCGGTAATTAGAGTTCACAGCTGAAAACAGAGATGAGCCCAGTTAGTCTTTAGTAAAAGGGAAATAAAACCTTACTAAAGAGAAAAATAAAATCTTAGGGCTGGACTCTTTCCCAGAGGCTTCCTAAGAGCCGAAGGAAGCCAAAGTTCTTCAGCCATTACCCCCACTGCCCAGATTATGCACAGAAAGATTTGGAGGCAGCTGAGGATAGTGGCTCCTTGAAATTGTTTGTGCAAATTATGCATTGTTTGTGCTAAGAGGGCCTCCCTCTATAGCACTTTTCCTTATGGAAAGCCGAGTGAAAGGGTCTGACTTAATCATGGAGCAGACTGATGTGCCTGAAAGATGGAGCCTGGCAGTGTGTTCCCTGATTGGTTATCTGAATCAATGGCGAACTTCCTGGTATATGCCTGTGTCCACGTGGACAGAGCAGGAGATGTTTGCCGAGAGGTGGTAGGATGGGCCAGTTGAGTGGCTCATGCTTTCACCTCTGGGTCCAGCAAGGGTGCATGAGTGTCCTGTAGATTAAATGGTAAGTGGCTGGGTTGGAGCTGTCTCCTTGGTACTTCACCTAAGGGGGTTGCCAGGAGTACCTTGACACCAGCTGCAGGACAGGACCCCCTGGGATCAGCAGTGAGAGGTGGAAGCGGGGGAGGGAGATGGAAATGCCAGGGACTGGTACAGGGGCTGACTCAACAGAGGATCAGGCTAGAAAGATAGTTATAATCCCAAGATGCTACAGAAAGAAGAAGAATAAAACCGGAGACTGCATTCCTCTCCTCCTTTAAGATCCTTTCAAAAGTCTAAGATCTGGCCAGAAATGGGGAAGGAGGGAGCATTTTGAAAATCAGCCTGAGTTTTAGTGATAAAAAGTGACATGATGCTTAGGTAATGACAAAATAGCATATGGTGACGGGAAAGGAGAATTTGGCAAAAGAGCGTTGCAAGCAATGTTTGAGGAAAAAAATGAAATCATTTAAGGCTAATGTTCTACCAAGGTGAGGATCCTTGATCAACCAGTTTCAGCTGAATTAGAGAACTCCATGAGGCTTCCTATTTTATTTTCCCCGAATGATGACCCTTGTGCCCACTCATTATTTCTAGGCATTCCTAGGCAGAGTGGTTGTCAGGGAGATTACAGAAACCTGCTTGATACATTTACCACATGGGAAATTCTCATGAGATGAAATGAAGGGAATTTGTGAGGGTGGAGAAAAACTGTCAAAAATTTTTTTTTTAATTTCGAATGGACATTGGCATAAATAGAAAGCCAGAGATGCAGTGCTGCAAAGGCTGATATATTCCTGTTAAGCTGTGGAAATCAGGAAGCACGCGATATGGTTATCTGACAAATAGATTCAGGGGAGCAGCGGAGAAAGGAAAGGGAAATCAAAGTGAACATTGATGAATGTGGAGAGGAGTATTGTGTGTTGAGCATGCATACTGGTTCTCCCTTTTAATACGCATGCTGTGTTTGAAGCCCTCTTATGAAAAGTCATCTTTCATGTTAAGTGGAGATCATGTTTTTGTGACATTTCTATTTGGTAGTCATCTCTCTAGCTATTAAAAATAGCATTGTGATAAAACACTGTTTTGATATGTGCTTACTGAAGTCATACGGTAGACATTTTCTCCAATGTCGCAGGATTCCAACAGAACTGGGCAACTGAAATCTTTATATTCCTAAATAACATGCATATAAATAATTTTACCAATTGCTATGAATACAGGGAATTCTTGCAGCTGTTAATTACCTCAAAATGTTTATTGTTTTTATGCTTTGCCATAATATGGCTACCATTATTTAAAACCTATTTCTTTTCTGTAAGCCCATGTAAGCAATGCCAAAAATATTGGGAGAATTCATTATTTACCCTTTTGAAAGGCTCCACGTGTGTCTACATTTCTGTTTTACTGTTGTTGTAAGTTTCTTAGTTCCTTGTTCTTTGTGAAATTTACCCAGACTCTTCTCAGTCTTAGGGGTAATGGCAGACCTATTTCCAAGTCATGATTTTGTTTCTTTTTATTCTGACCAACACACTGTTCTTTGTCACTTCTGAATGGACTTGCAGGTCATCTTCCAAGTCTTAGGTTTAGTAATATGTGTATTTCTAATAAATTTCCACCCTTCTTTCATTTCCCTTTTCCTTTTCCCTGTCAGAGGCATTTCAAGAACACAGGCTCCTTTGGTTACAAGGTACTATTTCTTGGTTATGTGGAAACATGGAAGGTCAATTGGACATAGATTCTTCCCTCATGTAGCTTATGCAGTAAGTTAGCACATTAGCCATAACACTTTCAGTGGCAAGTAGCCCAAGGCAGGAGAGAATTTAGGTCTTTCCACTAGAAAGACTGTGGAGTTGTTTACATTCCGGAAACAAATTACAAGATCAGGTAAGAGTTTGTATTGAAATCGTTCAAAGCAGCAATCAGCACATTCTGTGGTATAAGTTCCAAAGACCATCCCAAAGGTGACCGACTGCTGGACTGCTACCCTCCACTTGATCTATCCTGTCATTCATTCATTTTCATTCATTCATTTTCATTCATTCATTCTTCCACCCATTACTTATTGAACTCTCATAATTGCCAGGCATTTGGTTCTGGGGATTTAGAGATGAATAAAAGAGAGTTCTGCCTTTAAAGGAGTTAGAGTCTAATCTGGGGAGATAACAAACAGCCAAGCCCATAAAGAAGTAAAAAAGCATCAGGAGGTGATAACTTCCTATGAAGCATAAGTGAGGTAATGGGCCACTATTACACGGGATAGCCAAGGAAAGCCTGTCTGAAGTGGTGACATTGGACCAGAGATGTGAATGAAGGGTAGCTCTGTGAATATCTGGGGAGGAGCCACCCAAGTGAAGGGACCAGCAGGTGCAAAAATTCTAGGAAAACATTAGCTTGACAAATATTCTAGGGCCAGTGAGGACTTCATAGCTTTTTGTTATTTTTTTTTTTTCTGTTTTCGTTTTTGTTCTTTTGCTAGGTGTAAAATAGCTAGAATTTGATCAGTGGATTTTCCATGGCCAAAAAAGAGGTTTGCCCTCCTGTGACCACATAATTGCGCCCTCTGAAAGTACTTTGCACCACCCTGGCCAAGGGAGAGTTTCTTGTCCAAGAACCTGAATCAATGTATTTCAGTTGAGCTGTCTTTTTTCCACAAGTATTTAAGCTCTTTAATTCCTTAGAGATAATTATCATCGCCATACTTAATTATTTTCCCCTTAGCCTCTGTTATCTCCTTTAATGCTATTAAGGAGCTGGGTTCTCCAGACCTTTATTGTTTTGCCATTAAGTGTCATCAATAGTGGTTGGGAGCTAAATTCAGCATATTCACACTCTTCCCTGCCTATTCCCTCTCCCATTTCTTCTGTGGATAGAAAAAAAAGAATTACATATGTTATGAAATTATCATATACATGAGTTTGAGGTCATTTGGTTTCTATCATAATAACTTCTTTAAAAAATTTTATCCATATTAATATGGATGTTTTTGTTGTTAAATTGTAATCTGCCTTCCTGTATATAAATATTTTAAGTTTATTTATTTATTTTGAGGGAGACAGAGATAGTATGAATGGGAGAGGGACAAGAGGGAGGGAGAAAGAGAGAGAATCCCAAGCAGGCTCTGTGCTGCCAGTGCAGAGCTTGATGCAGGGCTTGCACTCATGAAACTGTGAGATCATGTCCTGAGCTGAAAACAAGAGTCTGACGCCTAACCAACTGAGCCACCCAGGTACCCCTGCCTGCCTGAATTTAAACTAGAGGTGGTAGGTGGAGAGATGGTAACAAGTATGGATGTCACTCCTGTGTACTGTTATCTACTACAAACTGTACCCCCAGATTCCTTCTGAAATCCTTCTGAGTTTTCAGGAGCATCTAAGGTATCTGCAATTGGAAAATTGTGAAGTACAGGATATATTCTGCCTTAATCAATGCATAATTTTCTCTTTATTTTTTATTTATATGAGGATTTACCCATTAGTACAAGAAATATTATGAATGTCACATTGAATTCTCTTCTTTTAAGTTTATTTATTTATTCTGAGAGAGAGAGAGCATGCGCACAAGCATAAGTGGGGGAGGGACAGAGAGAGAGAGAGAGAGAGAGAGAGAGAGAGAGAAAGAGAGAATCCTAAGCAAGCTCCACACCGTCAGTGCAGAGCCTGACATAGGGCTCAGTCCCACAAAATGTGAGATCATGATCTGAGCCCAAATCAATAGTCAGATGTTTAACCCATGAACCACCCAGGTGCCCTGAATTCTTATGATTTCCGTATATAAATTTTCGTAAATATTTATTTATTTTTGAAGGAGAGACAGAACACGAGCAGGGGAGGGCCAGAGAGAGGGGGAGACACAGAATCTGAAGCAGTGTCCAGGCTCTGAGCTGTCAACACCGAGCCCCGTGTGGGGCTTGAAGCCACAAACTGTGACATCATGACCTGAGCGGAAGTCAGATGCTTAACCAACTGAGCCACCCACACGCCCCTTATGCTTTCCATACATAAACCACTGTGATCTTTGCAGTGTCTTCATTTATCATTCTTTTTTATCTAAGTAATTTAGATAGTAAATTCTGTTAGCATGGACTCTCGTCTAGGCTAATATATGCTCAGTGCATATATTAGGTGTTTAATTCTTGCAACAACCTGTGGGTTGGAATTATTTGCTTACTAATGTCCCTTAGATTGGAGATGGTGTGGGAATCAGTGATTTCCCAGGTTTACATGGCCATTGAATGGTAGGGCTGAGCCATGCTCTTAATCATTGCATGATTCATTATCTGGTATCATACTAATATCCTGTGGATATATTTTGCTATATCAAAATGATTTGTTATTTAAACTTTCTATTCATTGGTCAGATTTCCATTTTTAGGTTGAAAAAATAAATCCATGATTTTCAGAACAGAAGCAAATATCATATTTGTTTTCCAGTTATGTATGAGTACTTTTAACTTCTGTATTATTTCTATTGATGTGTATTGATGACAGCAGTGGGTCCAAGTTTGCCTTATCTCTATGAAAAAAACATAAGAATTGTCTCAGTTGCTGTGTAGAATGACAAAATGTTGCCCACTATAGTGAAATATTTAGTACTTTGCTGCAGAGAGTTACCAGATAGTTTGTATGATATCACAAATGGAACTGTTGACACTTAGGGACCAAGTGTTTTGCCTTTTCCCAATAGTCTAACTTTTTTTGTATTCATAAGAATATTGAACGGAAATTTAATCAACTTACTATTCTATAACAAAGAATCTTTATTTGCTGTAATTGAAAAAAAAGGCCATAACTATTACTCAAAAGGATAGTTCTTAGTCTGAAAAGAACACTAATGTAAAGATAAACTTACATAAAAGGAAGCTCTTGTAAAATGTAAACACTATGAGCAATTATAAAGATACTATTAATTGAATATATATATTGTATGCCAGGAAATTTTCTAAGCATTTGCTATTTTATCTCTTTTAATCCTTAAAACACTATTATTTCCTTCTAATAGATTTCTTTTTTAAAATTAGAATCTAGGGGTGCCTGGGTAGCTTAGTCCATTAAGTGTCTGACTCTTGGTTTCAGCTTAGGCATGATCTCACAGTTTTGTGGGTTCGAGCCCCGCGTCGGACTCTGTACTGACAGCACCAAGCCTGCTTGGGATTATCTGTCTCTCTCTCTCTTCCCCTGCCCCACTCATGCTATCTCTGTCTCTGTCAAAATAAATAAACTTAAAAAAAAGTAACTGAGAGCTTAAAAGTTTTAAAAAAAATCATGTTTTAAAAACTAGTAATCAGAGTTGGGACTGAAGACTCCTCTGGAATCCCAAGTCTATATCACCAATTTATACCATTTTTTAAAAAAATTATTTAAAATTACATATTATTTGACATGATTACTTTTATAATACATTTCTCCCACTAATGTAAAGTGTTGAGGAGGTAAAGATTATGTATGTTTAACTCACCACTCTTTTTAACATATATAATATATATGATGTGTATATTTAATAGATATTCAAGAAAATGTGTTGAGTGAGAAACATCTTGAGTTCTGAATCCTGGAATCATCAAAACATTAAAAGTGTTACAGCCTTCTTTCAGAAACTTTTTGGGGGGCTGGGGTTCGGGAAGGGCAAAGTTTAGCTTGCTTGGAAGAAAGTTGAGTTTTGTAAATTTGGTGGTATAGTTATAAGTAATGGAATCCACTGACTCCATTTTCTTTGACCATGAAGCTTAAAAAAGAGGTATTAGCAAGAATCACAGAAGTCCCAGGGGGAAATTCATGACTGGAAGGGTTGTTATACACTGATCTGGAAAGGACTTCCCCAGCATCACGACAGGAAGGTTAAAGATAATGGACTCTTGTCCAATTCCAGAATATCCCACTTATTAGCTGTAGACTTGTTAAAATGACTGATCTTCTCTGTACCCATATTATCTCATCTGAAAGTTGGAGATCATAATAGTAGCTACCTTATAAGATTGTTATTATTAAGATTAAATGAATTACTTGTCAAGTTCTTAGAACAGTGCTTGGCACATAGTATTTGTTACCTAGTGTGTATTACATGCATGTTCATTTTGGGATATCACTTACTATATATGCTAAATACTTATTGATCTTGAAGAATGCATTAAACATCTGCTTGGAAATTGAAAGGTATTATTTGGTAATTAAGGTATTCACAGTCCTGGAATTAAATGATAATGTCCACATGCTAGGAACATAAAGGAATTCTGGGGAAAATTTATTTTGAAAAACAAAATAAAGAACCAGGAGTTAGCAGCTAGTGCCCAGATTGTGAAATCAGAGTTAATGGTTTATATCTGTATACATACATAGCATTAATACACTTAATTTGCCTTTTGGCAAAACAATATAGCACTGAATCCCATGTAATTTCTGGTTCTCTACCACGTTTCTGGTTACGTGTTACTTTTGTCCTTTTTAGGACAAACAATTGCTTGTTTTTAAACTATAATCACTGTACTTTCTCTTACCTTATACTGTGAAAATTATGCAAATAAGTGACACTCATAACTTACATGTTTTTATACTAGGAATTCAAAGAAAATAAATACCTTGCTTATGTGACTTTATTTCTTGATGCCAAATTTGCCTATTATTCCTTTTCCCTATTTGCTCATTTTCTATATTATCTTCTTTTTTAATTTTTTTTTCAACGTTTATTTATTTTTGGGGCAGAGAGAGACAGAGCATGAACGGGGGAGGGGCAGGGAGAGAGGGAGACACAGAATCGGAAACAGGCTCCAGTCTCTGAGCCATCAGCCCAGAGCCCGACGCGGGGCTCGAACTCACGGACCGTGAGATCGTGACCTGGCTGAAGTCGGACGCCCAACTGACTGCGCCACCCAGGCGCCCCTCTATATTATCTTTAACATGACATTTGAAATTGATACAGAAAAGACAAGTAACTCAGAAGTCAATAAAGTAAGCTTCTGACATATTTTTTTATTATGTGATGCAAGTATTTTGCTCTGCTCTTTCAAGATCTATCTTCTCTATAACAAGGAGTTTCATAGGTTCTGTTTCCGGATTTTACATTTTTGCATGTAACATAATTATAAGATTTAGTTACAGTGTGAGCATTAGTGTTTTAATTTTTTTAATGTTTATTTTTGAGAGAGAGAGAGAGAGAGAGAGCGAGCGCATGAGTGGGGGAGGAGCAGAGAGAGAAGGAGACACAGAATCTGAGGCAGGCTCCAGGCTCTGAGCTGTCAGCACAGAGCCTGACGTAGGGCTCGAACTCACAAACTGTGAGATCATGGCCTGAGCCGAAGTTGGACTCTTAACCAACAGAGCCAGCCAGGTGCCCGGCATTAGTGTTTTGTTTTGCATGGCACAGCCATCGTGTGTGTGTGTGTGTGTGTGTGTGTGTGTGTGTGTGTGTGCATGAGTGCACATGTGTGTTGCAAAAAGCATGGTTACTCCACTGCTTCCTCAGCTCATGACTGAAACCCTTGTTCTAATTCAAGGAATAAATAAAGAGCTATTCGAAATTATAATAATGGGTACTTTATTCATCTTCTCTGTGGAAATCAGCCCAGGAAGCAAATTAAAATTGTAAGGCTATCCAAAACAGAATTATTTTTGTGTTTCAACTGCTACGTAATTGAGCCCCACCTTCTAGACATTTTCTCATGGGACGGTTTTTCATACAGCCCTTAGGAGATTCCACTGAAATCATTTACTAGATATTGCAGTTCCTCCCTCAATCCCTACTGCGCTAAGTGGCGACGATTCTGGTAGCTGTCATGTTTGGAAAATACCATGATGCCACGAGTTAATTTCATACCTGTCATGAGATCTTTGCATGAGATCCCAGGGGGCCTTTCAGTGTGTCACAGTTCTGCAAGCCATTCGTTAGTTCCTTTCAAAGCAATGACCCATGGCCAAGAGATCTTGTCGCAACACATGGCGACACCTGTCACCAGGTTTTGTGATTGACATAAAATTAACCTGTTTTCCTCTTTTATTTGCTGCTTTTTAAATAATATCCATAAGAAGGACAAGAAGAAATTGTATTTGAAAAGCATTTACTGTCACTTTCAAGAAGCATAATGGTAGATTTGGGATTCTGGACCTAATGAATAGAACCATTTCCTTGTAGAGATACACACACAGTTATTCAATAAAGGTGATATTTTTGAGAAGTTCTGAATGGTAGTCTGAAAATCTCAGACAGGAGTAGTGTTTCAGTATTCGAACTCCATCAGGGATTGGAACAAAGCAAGAAATGACATTATTTTGAATCTTGTCATGGAAGAGAAATCCAGGGAGCTTGGATTTCAGATATGAGTTTGCCCTTAGCTTTCACGTGGTTTCAAGCAACTTGAGATTCCTCTGATATCTTTGTATATTTCTCATGCCCGGATCTTGATATTATTATGGAGACGTGCATAAAATGGACCTCTAGAATAACATTTAGAGTTATGACAGATATCTGAGAAAAATAAATTAATGGTATTTAGCCTTTAGGTCCTTAGCAATTTATCAGTTACTTTTAAGGATAAGGACAGAGAAGAAAATAGGTAACCGCTTATCTGTGCCTTTCTACCTCACTGAAACAGTATAATTATTTTGATCGAATTATTTTTCTATGGAGAAAGTATCTGGTTCCGTGTGTTACCATAATATACTTTATCTTCCTACCAATTTTTAACTTCTTAAAATGTATAGCTGTTGTCTTTCCCTCTTCTTGATTACGTTAAATGCTTTTTAGATTCTTAATATCCAAATACAGTAAGAACAAAGATGAATTTAGTCATTTCTTTTCTTTTTTTCTCTCTACCAATTCTCAGGACTAAATGGCATTGTTCTTCTCCAATCCGTACTGGTTGCTCTGTATTCTGGAGTAATCAATTTTTCCTGGCGTTTCTTAAATGGTCTTTATTATTCAGTGAATTCCCTTTGAAAGTATAAACATTAGTCCTTGTTGTATGGCCTTAGAAATTGATGGCTGCTGTTCTCAAAGGATGGTGGACTTGGGATGATTGAAAGTACAGAGCAAAGAGCTGAACTAAAACAATGGAATCTGGGGAAGATGGTACTAGAGACAAAGAGAGACGAGGACAGCAATTGTGAAATAATCTGAAGTAGGGATTGGGGATTTAAAGCCTGCTTAGATGTGATTAATAGATGCTGTAAAAATGAAATGCTGAGCCAAGGGGATAAAATGCACTTGAAAAGTCCCTTGAAAATGTGTTAATGCCTTTACTTGGCAAGCATTTTTTTTCATACTAAGTATAACACCATTATATGAAAATACAGATTTTTTTCCACATTATCTAGTGTTTTTTTAAGTGCTGATTATGGTTATGTTGGAATAAAATCAGGTTTCTACTAGACAAAAAGAAAACAAACAAAAAAAGAGGCCTTTACTGATACTGCATTGGTCTTAAGGCCTATCTTTGCTAAGTCAGGATAAAGGTAAAATGTAAAAATAAAACACATGTTTAAAAATGTTGCTGGTAAACTAAAGGTATTTATTTTAAAGCTAACAACAGTGATGGCACTTTGTACCTAAAGAATGAGAGATTTTGCATGTAACTGAAATAAATACCTTTTCACTTTTGACATGGCTGGTATCTAAAGTATTTTCCAAAAAGTATGTCAAGAAAATTGAAAATCATTCCTTTAAAAAGATAAAAACAACAATTTGTGGCAAATCATTTTATTATTAAGAGCAAACTGACAGGGGTGCCTGGGTGGCTTAGTCGGTTGAGCATCCGACTTCAGCTCAGGTCGTGATCTCACAGTTCATTGAGTTCGAGCTCCATGTTGGGCTCTATGCTGACAGCTCAGAACCTGGAGCCTGCTTCAGATTCTGTGTCTCCCTCTCTCTGTCCCTCTCTCCCTCACGCTCTTTCTTTTTCTCTCAAAAATAAGTAAACGTTAATTTTTTTTTTTAAAGAACAACCTGAGGACCTATACAATAATTTAGATAGCATTAAAATGCTGAAACATTTTTATAATAGGCAAAGCTGACTCATAATTACTTCTGATATTTTCACTACATGTGAGAAAGATCTTAGAAAGACACCCGAATCTGTCTAAAGGGCAGCATTTAAGAATGTGCAGAAAGGCCAAGAGTGAGGAGGTGCTACCACTGTAAACTATCACTTTGACTACAATAAAGAAAATCACTTTTTTATATGAAGAGTCACTGAAGGGTAAAGAGATGACCTGGAACTTATGTTTGTGGTTGATGTTTAGTTTAATAAATACTCTCCTCTGCTCTTCTGACTACTAGATTGGAAATCTTTCCTCCCTGGTTTTATGAGTTTTATGAGCAATATTAGCAAAGTGCTCCTGTTAATACACACACACACACACACACACACACACACACAAACACTAAAATTACTGGCTAGAGAATTTTCCAATTAACACTGTCACAATCTAACCCAGATGTTCTCAGCTGGATTGCTTTTGTGCCCGTCTCTCCCAGACAACACCTGACAATGTACAGAGATATTTTTGATTGTCATGATTTGGAAGAACGGGTGCCTCTGGCCTTTCCTGGATAGAGGTCAATGATTCTTCTAAAAATCCTTTAAGGCACAGGGTGTATCTCACAATAAAAATTTATTCATTCTAAAGTTTGAATAATGTTCATGTTGAGAAACCCTGCAACCAGTTTAAGTAGCTTAGTCTCCATAGTAATTTTTTCAGTATTTCAGAATTATTCTTTGTCTCTACCTCTGCACCCTAGGAAATTTTCTAGGAGCTTGGGATGAATCAAGAGTGCATAGAAAGGGGACTTCTGTATAAGTGTTCAGTCCTGTGCTAGCTTGTAAAGTTCCTTGCTTAACTTCAGTACGGTGCTTTGCCATTAGCATTTAATGTCAAAGTCACCCAGTTAGGGCCACCACCTCTTATAAATTAGGTTGCTGGTAAAATTGTGATCAAGCTTGTTCTCTTGGACTACCAAGGCCCTGAAATCTTCCCTTTCTTGTTGTCTATCTCAGGCCTTGATCATGCTGCTTATGCCTCTCTGCGTTTTGACCACATCATCTATCCAACTCATCAGTAGAGTCCTGTGATGGTTAATATTATGTGTCAGCTTATCTGGGCCGTTGTGCACAGATATTTGTCAAACATTATTGTACATGTTTCTGTGAAGGTAGTTTTTAGATAAGATTAACTTTTATATCACTGGACGTTAAGTGCATGTGTGTTTGTATTTATATACAGGTAGATACAGATACACACACACCCTGGTGTTTCTGTGGAGAATTCTTACTAATAAAGGTCTATTTCATCTTGGTACAGTGGCCCTGTGGCTTTTATATTCAGCAATTCCTGTACTCTCCCATAGAAGTCCATAGAAACTTTTGTATCTCTCCAAGTCTTCCATTTCCTTGTTGATCTTCTGCTTAGTTGTTCTATCCATTACTGAAAATGAGGTATTGGTCGTTAACCATTACTATTGAATTGCCTATCTCTCCCTTCAATTTTGTCAGTTTTTGTCTTGTGTATTTTGAGGGTACAAAATGGTACCTCTATCTAATGGTAGATTAGATTTGGTTACTTTTTCCAAGTATTTGTATGTTTTTTTCCATCCTTTTACTTTCATCCTATAAACATCTTTGAATCTGAAGTTTTTCACTTATAGACAACACAGAGTTGGGTCATTTCATTTAAACTATTCTGGCAATCTCTCTTTTTAATTAGAATATTAAATCTTTTATATATGTATTTTTTAATTTTTTGTAATGTTTATTTATTTTTGAGACAGAGAGAGGCAGAGCATGAACGGGGGAGGGTCAGAGAGAGAGGGAGACACAGAATCTGAAACAGGCTCCAGGCTCTGTGCTGTCAGCACAGAGCCCGATGCAGGGCTTGAACCCACAGACCGTGAGATCATGACCTGAACCGAAGTTGGATGCTTAACTGAGCCACCCAGGCACCACTATACATTCATTTTTAAAAAATATAATACCTTTATTTGAGCTATTACAATATAGCAAAGCTAGTTAATTTAAACGCTAGCTAGTTTAGCAAAGCTAGTTAAGTTAAAATGCTTAACCGACCGAGCTACCCAGGCGCCCCGTAAATCCTTTTATATTTAATATAATTACTGATGTAGTACAATTGTCATCTATTATTTTGCTATTTTTCGTATATGCTTATATTTTTGTTTTTCTATTCCTCTTTTACTTTTTTCTTTCATTTTAAATAAATATTTTTCTAGTGTATCATTTTATATTCCTTGTTTCTTTTTCTGTATTTAAAAAAGTATTTTCTTAGAGGTTCTGCTAGGATTACAGTTGGCATCTTACCTAAACCAATCTAGTTCATAGAAATCCTAAGTTACTTAAATGGTATATAGAAGCTTTGTTCCAATATATCCCTGTTATCTTCTCTGTCGTTTGTGCTTTTATTGTTATACAAATTATATCTTTATATAATGTTTATCTTTTTTTAAATTTTTTCTACAATTTTTAAGTCAGCTCCGTGCCAAATGTGGGGCTTGAATTTATGACCCCGAGATTGAGAGTTGCATTTTCTACCGAATGAGCCAGTCAGGTGTCCCTTGCCATTGTCTTTTAATCATATACAAGAGAGTTACAAAAAACACATATAATGTTTTTTTTTTATATTTTGTTTACTAGTGTTCTCTATTTTGTGTGTATGTAGATTTCGGGTTCATATCTAGCATCCTCTCATTTCAGCTTGAAGGATTTACTTTGATGTTTCTTATAGGGCAGATACGCTAGGCAACACATTCTCTTAGATTTTGCTTAGCTGGAAATGTATGAATTTCTCCTTAATTTTTAAAAGGTAGTTTTCCTGGATATAGAATTCTTGGCTGACCATTAGCACTTTGGGTAAGTCATCCTACTGAAAAATATGGAAGACTGTATGAATTTCTATGTCGTCCTCATACAAGGGCCATGGTAATCTTCTCTGTATGATTCCAGTTGTTAGGCTGTGTGCTGGTAAAGCAAGGACTTTGGAGCCCTCCATACTACAGGAGAAATGAGGAAAACACGAAGGAAGCCACCTCTGTCCTTCTCTACTTTTTAAAATTTTTTACATTAACTTAAATTAAGTTTTATATTATTGCATTTTAAAGAGCGCACGTGAGTGGGAGAGAGGGGAAGTGGGGAAGAGAAAGAGAGAGACACTGAGGATCTTAAACAGTCTCCACGCTCACTGTGAAGCTCTGTCCCACGACCTGGGATCATGGCCTGGGCCAAAATTGAGAGGTGGATCCTCAGCCAACTGAGCCACCCAGGCACCCTTGTCCTTCTCTTAATATAAATCCTCCCTTTGCTACTTCTCACCTATTTCATGGAATATGATATGTAGAATGCAGCACCTCCCAAGGAAACAAAAAATTGTTATTTTCTGTCCAGTGATCTAAGTGTAAGTCCCACTATCTGGGCATCTGATTGTTTTGTAACAACCTCTACTCAAACTCTTTCTTTGGATTTTAGTTTTCTACTTCCTCACGTACTACAGTACCATTCCTTTCACATAATCAATACATCTCTCACTTGACCTGGTGGTTTTCATTTATGGGAAGGAGATACACTCCTTTCATTTAAAGGAAATATTATTATATTTATTTCATAGGACACTTAAATGAGAGCTAATCAGCAGCGTTTAGTTAAGTGGGATTTAAACACTTATTGTGTACCTATTATCTTAAGCTTTGGGTTAAGATCAAGTGTATTGGATACATATTATGTTCCTGGTACTTTGCTAGGTAGTGGGGATACATTAGGGAAATATCAGTCCCTGTCCTTATGGGGCTTACCAACTTTGGAAGAGCCAGAGGGGGAAGAAAAGAACAAATAGTAAACAAAAGATATCACTGACAAGCATTTTGTTCATCAGGCATGAAGTTGTGAGGGAATGATGGGGATTACATCGGATTAGTGAACTAACAAGGGCTCTGATGTGGCATTTAGTATATGTGCTGCCAAAGCGAGCACTCTGAGGTGGCATTTAATGTGAGCTCTGAGGGGCGCCTGGGTGGCTCAGTTGGTTAAGCGTCTGACATCGGCCCAGGTCATGATCTCCCGGTCCGTGGGTTCAAGCCCCACGTCAGGCTCTTCTGTGCTGACAGCTCAGAGCCTGGAGCTTGTTTCAGATTCCGTGTCTCCCTCTCTCTCTCTCTGACCACCACCCCCCACATTCAAGCTCTGTCTCTCTCTGTCTCAAAAGTAAATAAACGTTAAAAAAATTTTAATGTGAGCTCTGAGTAGTAAGAGGACGTCAAAACAAAGATATGAATGAATTAGTGTTGACTTATTTCTTAAGGCACACAAAATTTGTTGGTGTGAATAGATGAGCATTTTCTGACATATTGATATACTTATCTACCTGTAGATGTGAACCACACTGAAGTGTTTGTGTGGAAATCATTAGGACTCTGCCAAACGAATTGCAAAGTCTGACTGATTTTATAACGAGTATGTAGTCCTACCAATGTAATCCAATTTACTGCTATGATGACAGCATAAAAAGTGGACCATTACAAAACCAAACGTGAGATTTGCAGTCATTTAAATATCCCATGTGTCAAGAACTAAGAATTATTACAGGAACCCAACATATTTATTTCTACCTTCCTAATGTTGCGTATCACCGAAGAGATGGCAATAACCAGAGAAAGCTGCTCAAAGGAAAATACTCACCTGATGTGTTTTAAAAAAGGAAGAGAAATAATGTTTGTCTTAAGGATGGCTTGTCTCTCTAACTTTGGTAGGCCCAAAGACATTACTCAGACCTTTCTGATTTGTCTATAAATTTGAACTGGATTAAGATACCCATTTTAAGGTGGGCATAACAGTAGATAAGCTCATTTGTATTATGGATAGTTATATGCAGTTGTGGTAACAGGGGAAAAAAAACCCTATAAACTTCTGAGTATGTAGATTGATTTATAATTTCATTGGGTGTGGATAATGAAATTAAATGTAAAATATTGCAGAAGATAGACTGTGATTCTTTTATCAATCACAGTTTAATTTATGCTCATGAATGTTTTCAGTTTAAACAGAAATCCTAAGTAAACCATTTGGCATATACTTGCATTTTAAAGGCACATTGACTGGGGTGCCTGGGTGGCTCAGTCAGTTGAGCCTCCAACTCTTGATTTCGGCTTAGGTCATGATCTCACGGTTCCTGAGATCAAGTCCTGAGTCGTGCTCCGTGCTCATAGCACAGAGCCTGCTTGGGATTCATTCTCTCTCTCTCTCTCTCTCTCTCTCTCTCTCTCTCTCTCTCTCTCTCTCAATCTCTCTCTCTCTGCCCCACTGTGTCTCTTTCTCCCCCTCTGTCCCTCAAAATAAATAAACATTTAGAAAAATTGAAGGCAAATTTGCCTACTGGAAGTAACAGGCTGTTTTGCAAGCATCACTGAAATATTAATTCGAATAAAGGTTCCATTATGAGGTCTTCACCTTTTATGCTAGATGCCGGAGCAAGTCAAAATGGCACCTGCAAGTCACACATTTTGAAGAAAGGCAGAATTCTATAAAAAGGTAAGAGATGAATTACGAAAAAGGCAGTTGTCATTTGATAAACAAATTATTGCCGTTAAGTGACTTGGGCATTTCAGTGAACTTTGAAGAGGTCCCACTATTTTTTTTTTTAATGTTTGTTTATTTTTGTTTGTTTGTTTAATGTTTGTTTATTATTGTTTATTTTGTTTATTTTTTTTTAATGTTTGTTTATTTTTGAGCATGAGCTGGGTAGGGATAGAGAGAGAAGGAGACAGAGGATCCGAAGCAGGCTCTTTGCTGCCCGGAGAGAGCCTGATGCCCTGATGTGGGGCTCAGACTCACAAACTGTGAAATGATGACCTGAGCCGATGTTGGACACTTAGCAGACTGAGCCACTCAGGTGTCCCCCCCCACCCCACCATTTTCTCTGCAAATATCACTGGCCTTTAAAAAGTAGTGTTACCAGAGAAGCCAAAGTATATTTCTATGCTGCACTTAAATAATTAAGTACAAAATTCAGTACAGTCAGATAATTACAGGGAGCCAGAGAAGATGATCATTTCAATTCTTTCCTTAATTGTCCTTTGACACGTAGTAGTTGAAAATCAGTCTCAAAGGTCCAGGTGTGCTCTGGAGTGCAAGCCTGACGCCCCCACAGTAATTTTGGACAAGTTATTTTGACTCTACTTTTGTTTACTCAGCTGTAAAATGTGGATGGTAACCCGGGTCTTCTATGGTTGTTGTGACCATGAACTGCAATATTCTATGTAACCCACATGTAATATAGCCATTGCTTGATAAATATAGCCTTATTATTAGCAATGTTTATTTCCTCCAGAAGTGGCTTGAAAACTCCCCATTTTGCCTTGCTCCTGTAGTCACTAATTATGAACAAATTGCAACATTGCACTGGTGCTTGAGGTAGGAAAGGAGAACGTTTGCAGTGAGCAGGAGCAGCATTTCAGGTCCTGTGTTGCCACCTTACAGTTTTCCCTGTTATGTTTCTTTCTGGCAGTTTTTTTCTCTTACTTTCATAACGGAGCATAATTAGAATAAACAACAAAATTCACACTGAAGATCATTCATAGAGTTCATCACCCCCTGTTTTATAAGTCCGGTTTTAGGATATTTCCGTCTAAGGAAAGGACTCTAAGGACTTTCCCAAGTCCCCTGAGATAGCCACGCATCCCCGATGCTGGATTACAGCACACAGTTTGTCTCCTACTTGGTACTTACCACAAAGACTTCTTTTTTGTTTGTTTGTTTGTTTGTTTGTTTGTTTGTTGGTCTTTTTTCTTGCCTATCATTGAAATGTAAATTCTCTTATGTCAGTGCCAAAGTCTGTCTTGTTCACCCCTCTCCCTGGACGCTAGCTCTATGCCAGGCACATATGGACACTCACTGTGTAGTAGTAGATGTTGATGATATTATCTTTTCCTTCAAACCATAATTCCCAACTGGCACATTTACATCTTGAATTGTCTTTCATTTTCTCTTGTATGTACTTGTGCAAGGTACTAAACACATGTGTTGAAGTAATGGAAATGTGCTTTGGAGAAGATGAGCGAGCCATCTATTTGTGATCGTAGAATCAGTCCTAAAACTTCATCTACGGAGATTATAAGTGCCTGTCTTTGATTTGCTATAATCAACCATTTAGATTATGTTTGTAACACATGGAACTAACGGGAGTTAATAACATTCTTTATTGGAGTCCATTAGCTCACTTTTTTTAACTTGGACTCTGACCGAATTATCTCCTCCTCAGTATACAGGAGAAAACAAACTAAATTAAGGTGCCCAAGTCAGTACATTTAATACATAGTATTATGTATTAGTAGTATATTTCCATCAGAAACTTGGTTACTACTTCAAGATTTAACCTTATTTTTCCATTAGAGGGTGACAGTTTATCTAGTATCTCCTCTAAGTCCAATCATCGTGTTACATTCTTGCAAATTTTAGGTTCAAACACGTGTAGAATTTACATAAAAAATTTACATACACATATATATAGTTTGTGATATAGCCATAAGGTAATTAGCAATTGGTTACAATTTGCTGCTAATGAGGTCAAGGGTACAGACTTACTGTTCCTCTGAGTATATATTTTGGCCCAGTTCCATTTCTACAGATTTTACTCTGACCCCTGGGCTGCTGTTTCAAAATTGCTGATTGTCACTGGAGGAGGTCGTTTAGGAGGATGTGAGTGGTTCCCTGCTGACCCTGCGCTTCTACTGGTCAAGGCTGTCAGCATTTCCCTGACAAATGGCATGTGTGGTGTGTTTTATCTTTGTATTCTCTTTATGTCAGGCTTTGTCCACAGGGATGAACATTAAAAGTTTTTTTAAATCAACAGGATCTAGAACATCATCTTTATATAGAGAAAGAAGCTTATTATTCAACAAAGCTTGAGATGAGCTTGATTGTGAAACTGAGGAGTATTTAATAGTTGTTTGCTATATTCCATCCTTTTGAAAACCTTTAATCAATACCTCTTCCATAACATGAAATGACATGGTGAAGTGTGATTTAGGGGGAAATGTGTGAATTAGAATCCTAGGATTCAGGCAAAAAGAAAAAAAAAGATAGATGGAATAGGGAGGCATCATTTATTTTGCTTTAATTTCTTGGTCTTTAAGAAAACACTATTCTTCATTTAAAATGGAGTTATGGAACAAATATAGATATAATACTTTGGAGATTAAAAACGCACTTGCTGTGAAGTTTCTTTCTTTTTTTCCCTGAAGACTTGAGAACTTGGTGTGCTATTTAATTCTGTAAATGTACTATGGATACTGTTATTTAATCTTTGAATTTTTTTTCTTTGCTTCATCTTCTTTTATGGATTAAGAGGCTTTATTCTGAAACTAACTCAAATAGGAGAAATGTAATAAAACCTAACTAAAAAAACAAAAACATTTATAGCTGATTCTCATTATTCATGGTAGTTGTGTTCTATAAAGTTATCACAAATACTAAGTAAATGCTGAACCCCGGATCCTGGGGAAATACAGGCTTAGGTTTCTATTAGCTTCTGGTCACAGCATTTCAGTCAACTGATCAATGCATAACTCTGTTTTAAGTATGTTTTTATGTAATCATTTATTTAATGTATATTGTTTATTCATTAATATTGGACTCAGGGCCAACAGCACTGTAACTCATTCCTGAATGAAATGTAATACAAATGTTTTCCCCCCAAGACATATCATATCATAGCCTTCTTGCACTTAGGAACACCAGGCAGTGCTTTCACAATGCTTTTAAACAGCAAGCCATTTTAAATAGCAAAATCACCAATAAAAAGCCTAAAAATGAGAAAAACTAAATAGATCATGAATAGGACTCTCATGTGCAGTATGGGAATTAAAAAAAGAAGGTAGAGAATCGCCTTGTTCAACTTCGGCTGAAACAGGTGTGTTAGGCAACTTAAATTTTTCTGTGCCCTGTGCATAGTTTGTATCTGACCTTAAAAGTGCTGTGAGTACTGATTTGAGGGCGATAGGTTAAATTTAGCTACTAGGTAAATTTATAAATATGGTGTCTGCAAATAATGAAGACCAGCTGTATAAGCATTTTAGGTTAGAAAAGAGAACTAGTTGTTCTCAGTCACTTAATGAGCCAATTAAAGAGCATGTTTGCTTTCTTCTCTTGATTTCTTATTTGATTATTTGAGTGTCAAACTCTAACCAGTCATTCCTGACTAACATAATTTGGGAAGAAGCCATGCCTTGCTCGCTTACCACTTTCAACCCCTGGCCCTATACCTGGAATACAGTAGGCATTCAGTTAAATCTTTTCAAGGTTGTATGAACCCCTTCCTTCATTTGTAAGAGGAATTTTGTGGAATCGCTGTAAACATTAAATGTCATTAAGGTGAGTACACCTGTAACCACATGCAAAAATGTTAGCTATGATGATCATTGTAAATTATTTTTAATAAGAGTAACTCTTATTTGTATTAATTTATAAATGATATTATATAGATTAATACATTAATATAAGACCTTTTGTGAAAGGAAGATTACCTGTTTAATACACATTCATTTTTTTTTTTGAATCTTTATTTTTGAGAGAGAAAGAGAGAGAGAGGGAGAGAGAGAGCAGGGGAGGGGCATAAAGGGAGACACAGAATCTGAAGCAGGCTCCAGGCTCTGAGCTGTCAGCACAGAACCTGATTCGGGGCTCAAACTCACGGACCATGAGATCATGACCTGAACCAAACTTGGACGCTTAACCTACTGAACCACCCAGGTGCCCCAATACACATTTAAAGTATAAGTCATTTATTTAGTAGGTCCCTTAAGGCAAGGGCAGGAAGATAGATTTGTTAACAAAGGAAACTGTTGATTTTTCAGTTGCTAAAGAAGAATGACTTTTGAATCTTTTTATTTCCTGGAAATATAAAATGTAATCTTATAATAGCATCAGACACATCAGCCTATCTATTTCCTTATTTTTATAGATATTTTTTACCTGCATCTCATTTTTATTTTCACTTGCAGAGCAAATTGAATAAATGAACTCTACAGTTTTCCTCATGTTGATTTTGGTTTTATTTCTCCTTTGTTCTTTAGAGGGAATTAAAGTGTCTAGGAGTGCGGAGGCAGCCCTACCAGCCTGGCTATATACTTGGTTTTCTGGTAACAGCTGTTTTAGGCCCATTGGTATAAATTTACTGTATAAATAATTTGGTTCATAGAAGTGATCAAGTAGTAAACAAATTCTGAACATTGGCATCTTCAGTTAATAGTATATAATTACTCTTCAAATAAGAGATTTTTAAAGGACATCTTTTTCTTCCTTTTTGAAATATGAAATACGAAATATGAAAATTTTTGAAATATGAAAAAGATCCATATTTGCACTGGCTGCCTTAGAAGTGTTTGGTCTGTGCTTTTTCAAAATGATTGTCAGCAAACATAATGAGCCTTGGACCCATCCAGTAGCTTTGCTAACATATGTCTGCAGAAGGATTTTTAACATCCTGCTGACTGTGCTGGTCCTGTCGAGCCTCACAGCAGGAAAATTGTCTTTTGCAGCTCAGCTTATGAATATAACCTTTGCATGTTTGGAAATACTCCTTCTGAGGCAGGATTTATACTTATGCCTTGATTCCAAGTGCGTATTTTGATATCAGTGTTAAACAGGAGACAGAAGAGCTGACAGTGATTCACCTTGCACTTCTCATTATGTTAAAACTATCTGTTATCAGTATCTCATTCTTTATTGGATTTACTGCTGTGTATAAGCTCTGCAAATGATAAAGGTGTTTCTTACAAATTAACATTCCAGAAATGCTGGCTCTGTATTTTAAGTACTGTAAACATATCTAAGTGGCAGACATCATTTTCATTAAAAATGCTTTAAGTCAGGGTAGCTCAGTTGGTTCAGTATCTGACTTCGGTTCAGGTCCTGGTCTCACAGTTCATGAGCTTGAGCCCTGTGGGGTACTCTCTGCTCTCAGCACCTAGTCTGCTTTGGGTATTCTGTCTCCCTCTCTCTCTGCCCCACCCTCCCTTGTACTTTCTCTCTCTCTGTCAAAAATAAACATTAAAAAAAATGCTTTAAGTCAGGACCATAAAAGGGTGTATTGTTACCGCCAAGAGGGCAGCTATTGCTTGAATGGGAACCTAATCTTTAGGCCCTGATGGGGCTATCTGTGATAAGTGCACATATTTAATCACAGACTTTTGTTTGCCTCTATCATGTATTTATTTAATTTGCTATTTTATGTATGGAAGTCAAGAGTCAGCTTTTATAGTCATTTAGAACATCCTTTTAAAATAATTATTTTCTAAATATAAAATTTTTATATTAGAAACACTGTCTGTAGCACCACAGTGGAAATTAATAGAGCCAACATAATTAGTAAGTTTGATTCACCATGCCCCAGGAGGTAAATCTTGTTAAGGGGAGACCTTGATGTTCTTACCTAAATGAAGTACCAATGTTTTTTAATGATTATTATCAACCTGATTGATAGGCTTATGGTAAGACCAAATAATGTTTATTAATTATGTTTGCATATAAATATATAGATACAGCACAGTGCTTTATGTTACTTTGTAAAATAAACATTGTATTTCATTTAAGTAATGAACTACTATGTAGTTATTAAAGCTGAGAAATGCTGAAGTAGAAACTTTAAAAGAAACGTGCTTAGGTGGGAAAGAAATATATTGGATTCTCAACCAGCTCGATCTTTCCCCATTCTGAAAAAAATAAGCAAATGTGAAACAAACCAAAAAAGAAAAAATCCACAAAACAATAAATATGGAATATTTATTCAGAAATCAAAGGTCAAGCAGGATATGTTCCAATATTTGTTGAGATACTGTTGAATCTCCTGCATCTTTCACCTCTGTGCTCCCATCAAAGGTTCCAAAGAATGAATCTGAGCCACTGTGACTTGAAGATGTCGTGAACACATTTGTGTGTCTTACGTTGTGCTTCCTGATGCTATTATGGGGAAAGTCTATCAAAGATTTTCAACAATAAAGGTTAGAATCATGAGGGCTGATTTTGAGTCTACTGACAACTAGAAAAATAATCAGAACTCATATTACTCATGTCATATTATTTGGTTGCATGTGCTTGGAAAAAACAAACTAGGGTTACATTTAAGTGATATTTAAAAAACAATGATCACATACAAAAGACAATTTGTTGTTGAAAATGGCACATTTTCATTTGTTTTATGGCTGAATAGTATTCCTCTGTGTGTGTGTGTATCATAATTTCTTTATCCATTCATCCATTGGTATACACTTGGGTTATTTCTGTGTCTTGGCTATTGTAAATAATGCTGCAGTGAACATGGGGTGCATATATACTTCTTCTTCTGATCATGAAATTATTGTATTAGCAAAAGTACACCACAGCGAACACTAATATAGTCCACGTAATTAATAAGTTGGATTCACCACATCCCAAGATGGAATGTATTTTGACCTTCAGAAATGAAGTTAACTGAAATTCAGCATTCAGACTGCCTGATTGGCATAAAGTTACAAGTCATTAATTTATTCCATTTTATTGATTTAATAAACATATATAGAATGCTTGCTCTGTGCCAGACACTGTAATGTTATTGTAAGATATTTTAGATTACTTATTATTGTAATGATACTTACTACAATGATAATTTATTGACAGATGGAACTTGGGCTTTTTTCTCCTTCCTTCCTTCCTCCCTCCCTTCCTTTCTTTCTTTTCCTCCTTTTTTCTTTCTTTCTTTCTTTCTTTCTTTCTTTCTTTCTTTCTTTCCTTCCTTCCTTCCTTCCTTCCTTCCTTCCTTCCTTCCTTCCTTCTTTTATGTTTGCCATAAATAAGATTCCACCAATTCATTTCTCTTTATAAACACAATTTGCCTTCCAATCACTATCCCACATCTAACAGAGCGTAGAGACAAAGCTGGACTTTATGTATTTGGGGGAGTGTCTATTAGAATAATAAGGAGCTAATGGTTCATGCAGAATTGCTCCCCTTACATAAGCAATTACCATGCCAAAAAGGTTAGGGAAGAAGTCAAGGAGTAAACAGCATTTAATTTGTGAGAGTTTCCAGTGCTCCAAAAGCACAGAAGGAGCAGCTGCTTAAACATTACTTGCCCTTTGACTAATGGGCAAAAGCACTGAATGGGACTTACATGTATAAGACTTAAACAAAAGTACTACTACACCACCACTATGGGAAAAAACAAAAACAAAAAAAAACTTTTCCAAAGTAGTTTGAAGTTATAATAAGAAAGAGACCACGATGCAGAATTATCCATTGTTTTATTGTTTGAAAGTGTGGGGGTGGAAAAATAATTGTTCTTCTACTCTTCTAGTTTCTTGACTGAGAGTCCTTCTAATAAAAGACAGATTAACAGGAGAAAAAACAGTCAGCTGGCCGGTTAGTTCAATTGGTTAGAGCGTGGTGCTAATAACAAGAGAAAAAACAAAGATAAGTTTAATAACAGGTATACCTCTGATATACATGGGAGATACTCAGGAAAACGGAGTAATTTTCCAAAATGGTCCAAGCCATCACCTTAAATACCTTCTTCAGCTAAACCAAAGATGTCGGAGGAAAGGGAAGGCCTGTCATAGAAGGTTACTGGGAAAAGCATAGTAAACAAAGATCAGGATGTTATGTAAATTCAGGTTGTTGCCTTACAGATATGAGCTTCTAGAGATTTAGTGATCCCTCCTGTTTGTGGTACAGCCAGGAAGACACTCTGACAAATGGTGAATTCTCTCGTAAATGTAAATGCCTCTTACAAAAGGGTAACTCTGAGTTTCTCCTGTGCCAGCTGTTTCTGAAAGATAATAAGCCTAAAATAATCCTCATGCCACAGAGGCATATTTTAGCTGGCATATTCTACTCCTCTTCAAAAGTAACTCTTTTTTCCTGTTCTGAGTCATCCCAGATTCAGACTTCTAGCAGGGTCCCCAAATAAAAATGTGAAGGGAAATGTTAGCCCTATTCTGAAACAATGAAAAATAAATTATCTGCCTTTGGGTATGCAGTTTGAATTGAAAATATTATTAGGTCAATGAACCTTAATTTGCTAAGCAAATGAAAAAGACTGATAAAGCACAGCAATGACTTTGGCTTTTCTTCTTTACTTCCTTTACTATTAACTATTTGCTACTTAGCAAATTTCGGGCCACTTATCTAGTGAAGAAGTATGCTCTGTTCTACTGATGGCAGGCTTATGTTTTAAGAACTGATTGTAAGTGGATGTATAAAATCATCATTTGGTTTGAGTTTAGAAGATAGAGCCATAGCACATCTCCTTCCTGGGGGAGGGTGGGAATCAGAATCACAGCATAACCCTCCCCAAGGAAATACTCCTCTCATTTCCATTCAACTTTTCATCTTTTTTGTTTAATCTTTGATGTGCTAGGAGTTTAGGTCCCTTTTTGGAGAGTGCTGAAATTTATGTAGCATATTGTTTGGAATGTATTTCTTGAGTTTCTTGGTGCCTCAGATGAATTTTCTATTTTAACATCCTGTTACGCACTTAATTACTTAATTAGTAAACACTTACTTGGTTTTTGTCCAAATTGAAAATTATTACTTGCCTATTACTGAGTTAAGATCCCTACTCAAATATATAGATTTTTTAAATCTTTTATAGATGTTACAAGTGACAAAAACTTAAGCTACTTAATACTAAATATAGAACTCATTACTTCATATTTGAAAACTATGTGAAAATATGGGTGGACCTGGCCTTAGAGTCCTGGTACTAGGACTCAAATGCTTTTACCTCTCTCATACCCATCTCTGCTTTCTTCCTTTGGCCAGGGCCCAAGGGGACAAGAGCACCTGGCTCAAGGGGGTTTCCCACCAGACCAGGTTTGGCCACTTGTCACTGACAAAATCCAAAGTAGAGAGATGAATGGCAGTGTAACAATAAAGGGATTATTTTAATGAGGCCAACACCAGGAAGACTGTGAACTAATGTCTCAAAGACTGCCTCCAAAGTGCTGAAAGGACTTCTAGGTTTATATAAGGAAAATGTCAGAGAAAAGTTGGTGGGTATTGTAGTTGGGTGGTAAAGGTCCTGTTGATCATTGTCTTGGGGTCCATCATGCAGGGTCATTATTGCTTGAGGAGGTAGTTTGAGTTCCCATCATGGGATGCTTTGCCTGCTGGGTCTTTTGTCCTAGTTAGATGATAAAGGGAAAAGATGAAGTTCAGATGTCCAGACTGAGGTTGAAATTGAGGTAGTTGAAGTCCTTGTTCATTTGTGAACATTTTTTTTCCTTTCTTTTTTTTTCTTTTCTCATTTACTTCTCCATGAGTTTAGAACCATGGTCATTGGCTATTTCTGACTCATGCTTTCATAGATTTATGACCTCAAAGGAAAACAGGGTTTAGAAATTCTTAGGGAATCATTTTCATTGCCCATGCTTGGGTCACAGGTCCATCTCTTGGACCTATCACAGTGACCTAGAGAGGTTAGAGGTTGTGAGTGGTCCATCTTAGACCATGAGCCCACACCTGAAACAAAATTTGTGGGAGGTTATTTTAATAATGAGAGGAGAGGCACCCGGGTGGCTCAGTCAGTTGAGTGTCCAACTCTTGATTTCAGCTTAGGTCATGATCCCATGGTCATGAAATGGAGCCTTCCATCAAGCTCTGCATTGGATGTGGAGCCTGCTTGAGATTCATTCTCTCTCTCTCTCTCTCTCTCTCTCTCTCTCTCTCTCTCTCTCTCCCCCTCCCCCCCACAATACCTTGATTGTAATCTCTCTTTAAAAAAAGGGCATGTGGGAGGTAGACATATAATAGTTGTTCATCCTATCATGAACAAAATACTATATGGGGGGAAATATGGGAGGAAAATAGAGTTAAGTTAGAGCAGAGCAGTTAAACTAAATGCACATAAGATTTTTCTTTTGGTTACTTAGAATATATATGCATATAATTTAGCAGTAAGGTTGGTAGTGAATTCAGGGGGATAGAGTGAAGTAATAGGAGATGTAGAGAGGAGAGATTGTGCATTACAGAAGAATTGAAAGAAATTTTGGTGATCTGAAAATTAATAGGTGAAGAGGGCATGGATTGGAGAGGTATCAAGTGAAAGGACTACAACAGAGACCTGGTTAGATAAATATGAGGTGATAAGGAGAGGAAAAGATCAAAGAGTGATATGGGTACAAGAATAGGGAAAGAAAAGGAATCAGAAAGTGTAATTTGTGGTGAGAAAATTAAACTGATATTATTATCATTATTTTTAAAATTTTTTTTAGAAATGTTTATTAATTTTTGAGAGACAGAGAGAGCATGAGTGGGGGAGGGGTGGAGAGCGAGGGAAACAGAATCCGAAGCAGCCTCCAGGCTCCAAGCTCTCACCACAGAGCCCGACGCTGGGCTTGAACTCATGAACCATGAGATCATGACCTGGGCCGAAGTCGGATGCTCAACCGACTGAGCCACCCAGGCGCCCCTCATTATTAATAATAATATTAATATTATCTTTGGTTTGCTCTTTTTTCCAGACTAGAAGATTTTGGCTTTATAAGGAAGCGTATTGTAATTTGAGAATTGTGAGTAAAATTAATTTTAGATTTATAAGCACCTTTCCATGTGGTATGAACAAATAAAATAAAATTCTCAAGGAATAGGCTATTTTTAGTCAGTGGAAGGTAGAACATTATTATTTTAAAACCATACAATACTTAACACATTGTAGAGAGAGAACAAAGCTGTCTCCAATCATGCATGAATGCTCTGTATTATAGAAGTACTTTTCTGAGAGAACACTTGAAATACCATTTGGCTGTCCCTTCTCCCTAGTTTGCTTTGTATCCCATGGAGATGATCTGACCTTAAGCTTTTGTTAGCTTCAAAGAGAGCTCTGTGCTTGGCTCATCTCTGTGGGACTGAAGAAACACACCCTTGGTTAACAACAGGAACCAAATTGATTTTAATTTTGTGAATTCTTTACTCTGATGCAGGAAATGTTATCTGGCCATCTCTGTGGTTTAGTGATTATAGGGGGGGATTAGAGTTCAAAATACAAATGGACTCTGTAGATCTGGTACAGCTGTTAGGTCCAGAGGTAGAGGGTATTAGGTGGCCCTCTTGACAGTCATCTGCGATTATGTTAATAAACCTCCTGAGTGGACTTGTTCCACCTCAGTATACAGCCTGTCTTCTTCATGGTTTTCAGTGCTTATAATTCTGGAAAGGTACATTATATCAATAATATCATTATCAATATTTAATCCTGGAATTATGAATGTTCTTTGGATATATCCAAAGAGCTTTCACTCAGAATTTCAGTGCATTATGTTAAATAGACATAAAACTATGTTCTTTTAGGAAATATATATTGGAGACTGAGATAATACAGTGGGTCAAATTATTACAGATTATTACAAATTACAAATTATTTTAGGCACAGGAAGCACTGTTTAAAACTGGTTCCAGTGCATGGTCTGATGCACAAAGAGAGGATCTGGGAACTTCATTCACTGGAGGTTGAGAACTTCCTTCCTTTTTTTCCTGTGCCTTATGATTACCTAAGGGAGAAGTCCTTGAACTCCAGTGAGTGAAACTTCCAGGTTCTTTCTTGCTGCATCAGAGCACCTACTGGACCCAGTTTTACAGAGGGGATCTGTAAGTGACGTGTGACATTTTCATTACTTGCACAAATAGAGGATAGGTTATAAAAATCTCTATTTTATATTCACATAATTGCAGGGCTTTTTCCAAACACCATGCCCCATAAACCATAGCTCCCAGGTTTATTTACCAGAGGCCAAGCCTCACAGTCAACATTTCATAGAAAAGTGCTCTCCTGTCAGTCAGTGCCATTACCTTACTTTCCAGAAGGGGTGATCCCTTGGTCAAGGGAAAGAATGAATGCCAGACCTGCTGCATAGCCATGTTTTTTCTACATACCTTCTAGGCAATGTGGATATAGAGATGAGTAAAACGATCCTTGCCCTCAAATATTTTTACAGTCTACAGAGAGGAACGCAAAACCAATACCACAGATAATAAATCTGAAACCCTAAACATGGTACATGGCATATAATAGATCTCTCAATAGATGGCAGTATTTAAAAAAATAGTATTAACAAGGCAATAGTGAAGCTATAACATGGTTTAATATTATGAGAAAGGTGAAGTCTCAGTGGATAATACAATTGGTCCAGTTTCAAGTTTATGTTTTCTACTGACATTTACCAATTTTTCATGTGCCAGATACTATATGAGGATAAATAAGACAGCAGTCTCAGTTCCTGTGAACTTTCAGCCTTAGAGGAGGCATAGCCAGCTAAACAAATAATACACTATGACATTATGTTATGTGAAATAGGTCTGACAGAGGAAGACAAATACTGTTCCAATTTATGTGTATATATTCTCACTTATATGTGGAACCTAAAAAAGCTTGAACACAGAGATAGAGTAGAATGGTAGTTACCAGGGTTTGGGGATGGGGGCACTGGGGAGATGTTGGTCAAAGTATGCAAACTAACAGTTATAAGGAAAATAAGTTCTGGGGATCTAAGTTACAGTATAAGAACTGTAGTTCAGAACACTGTGTTATACTTGCAAGTCGTTAACAGAGTAGAACTTAAATGTTAATGCCACACACACACACACACACACACACACACACACACACACACAAATGTAATTATGTGGGATGATGGAGGTGTCAAAAGCATACATTATGATAGGGGTGCTTTAAAAAATCTATTGATTAGCTTTAGCAGAGCAGCAAATTTGGCTTCCAGAAATGCAGAATCAATGTACAAGTTAAATCTTTAGGGATGAGCAATCACTTATTGAGTAAAGCAAGAAGAGAAAGGCATTTCAGGGAGAAGGAATAATATGGGCAAAGCATAATGGCATGGGGAGCTGTGAATACTTAAATAGGTTTTCCTTGGATGATGATGAGAGAAAACACTGGAAAAGTAGATTGGAGTCAGATGATAAATGGTGCCAGCAAGAATGAATTATAATAAAAATGACAAACATTGCTACTGAGTTTTGAGAAAGATGTTCCAGGTACAATATTATTTACAAATGTTGTATCTTGGGTGATTATAGCATTTTTGGAAGACAGAATTAATATCTGGATTTTAAAAATGATAATCTAGTCCAACGGCTAATTGGATATGATGTTGGGATTTGCATCCAGAACTGAATTACTGAAAACTCATTCTATCTCTTTGATGTCTCCATGATTCTAGCTCCCATAGGCTTGGAGTTTGCACACTGCCTTAACCTAATAGGGAAGTAAGGAAACCACATAAGCAACAATTAGTCCCCAACCAGAGACTATATCTGTATGGGTCTGCAATAGTGAGCTTGCTTGGAAATATGATATCAAAACAAGTTCACTACCGCTCCCTTGTCCTTTATGCCAAGGTTGCAACTCCTGGCCTCTCTCTCTTTTTTTTTTTTTTTTTAATTTTTTAATGTTTATTTCTTTGTGACAGAGACAGAGACAGAGTGTGAGTGGGGGAGGGGGGGTGCTCAGAGAGAGAGGGAGACACCGAATCAGAAGCAGACTCCAGGCTCTGAGCTGTCAGCACAGAGCCCGAGATGGGACCCGAACTCACAGACCATTAGATCATGACCCTAGCTGGAGTCGGATGCCCAACCAACTGGGTCACCCAGGCACCCCTGGCCTCTCTTTAACACAAAGTGTTTGACCAACTCCACCTTGAAGGTTTCGATAGGGAAAAGAAAAGATGATTACTGAGTTTCAGAAAGATACATTGGTCAAAAACTTGAAGGAAAATGGAAGTTTATAAAATATAGGTTTAGAGAAAATTATTAGAAGCCTGCTGTAAAAATTGACAAGAATGCGAAACAATACTATTTTTCCTGCTTAAGAGAATTCATAGCCAAACTCCTACTGGCAATTCTAACCCAATAAAACAAGCAAAAGTGACTTGTTACAGCCAGCAGTTATATCTGGGTTACCATTATCCTTCACTGAATGATTCAACACTTAATGGAGGTGATTTTTGGTTGCTCAGAGAAGGGATTCTTCTGCAATTATATAGCTCTTTGCTGAGACTCAGCATTGTGTAGTCAAAAGTGTAAGGAGCAAAACACAGAATTCTTGCTGTGAAAATCACTTCTTCTAAAGAGATGCTTCATTGCCATATAATAGTTGGCACTGTGGTGCTTTTACTTTATGGAAATTGCCTTCCTGCCTGGGGCTCTTCATCCAAAAAGAAGTCACTTCTTTGGGTGACTGGGTGGCAGCTTTTATTTATCAATTATTCTGTAATAAATTACACTGTAGTCTACCTGATCGTGAATAAATTTTACTTCCTTTTTGACTCTTAGCTATGTCAAATTCAGACTGTATGACAGACCACAATGTTTATGAAAACAGAGTATCTCTGCAGCTATATCGTTTATTAATGGTATGTTAGTAACAAAGAAGGATAGTTTGAGTTCTCTCATTCCAGGGGAAGAGCTCTATAACAAAGAAGTATCAAGTGGCTAAAAGTCACTTTTAGTTCGCATAACGTTTGATCCAAACATTTACCTAACACCTTCTTTGTCACTGTCGCTTGCTAGTGACTCTGGATATTTCAATGAATATAGTAGTGTCTTAGAATTGCAAAATACAGCATAAAAGAAAGTTTTTCTAGAGTTGAGAATGTTCTTTGTATTCAGGGACATCTAATTGTTAACAAAAACAAAATTCAGTTGAGTGACTTTAAAGATCATTTTGGCATTATTTAATGATTCATGAATTGGGCAGCATCCCATCTAGCAAATAGAATGGAACTCTGAAATGCTGTACAAAATGGGAGAGACTTATAGGCACAAGGGGACAGGAACAAGGAAAGAGTGGATTACCTCACCTGTGTGGTCTATCAAGCGGATTTCGTCACTACTGCTGACCAGGAAATTCCTAGTTGCCTGCTTTAAGGTTATACTCCAGGGTGAGATGGAAACTGCAGTTTCTTTATGTATTAAGCCTTGTTTTGGTGATGTGAGGCCTAGTACAAGTGACTCCATTTGGTCCTTAAAAAAAAAAAGTACACAGTAAATAAACTAATGGTGAAAAGGTGATGAACTTAAGAACATTCATAACACCTGCAGTGACCTCTATCCTAATTATTATTTTATCTATCTGTCTATCTATCTATCTATCTATCTATCTATCTATATATCTATCTATCTATCTACCTATCTATCCATCTATCAAGAGCACATGCAGGGGAGGGACAGAGGGAGAGGGAGAGAGAGAATCTTAAGAAGGCTCCATGCCCAGTGTGGCACCCTGGGACTCATTGTCACCACTGTGAGATCATGATCTGAGCCAAAATCAAGAGTTGGACACTTAACCAACTGACCCCCTCCCAATTATAAATTTATAGCCCAATAAGTTTGAAATCTTTCAGTTTTCAATTATGATTTTCCTAAACTGAAATTAGAATAACTAATAACTTGTGACTTTCCCAGGAAGAGTTCCATGACTTTTACCTGTTAATTCTATGAATATCACTCTATAACTTGCCTTTTTTACCTAACAGAATGTCATAGATATATGATAGCATTTATGTAACAATGGATACCTTATGTACTATATTATATATCATATATATTTCTACAGAAAAGTTTCTGGAAGTGTTCATACTTTTTTAATGTTTATTTTATTTTTGAGAGAGAGAGACAGAGAGATAGAGCACAAGTAGGGGAGGGACAGAGAGAGAGGGAGACACAGAATTCAAAGCAGGCTCCAGGCTCTGAGCTGTCAGCACAGAGCCCGATGTGGGACTCAAAGTCAACAACTTTGAGATCAAGACCTGGGTCGGCATCAGACGCTTAACTGACTGAGCCACCCAGGCATCCCTGGAAGTATTCATACTTTAAGTGTTAGCCAGCAGCGGAGAACATGATGAAATGTGTGTAATCTTTAATCTAATTATTGTTATTAATTAACAAGCTAATTATTATATTTAATGTTCTATCTTTTAATACGTTTAGTTATTTTTTGGACTTTTATAGGGATGCATTATTATTATAAAATGAATAAAAACTAATTTAGAAATGTATGCACTAAAAATTTAGTACATTTAAAAATGTTAATATTAGATTCAAGAGTCATAAGATTATTTTACATTCTTAACATATAAATTTAGGTAAACTGTATAACTTTACCCCCAGAAAAGTATATCTAACTGGTTATCATACAAATAAAAGAAGTCAGTCAGTTCAAAATGACATATAAGGCTGAAACTGCTTTCTTGTTCTTATTTCTTATTCATGGAAAACAAGTACAAAATATGAGTGGTAGGGATCTAGGTCATGGGCCCAGGATTCTGCATTAATTCATCTCATGAGAGTACAAAGGATGATCAAACAACTTTGTCGGCTCTAATGCCATCATCAGCGTGATGATGAGGTAAAGGAAATTATAAGCTATTTATAAATTTCTCTTAAGTACCTAGAAATATTACTTTGTATTTTATGTTTTTAAAAGAATAGGATTGCTTTTTAGGAACTGTATAGTGGCAAGCTTAAAATTCCTGAAATACCTAGGTATTCATGCATCTGTTAGACTATTTGCAACAAAACTACTTATACCTTTTTTATGAATTTGAGTAAATAACATACCACTTCATCTCGACAATGATTATGCATCAGTGTTATTTCTTTAATATGCCTCAGATCTCAATGATTACGGTTGATTTTCTTTATTATGTTCCTCCTGAAAGTTATGAATTGACAAGAGGGATGTTTTTATGAACTCCAGATTTCAGGAGGGGTTGGGAAGTCTAAAGTTTAGTATATGGCTGTTAGCATTTTTAACCGATAAATTGCTTTAGGTTGTACCTTAGAGAAAACAAAAGGAAATATGAGGACAAAATAGAAGAGTTGAAAAAATTGTAAATATGTTGTAAAATAATATAAGGACAGAAAATAGAAAATGAGATATTCCAAACTATGAACTGGTTATATTCATAATACAGCCTTGACCTCTCTGAAAGAACATATTAGTGTCTCTGGTTTGTGTGCTTAATATTCACTAGAAGCTGTTAATGATGGTGGCCCTCCTAGTCACAATAATATTCTTAAGTGCCTTAGATGATTAAAGAAAAATAAAACCAAACTCAAGTACCAATTTTTGACTCATTCTTTAAAGCCTGCAAAATAACCTTATGTTAAGGTTAATGGTGTGTAACTTTTTCCGATTTATAAAAGTATCTTTAGAGATAATGCCTCCATACAGAAGGTTTATAGGATATAATGATCTCTTGGTGTTTGCATGCTGACCTAATCTAATTTGTTCATTTTTCCATCATTATTTCTTTTTGTAGATACTGATAGTTTCCAAGACTCAGAGGGAGATGAATATTTTAGTTCTCTCACAGCCTGGCTACCAGGTGCCTTGTGAGTAGGGCAGTCTTAGGCTGAAGTTCCCTAGATGAACAAAAGTTTAGTTGCCATCAGATGTACACATGTGCTCATATACATGTGGGTGCACACACATGCAAATAGTACACACATAGTTTTCCCCTCTATTCTTTGAGCTCAATGGAGTCCCAGATAATTGTGACACAACTCTGCAAGAAAGCTTCCCTAGCAGCAGATAGGATGTTCTAGCTCTAGGATTCAGCTATCCTTCCAATTGGAGTTGGGAAAGAACTCTCATTGCACAAGTAAGTGGAATCGTAAGCCTAGGATGCAGAATGTTTGTAAGCTGTAGGGCTTGCTTGATTTTTATACTCTCTTCATGAAAGGGTATTTGTGTCTGGACATACATCTTTAATGAATCCACCTATATCCTGAATACCCTTGGTTTGACTATGAAGCATTCTTCAAACATTTACACGCCACCTGATATTTTAAAAACTAAAGATATCCGAAGTACTTGACATAGCCAGTTCAGCTACATTTAATTAGAAGTTTAGCAAAGTTTTGGTTAAAACCTTTCAAATGTTATCTAACCACACTGTAGGATGCAGTAAAATTCAGTTTTAACATCTATATAACTCACAAAGTTTATGCTGTAAGTATTCTAAAGTAAATTTTAGAAAATATAATACTTTGCTTCTGTAGGCACTTGTCAGAACCACTAAAACTTAGGAATATAGTTGGTTTCAAGTAGACACTAATAAAATTAATGAGATTTGTTGAAAGTCCTATTTCTGTTACCTTTGTGATTGCAACAAGTGTAGCAATATTTAGATCAAGGTATTACATATTCAGACACACATTTACTTTAAAATGTAATTCAGAAAATTTAATTTCTGAGTTGTCTTTGGGTGAATGAGGAAAAAAAATGGTATTTAAAGTTTCATTGGCATTCTGCGTTTATGCAGAGTACATTCTCTTGTGGACATCTGTGTGAAATTCATTCATTTATTCAGAAAGATTTATCAAATGTCTCCTATATTTTAGGCAGGCACCATAAGGGTAAATACAATCTGGATCCTGCCTCAGGAAGTGTTCAAGTATGTGGACAAGGCAGGTGCAAAATCAACTCTTGAGCCCTTGTTTTGGTTTTATAATTAGTGTGTACTCACTTAAAACATTTGATTAATAAAGTGGATAACTCCATTAAAATCATCCAAAACATGTATATTTTAAAAATCAATTTTCTATTTTTAAAATATGTAATTTTTAGTTGTAATCAAACATTATTTATCATTTATTATGCTTTTTTAAAAAAACCTCCAAATTTCTTGCTTGTGGTTGATTTTTACCATTGATTTCTAGGCTCGTTGAAACCTATTTTCACATGTATTTGTGTCATTGGTCTATTAATAAGGAATAAACAAAAGAGCTTTTAATTTATCTGGAAGCTTTCGAAAACATTTTTTCTTGGCACTGAGCACAGTTGACATATATAAGGAAGAAATAAAGAGGAAGTAAACAGAAGGAATAGTATTTAATGATAGGAGAAAAGTAGAGACTGAGAAAAAGGTCTACAGATTGAACTTTGATCTGATTGCCAGCTGGGTATCAATAGCTTATTTGTTAAAAGCCGTTAACAGTCTTCTGTAATTATAAGTATTGTGAAGTAGGCCTGGGAGCTGGAAAAAGAAAAAGGATCTAAGAGGATGCTTTCTGTAATTTAAGAACTCATTTCCTGAAGTTGATCTTTGTTTATAGCTCAGAAATGTCTTAGAATCTCTGTCTCCCATATATTGCAGTTCTTAAATTGTAGAAACTTTGTTATTTGATAATTTTAGGTGAGAATATAATCCATGAGTGCTTTCATTCAAATTAGAAGTGAAGGAACTTTTGTGGTTGAGACAATTTTGAATGGTGAAGTTTTATATCATCTAGCTGCAGATATTTTTTTTCCCTGAAGATGATGCTCTGTTTCCCTGAAGATGATGCTCCTAGGAAATATTAGTTAAGATCTGATGGAATTAATCAGTGGGAAATTTTCCATATTTGCTTCCTACATGAAGCAAATTATGATTAATTTGATGTGTTTTATTACAGTTTTATTCTGATGGTCAATAAATATTTTTCAATCTTGAAGATTATTTTTTTCCAAATGGTTGTAGTTACAATAGTTAAGAACAGTGGTTCCTGGGGCGCCTGGGTGGCGCAGTCGGTTAAGCGTCTGACTTCAGCCAGGTCACGATCTCGCGGTCCGTGAGTTCGAGCCCCGCGTCGGGCTCTGGGCTGATGGCTCAGAGCCTGGAGCCTGTTTCCGATTCTGTGTCTCCCTCTCTCTCTGCCCCTCGCCCGTTCATGCTCTGTCTCTCTCTGTCCCAAAAATAAATAAAAAAACATTGAAAAAAAAATTTAAAAAAAGAACAGTGGTTCCAGAAACAGATTCCATTGTTTCTAGACTGAGTTCCATTCCATTTAAGTTGAACTCAACATTTTATTTATAAGACTTTGGGCATTCTGTGTTTCAGTTTCCCTGTATTTAAATGGATGCTACTGTTATGATATTATTATATCTACATCAAGAAGATGTGAGAATTAAACAAATTCATATGGAAAAGCAATTGTGGCACATAAAAATTGTTCAATAAAGGTTAAAGCCTGATAGCTATTGTTATTGATATTTCAGTTATTATTTGTTGATGATAACTCATAAAGCAGTTTCTTCCATGTGTGAATTTTGGTAAAAATTACGTGTACACGCACAGACACACACACACACACACACACACACACACACACACACACACACAGATTTTCATAGTCAAATAAGTTTATAAAACCCTGAATAGGCAAAATAAATTTCTGTCTTTATATGCTTGTGTGCATTGAAAAATTTTCAGAGCTGTGTATAGTAGTGTGTATAGATTATCTCTGGTTTATTGACCACATAACCTTTCAGTATAAACACCAGGATAGCTCACAATGGAGAAGACTTTTCAGGTAGGAAAAAAGTCCAGTTCATTTAGGGTCTATGACTCCTGCATTCTTGAATACGAAAAGCCCGTAACACTCCCCAGACATTAAGACAAAACCAAACTATCTCCATGTATTCCAAGCATCAGCCGTAGGGAGAAATACCCCCCAGTAATGCTGGTTGGGATCCCGTAGTTTAGGGGAACCCAAACAGGTTTTGATTTCTTATGAACTGGCCATTTCTGGAGTCCTCTAGGAATGAGGCTGGTGAAATGCTTTTGGTGACTAAAACTCCCTAAAAGGTTTGAGAAGTGGTTAAACAGATTTTTATATATGTAAAAATTCACTGAGATGTACATGTAAGTGTGTGTTTTAGTACATCTGTGTTATTTCTCAATTAAAAAAAAAAAAGCCCTAGATGACCATCACTGGTATATAATGTGTGTTGTGAGAAATGATTCAGAACTTGACTTCTGTGTTGGGATGTAAGATCATTTTTTCCATCCCTGAAGTTAAGTGATCTTGAATTTTGGTATTTTTTTTTCCTTTCTCTCCATTATGAAAGAATTTGAATTAGATGTCATTGCAGTATGCTACTTGTTAAGAATTTAAGATAGTCAGGTAAATAAAGGGCAAAATAAGCAAACAAAAATGTTGATTTTATTCAGGTGTATTCCTGTCAGAGCTCAACCACAGTATTGTGCTATTTAGTTAAATAAATGGTATTATTGAAACTATTAATTGGGGCCCTTGGGTGGCTCAGTTGGTTTAATGTGAAACTTCGGCTCTGCTTGTGATCTCACCGCTTGTGGGTTCAAGCCCCGCATGGGTCTCTGTGCTGACAGAGCAGAGCCTGGAACCTGCTTTGGATTCTGTGTCTCCCTCTCTCTCTCTGCCCCTCCCTCCCTCTCTCTCTCTCTCTCTCTCTCTCTCTCTCTCTCTCTCACACACAAATAAATAAACACTTAAAATTAAAAAATATTAATTTATCCAACATAATTATTAATTAAAGTTGACATTTTCCAATAAAATCAATTTACTTATAATAAAAATCTACATTTCTTTGATCTTCAGCAGGGAATATGAATTAAGCAATTCCTCTAAGCAATTCTTTTGTCATTTTGGTGATATGAAAAAGAGTTTGAATGGATATGGCCATAACGTATATTTCCTTTGTTTTCAGAGCGAAAAGCGATTAACAGTTATTTCTGTATTACTGTGTTTATGACACTTGTAAATTGATTGGTGGTATTAGCCTAGTGGGGTGATTGAACAGAAGCCTTTGAATTTCTTTGTGTCATCCCTTCCCAGTTTGCAGGTGTTAGAGTGATTCTGATCACGATTTAGGCTTATGGAAATGTGCTGGTCTTCCTCCCGGTAAAACCTAATTCCTGAATCCAGGGAATAGTGTACCCTGGCCTGACAGTCACTCTAGAACGAGTTTTGTAAAGGGACACTTGAGGTCAGAGGGAAGCGAAGGTGACATCTATCCCATCATGAAAATGTCAAATGGCCTTATATGAGACACTCGCTGGTAACAGCTCAGTGATTCCTAAGCCCTTTTAGTGTGAGGAGAAAATAAAAATTTAAACAATTCCAAGTCATAGCACTGTCCCAGCCTATTACACAAATCCATTGAGTTATTTTTAAAACTACAATTTGGATGTCAGTATCATAATATATCCCTTCCTGCTGACTATAATAAAAGTTGCTGGTCTATTTCAAGCTTCCTGAGGAGAAAAATGTTGTTTAATGATTTGGCATGCATGAAGTTAATTCTGATCTCTGAAATTCATAGTGTCTGAAACAACTTAATGCTGTTTCTTAGTGAACAGGAATGTCGACACAGCACTTTTGGGGGGCTGTTTACATTCCATGCCTTCTTTAGAAATGGCAGACGGGCTGTCGCTGACATGGCTGCTTTGTGTAAGCTGCTGCTGTAGAAATGAGAGTTTTTAAACATAGTGACCCTAAGAGTTGCTTTTTTTTTCTCTTTAGACCTGCTTTGTTGTCTTTGCCCCTGAGAAAATTCACCTGAACATGTTTTTGAATAATTAGTGACAGAAAGTGCCAAGATGTGAAAAATGTCACCAAGATAAAATTTACTATTCCCAACCAGCTGCCTTTTTAAGCTGCTTTTGGTCCATTCACTACACTATCAGATTTTATTCATTTTACAGGAAAGTAGGAATCTCTTTATTTTGGAATTCGGGAATATAAATTTGTAGTATCTCATTTGCTTAAAGGAAAAAAATGATTTATGATACAATGGGACCATTAGAAAACCAGAGTGTCAAAGGTTTTGAGTAAACATGACACCATTACTGTCAGGTATAAAAAACGAGTGGTTATTAGGAATTATTATTATTCAGAACATAGTAACAATAGCTGAAGACCTTTTGATGCTTACTTTTAAAATCATTTGTGTTTCTGTTCAGTTTAGAGTGTCGGCATATATGCATAAATGTAAACAATAGTCCAAAGTGACTATGTACTCTTACCACATTTTATTTCTCTTTGCCTTTCTGTACTTTATTAATGGAATTTAACAGACTCTAATGGAAACATATAAAATCAGTGAATTAAGAATCAAAGCATAAAAAAATACCAAAAGACATCCAGAGGTTGTACTAATAGCTACCCAGATATAAATAGTTACTGTAAATTTGGCTATTTCCTTTAGTTGGACCATGACATTACAAACACATAAAGCAATAAGGATCAAATATTGTATTTATGATGAACTTGTGCTGGATATGAATGGATATGGCCATACAAATACACGTATACACACATACACTTACATTCAAAGGGACCTCGAAATTCTTTTTATTTATTTAATTTTTATTTTAATTAAAAAAAATTAATGTTTATTTATTTTTGAGACAGAGACAGACCATGAGTAGGGGAGGAGCAGAGGGAGAGGGAGACACAGAATCTGAAGCAGACTCCAGGCTCTGAGCTGTCTGCACAGAACTCATTGTGGGGCTGAGACTCACAACCCGTGAGATCATGACCTGAGCCAAAGTCAGGTCAGACGCTTAACTGACTGAGCCACCCAGGTGCCCCTCAAAATACTTTTTAAATGCTTATTTATTTTAAAAAAGAGAGAGAGAGAGAGAGAGAGAAGGCGGGGGAGGGGCAGAGGGAGAGGGAGAGAATCCCAAGCAGGCTCCGTGCTGCCAGCACAGAGCCTGACATGGGGATTGATCCCAGAAACCCAGAGATCATGACCTGAACCGAAATCAAGAGTCCGACGCTTAACCGATTAGCCACCCAAGTGCCCCAGGACCTCAGATTTTTCTGAATGTAGTTGCAACAGAAGAGGTCTGATAGCATGGTAGCCTTAAGGGACACCTTCTGGCTATTTTCTGTTTCCATGCTAAAAGTATGCCAGTAGATGTAGTCTACCTTTTGCTAAAGAAATCTCCTTACTGTACTGGAATATTTTAGGCTTACTTCTGATTTCAACAGACTGAATGGCCACATTATAAATGTCTTTATATAGAAATGTTAAAACATACCCAAAATAGAGTAGTATAAAGAATCCTTATATGCATATATTACACAGTTTCTGCAATTCTCCCTATGGTAGGAATTCTTTTATTCTTTTTTCCCTACATCAGTTAGCTACTTGTGCATTGCATGCCATGTGAAAGCAGATTAATTTAATACAAGAAACATTTGTATTAAGTGTTTGCTATTTTTTTCTAAAGTTTATTTATTGTTGTTCTTTTTTAAAGTTTATTTACTGAGAGAGAGAGAGAGAATCCCAAGCAGGCTCCATGCTGCCGGTGCAGAGCCCAATGCGGGACACAAACTCAAGAACAGTTAGATCATGACCCGACCTGAAACTAAGAGTCTGATGCCTAACTGACTGAGACACCTGGACGCCCCCATTTACTGTTGTTCTTAAGTCTACTGTGTGCTTGGGTGTGTAGAGGAGGAAAAATATCTTTTTTCCTTCTTTCCTTTTAGGTTCTTGGCGGGTCTCTATAACAAAAGACAGACCAAGAAGAGAAAAGCATACAAATTTATTAAAGTAAGCTTTATGTGACACACAAATTTTCAGAAGGAAATGAGGAGCTGAAGAAACATGTTAATGCTAGATTTTATGAACAGCAGAAAGTTGTGGAAAGTGTAATAGACGAGAAGGAGTCTGGGTTGAGTGTCCAGTGCTGTGGAAACCTTTAGCAAGGTCTGCTCATTCAGATTCATCTCCTTGCCCCTCTGTCTTCAGAGGTAAGAATGCTCTGTTTCCCTCCAGGTATAGGGAGAGCACCTCTCACAGGTGGGTTTTAGACCTACGTCAGAGGAAGCTCAGAATCCTTCTCGCACTGCCCTTTCTAAAATTCCTTCAGCTTAAAGAAGGTGTTCGAAGGGTGCTGTATCTGGGGGTGGCATATCCTGAGACTTGTCGGGTGATACTGCTGATTTTAACCAGTCTGGATCGATACCGGCTGGGCCAACTTTTGCAGTTACGTGCAGCCGGCAAGTCATCTGGGGCTGGCTCATCTAAGAGGGCTGCCCTTTCACACTTAGTGGCTGCTTGCCTATTGGCCAGGAATTACAGAGGGTGACGGAGTAATGTCTCTCATCGTCCAGCAGTCTAGCTGAGCAGCTAGAGATAGAGGCAGAGAGAAAGAATGTACCATTCTTCTGGAGGCCTAAGCTCAGAGCTCGTTCTCTTGGTTAAGCCAGATTCAAGACGTTAGGAAAGAGCTTCTTGGTGGGAGAACCTGAAAAGCACGTGGAGACATGGAGGGGAGGAGAAATGAAGCTTTTTGTTGTCAATCAACCACATCGCCACCCTTTAAAAAAATTTTAGAGTATTTTAAATCTATATCATTTCACCACTAAGTACTTTAGTGAATAGTCTTATTTTTTTCAGTAGTTAGATGTTATAGCTATCGTAGAAGTCATACAAATTAACCATACTCTTTGGATCAGAATATTATTCCTGGATGTTGTACCCTAATTATCAGTAACAGCAAAATTATCAACTGTCAGTACTAGTAGTAAATGTCATTTGTTATTCTGTGCTAAACATACGTTACCTCACTTAACCCTCCTAAGGACTAAAACTCTTCATTTGTAGAGATGAGCAAGAGACGTTGTTGGATAAACTGCCCAAGATCACATGGTAGTGATAATGTTTCGGGGTGACGGTTGAGGGAGTGTCCAGAACCGAGGACCAAGAAAGAATTCTTTTTTTTTTAAGAGTACTTCTTTTATTCTTTTTTTAAAAATGTTTTATTTATTTATTTATTTATTTATTTATTTATTTATTTATATGTAATTAATTGTCAAATTCATTTCCAGACAACACCCAGTGCTCATCCCAACAGGTGCCCTCCTTAATGCCCATCACCCATTTTCCCCTCTCCCTCACCCCTCCATCAACCCTCAGTTTATTCTCAGTATTTAAGAGTCTCTTATGGTTTGCCTCCTTCCCTCTCTGTAACTTTTTTTCCCCCTTCCCCTCCCCTCTTGGTCTTCTGTTGAGTTTCTCAGGATCCACATATGAGTGAAAACATATGGTATCTGTCTTTTTCTGCCTGACTTATTTCACTTAGCATAACACTTTCCAGTTCCATCCACATTGCTACAAATGGCCAGATTTCATTCTTTCTCATTGCCAAGTAGTATTCCATTGTATATATAAACCACCTCTTCTTTATCTATTCATCAGTCGATGGACATTTAGGCTCTTTCCATAATTTGGCTATTGTTGAAAGTGCTGCTCTAAACACTGGGGTACAAATGCCCCTATGCATCCGCACTCCTGTATCCCTTGGGTAAATTCCTAGCAGTGCTATTGCTGGGTCATAGGGTAGATCTGTTTTTAATTTTTTGAGGAAGCTCCACACTGTTTTCTAGAGCGGCTGCACCAGTTTGCATTCCCACCAACAGTGCAAGAGGGTTCCCGTTTCTCCACATCCTCTCCAGCATCTATAGTCTACTGATTTGTTCATTTTAGCCACTCTGACTGGTGTGAGGTGGTATCTCAGTGTGGTTTTGATTTGTATTTCCCTGATAAGGAGCGACGTTGAGCATCTTTTCATGTGCCTGTTGGCCATATGGATGTCTTCTTTAAAGAAGTGTCTATTCATGTTTTCTGCCCATTTCTTCACTGGATTATTTGTTTTTCAGGTGTGGAGTTTGGTGAGTTCTTTATAGATTTTAGATAGTAGCCCTTTATCCGATAAGTCATTTGCAAATATCTTTTCCCATTCCATCAGTTGCCTTTGAGTTTTGTTGATTGTTTCCTTTGCAGTGCAGAAGCTTTTTATCTTGATGAGGTCCCAGTAGTTCATTTTTGCTTTTAATTCCCTTGCCTTTGGAGATGTGTCAAGTAAGAAATTGCTGTAGCTGAGGTCAGAGAGGTTTTTTCTTGCTTTCTCCTCTAGGGTTTGGATGGTTTCCTGTCTCACATTCAGGTCCTTCATCCATTTTGAGTTTATTTTTGTGAATGGTGTAGAAAGTGGTCTAGTTTCATTCTTCTGCATGTTGCCATTTGTTAAAGAGACTGTCTTTTTTCCACTGGGTATTCTTTCCTGCTTTGTCAAAGATTAGTTGGCCATACATTTGTGGGTCCAATTCTGGACTCTCTTTTCTATTCCATTGGTCTATGTGTCTGTTTTTGTGTCAATACCATGCTGTCTTGATGATTACAGCTTTGTAGTAGAGGCTAAAGTCTGAGGTTGTGATGCCTCCCGCTTTGGTTTTCTTCTTCAATATTACTTTGACTATTCGGGGTCTTTTGTGGCTCCAAACAAATTTTAGGATTGCTTGTTCATCCTTGGTGCAAAAAAGGTGATTTTATTAAAACATGGGGACAGGACCCATGGGCAGAAGGAACTGCGCTGGGGTTGTGAAGAATGGCTGGTTTTATGCTATGGAGAAGAGAGGTCGACTCAAAAGGGAGGCCTCCAGAGGGACTTTGATATGCCAAAGAGGACTCCTAAGTTAACTGAGGCCTTGCTATGGTCATGCTAAGGTTGCTTTCCCTCTAGTAAGGCATTAACATCAGGATGGTAGAGAGTTCCTGGAGAAATGTTATACTCTGTATTTGTCTCAAGTATTTGTCAATGGGTTGCAGGTTATGAAGATATTTAATTTTACCTGCCGTTTCCTTCTTGCCTTTGTTCCCCATATCATTATGGACGGGTGATGTTGGGGCTCCAGAAAACTGAGTCTATAGGTTTCTGCAGATTAGGCTATTGATAAGATTTCCTTTTTCTTGTAATTTACTAAGATATTTGTAAACTGATGTGACCCAGGTCTTGTATGACTGTGATTTCTATCAGTTGGCCATTTGTTTTGTTTGCTTTCCTTTGTCCTTGGGCAGCCAGGGGTGCCTGAAGAATATCACACACATCCCACACACACATGGATGTGCTAGCTTGCACTTTGTCCTCAGCCCACCACATGTTCCCTCATCAGTAGTAAGTGATGGCTTATGAGCCTACAATATTCTCATTCCATTTTTCATGTTTTTATGCCCTCACTGTACATCACTGTCTCCTATTAGCTGACCTGTGGGCCCCAGGATCTTTGCATGTACTTGGTAGGTGAGGTAGAATGGACATAGGAGAAGCCAACTTTGTTTTCCATTCCCTAAAGCAGAAGGTGAATGAAGTTAGGAGAGTAAGTTGTTCCTAGATTTACCACAGTGGAGCTATTTTAAAAACATAAGAGGGATCTTTGAGGTCATTTTGTAATATTAATGATGTATGTGTATTAGAGGCTATTATGTGGGGGGAAACAAAGAACTTGATTTCCTTACTGTTGAATTAGAACTAGGCCATACAGGGAACATGCCTGTCCATGTTTCTGTTCTGTCCCAGAACCAGTGAGTTCTTTTTTTTTTTTTTTTAATTGTTTTTTAATCTTTATTTTTGAGAGAGAGAGAGAGACAGAGTGTGAGTGGGGGAGGGGCACAGAGAGAGGGAGACTCAGAATCCTAAGCAGGCTCCAGACTCCGAGCTGTCAGCACAGAGCCCGACGCGGGGCTCAAACTCATGAACCATGAGATCATGACCTGAACTGAAGTCGGATGCTCAATGGACTGCGCCACCCAGGCACCCCTGTGTTCTTAATCCTTATCCTCCTGTCATGCTTTAAAAGCTAAGGCAGTCAAGAAGGGTCAATTTTACATGACACCGTATATGATTCTTTTGAGTTAGATGTCAGAGATGGTTTTCTTCTTCCCAAAGATGAGCTAGGATAGAAGTAAAATTAAACCCATGAAAATTCATTGATTCTTTTTTGGATCTGAGTTAACGTCATTAATATAAGCAATCAGCCATCAGCTTTATGTGATTGGCCTCAAAATATTCTAGTGTTATTTTCTTCTAGTCTTACTGTCATTTCTACCCTAAGTTCCAATAATTGTCTTTATCTTTGAGGCCTGATGTGAGGCATTAGGTTAACATTCTTTGAAGAAAGATAAATGGGAATATAATGTTATTGCTACCTTACTGTTGCAAAACATAATTACTAAATAGTATGCCCTTTTGCATTCTGACAATGAAATTATGACTGGCATTCCTGTTTTAATATGAAAGCTGTTTTGGGGCTATCATCATCACTTAATGGAGTCTTGCCTGCAAGGAGTCACATTTTAACTTCCAATGACATTTATCTAACAACCGCTTAACATCGAAGTCTCTGGTGAATTGAAGCTAATCCCTGCCGGGGAATAGGTTAGATACAGAATTAACCATTCCATATTCTGGAAACTGTTGGTGTCATTATTGTTATGTCTCTTAATTTATAGCCTTATTTTAAGTTGAGGGTTCAATGCGGCATCCTTTTATGGGAGAGAATTTCTCTCATCAAGACCATGTAGTTAAAACCATTAAAATTCCCTAAGTCAGATCATCACTATTGAACAATTAGTGCCTGCAAGTTATTTTACTATGGCAATTAGACACCATTGAGCTCACTAGCCTAAATCAGGAATTAATGGAAATTGAGCCTGTAGTCACTTACGTGGCCATCTAGTATTTCTATTTTCTGTTTCAGTATGGTGTGATGTATGAATATGGAAATATGGTCGCCTAAAAGCATCATGGTTTTGAAAGCCTTTCTCCCTACTAACAGAGGACAAGATCATTAAACAAATACATGAAATGCCCTTAGTGAAATTAGCATTGAATATTAATGGGACAGAATATTAAGTGATAGATTATAGGTAAAGAGTGACATATAAGCATACATAATGAATTGAGATGACTCTTATCAAAGTATTTCAAGAAGAGAGAAGGAAAAGGAAAATTCAAAGGACAAGGTATTAGTATTTTCTTGTTTTTTCATCTTAGTAATAGCTATGTGGTTCAATATCTCCCACCTTTGTACAAATATGCAGAACTCAATTTTTATAGTTAGGCAATATTCTGATTTTCATAAATAAAGTAATTTTCCACATTTTGTTGATGAGAATAATTCATTTTATCAAGAAAGTAGGTGCCAATGCAATGATACATTTGAGAATATTTTCTATCGCCAAAGTAAGTTATTTTTCATTTGGGGAAATTTTCTGAACTACACAAAAATAACTTTTTCCCAGTTCCCATTTTTATAGATGGATCAATTGAGATCACAAAACGCAGAGTAGGGGTGCCTGGGTGGCTGAGTCAGTTGAACATCTGACTTTGGCTCAGGTCATGATCTTGCAGTTCTTGAGAGTTTGAGCCCCGCATGGGCTCTCTGCTGACAGCTCAGAGCCTGGAGCCTACGTGTGATTCTGTGTCTTCTTCTCTCTCTCTGCCCCTCCCCCCTCCTTTCTCAAAAATAAATAAACATTAAAAAAAATTTTTTTTAAAGAAAAAAAAGAAAGAAAACGCAGAGTAAAGCCATTACTCTAATTCAACATTTTGTGGTGCAAGTGGGTGGGGTGGGATGGGAGCTTTTTCCTTTGTAATCAACATAACTTTCCTCAAATTAAAATACAAATGGGATTTTGTATTTTCTGATTTTCAAAATGATGAATAAAACAGCAGAACAGCAGCATCAGTTACTATTTTAAATGTATAGTGTTTTATACTATGCATATATGAAAGATGCCAGTGCATGATCTCTTCAGGTAAAAGTTGAGGTAACATTTAAAAAAGTCTGTATACTTGGAATTAAATATAGATTTGATAGTTTGTCTGACTCTATGTTCATTAATTTCTTTGTACCAGTTCTAAGTGAATAAATACAGTAATAGTTTGTTTTTATGGAAAAAGAAATTGATACATTTGGAGAACATTCACATTTTCAGCAAATTTACTTTTAAAACTGCATTATAAACAGTGTTTAGATGTCTACTATCACAGCGTTTCAGAAAAAAAATTGAAATGGTATGAGAACGTAAAGGAAAATTGACCTTTTAGTGTTTATTTCTATACAGTATGGAGCGTATTAACATTCTGCTTAAATGTAAAGTAAATGAAGACATTATTTTCTGCTTGTGCAAACCCTTGCATGTGAAAAGTTGTTTGCCAGAAAAATTAAAGAGTAAATTTGTGATGTTTCATAAATGACTCAAATGGGGTTAGATGCCTGCTATAAAGAATTGATTGAAAAAGAGCCACATTTTGAACAAAATGGCTTATAATGAATTTATCCTCATAGTCCCTGATACCCACCCCCATTCGAGTTTCCTTGAGTGCTTTGAAGCAAAAAACTCCTCTGGCTGAAAAACCTAATTCGTTGGAATGGCCTGTGGTTTGCAGTATAGCCTATACCAACTGTGTTAAAAAACAAACAAACAAACAAACAAACAAAAAACACACACACACAAAAACACGTAGCAAAACTAATTATATTATGTGGAGTTACTAGCAAACAGTTTCATCAAGGGGAAAATTATTGCAACAGAAACATTTATTTATACTATATTGTTGTTTCAGAGTATATGAGCTTAAAGTATATGTCTTTCTGTTTCTTTTTGGGTTTCCAGGTGAACTACACTCTGCTCAGCTTTAAACCAAAAGTAAAAGGAGACACTACAATTTTCATTCTTCCTGAGTTGCCTCCTTCCTGAAGAGCAATGGAGATAGGTGGAAGAGGATTAATCATATCTCTAATTTGTTTCCTGTTCAAATTCTCCACAGCCATTGAAATACCACTTTCAGGTAAAGTGACAGCATTCAATACCTACTTTATGGAATTTCATTTGCATTTTCATTTTTAAGTAGAATACTTGTAGCTTGAGGATGTGATTTTTCTATCATATTTCTATTTATTTTCCCGCAGTCTGTCATCAGAATTCATCACCGTCTTTTTAAAAATTTGGATGGTTTGTATTTGGATGCTTGCTATAATTATTTTGCAGCTCAGGCTTTTTGCCTTTCATGCAAACTTGTCACCTAACAAGAAACATGACCTATAGATCAGGTGTTTTGCTGTCAAAGATATTCTTCACTATTATCAACAGCTGTTAGTTTTCTAGGTTTAGTTTATTTTGGGGAGTGTTATGATTCAGAAATTAATGGTATTAAACCAATTATGATAAAAAGAAACTGAATACACTTGGTATCTTTTTTTTCAAAATGATCATATATTTACAAATGAAAACAATGGGAGCGCCTGCATAGCTCATTTGGTTAAGCCTCCTTCTCTTGATTTTGGCTCAAGTCAAGATCTCATGCTTCATAGGATGGGCCCTGTGCTGACACTGCAGTCTGCCTGGGATTCTTTGCCTACCTCTCTCTCTGTCCCCCCCCCCACTCATTCTCTCCCCCTTTCTCTCTCTCTCCTTCTCTTTCTCTCTGTCTCTCTCTCTTTTCTCTCTCTCTGAAAATAAGTAAATAAACATTAAGAAAAGAATGAAAGCAGTCAATTCAGAAAACATTAAAAAGCCATTTTTATACAACTAAAAATAAAAGATGATATCAACTCTGAAAATGTAGAGCCTTCAATAGTGTGAATTCATATCCAGAGGTCAGTAGTTTTATGGAAATGTATATCATAACGTACATTGGTTAAAAAATAATATATCTGCAAGCGCAGTTTACGTGATACTGTATCAGCTACATAATGTAGAGATTTGGGGAATTTGTCTTGTGTTATTATAAGGACGTGGGATACAAAAGACCCCTGAGAGGTTATTTAGATATTTTTATCCATATGCTTCCTGTATTATCCCTGCTGTCTTTTCCATATGTGATTTGGAGATTTATAATACAAGAGGCGTTGCTTGTTTAATTGAATCTTAGCTTTGGAAATGATCTTCGCACATCATCTAAGTTCTAGACAATTAGACGAGTTCAGCAAGCTGAATAAACATTAAGAGAAGTGCTAACTCTGAACTAAAACTTTTCTTCTGAATTACCCAGTCTGAATGTGAATAGAAAAGGAAGTAAGTCTCTGAATGTATAATATAATGTGGTTTTAAACCATTTTTCTGAGAGCTGCCTTAAATTACTTCACACAACAGTTGCACATCACACACTTTGGGCAGCCCGACCCTATTAATTCAGCCTTAAGTGAGAATCCCTTCTCCAGTGTCTTTGACAGAGGGTCAAGTCTCTCTTTGAATATTCTTACTTCTTAAGAAATTCCACTTATCTGTTCTGTGGATGTACTCTGAGCCTATACACAATATATACCAGCCTCACTGTTAACATTCTGTTCCAGAGCTGGAAATAATTCATCTTCAGTCGATTCTTTTGATTTGAGTGCAGTCCCAAATCAAGAGCAACATGCTTGGTGATCCTTGTGAGAAAGGGGTTAATAATTTTATATTCCCCACCACCGCCCCAGTAGCAACAAAGATGCCCTGAGATTTCAGACTCAGATTCCTGACCATACTCTCTTAGAATATACATTTTCAAATTTCCATCTTTTCTCATTTAGTTCATCAGTGGTAAAGAATTTGAAAGTTTTTATTAATCCATAGCACACATTTTTATTCTTGTTGTCTCAATTGCTTATGCATTTTCATGCTCTAATGTCCTTAGACAACAATTGTTATAAAATATTAATGACATGTTTTCAGAACAACTGAACATTATCCATTTATTTCGGTACTCTAGAGCAGTTACTAGCAGATGCAATGAAGGCAGGTATCCAATTTGAATGTCAACGAGTCTGGTATCTCTGTAATTGGCCTAATTATGGAGGAAAGGATTTATAATGTAGAATATATATTCTTATAAACACCCAAAGGTTATTAGTTCCATTCCCTGAGTAATCAGTTATTGCTGAGACTTTACAACCTTAGCAAATTTAAGAAAGAGTAATGTTCTAATAAACAAGTTGTTCACAAGTTATTAGCTGATATCTTAGGGACTGTTGCTATTGTGCATCATCCCTCATCCTTTGTAACTGTAATATAATTTAAATAATGTGAATTTGCAATAAGCTTGAGACCTGCTCTATTTAGAAATAGCAGCAGTCAGAAACGAGGCAAATGTCACTGAAGGTATGAATATTTTTTGCATGTTGTTGAAATGTTTATGTATATCCAATGGATAAAGACTAAACTTGGGCTAATGTCCCTAAACTAGTAAAACGGAGTTATCAGATTCATTAAGCCAAAATTATTTTTTAGAATTGGAAATAATAGCTTTGAATTATTTATTCTAGGCTGGCCATCAAAGCTTAAAACAGGACCAATGCCCTCTCAGGGTCAGTGAACCAGTATCTTTTTCCCAAATGATTATCATATGATGTTACAAAATTATACATGGATTACAAAGAACCCATGAATAGGGGTGCCTAGCTGGCTCAGTGGTGGAGTATGCAACTCTTGATCTCGAGATTGTGAGGTTGAACCCCATGTCAGGTGTAGAAATTGCTTAAAAAATAAAATCTTTTTAAAAAGGAACCGATGGGTAAAACATTTTCATATAACAGAGTATGAAAAGCTCATTGATATGCTTTCAGGTTCCATATTGTAGTAAATATTTAAGAAACTACCACTTGTGAAGTTCTGGTGTATATTTTGGAATGTCCCCAATCATCAGAAAGGATGATAAAATATCTCACCCTTTTCCAAGTACATTATCTGTGTAAAGCTAGATTTTCTTCATATATTTAAGCCAAACAACTTGTGTGACAAATTGAGTGTGGAAATATACATGAGAATCCAGCTGCCTTATATGAAGATGTTAAAGACATTTGCTATAATGTAAGAACATTGCCACCATCCTCATTATATTTAGTGTTGTTGATAAAATAGGTGTTTATTTTAACATATACAATTATTTAAAATGGATTCATAAACATTTTAAGTATTTCTCAGTTTTGATTTCTAATATGGAAAATATTGTTAGATGTAACCCACACAAACAAAAGCACTGTGGAGTCTTGTATAATTTTTAAGAAATGTAAAGGGATCCCAAGACCAGAAATTCTTACCAGCAATTTATCTAGCCTGAATCCCTAATTTTACAAATGAAAAAACAGAATGACTCAGGGCCTGGCTAAATGTCACAGGGTTTAGGGTCCAATTTGTAACTCCACTGTGGAATATTACTTAAAAACTCAGGCTCAGTGCCTTTCTGCAAATTGCTTTTCTTAAAACATATTTGCCTAAGTCAGTTTCCTGCAGCTGAATCTTTCACACTTCCTTGTGATTTTTGTGCTGTCCCCTTCCTTTCTAGAAAACGTAAGAACTGTACTAAAATGGTAATGTATCACTTTGAAAACTGTTGACTGCTCCCTGATAGTAGACATTTACATAAATCTGTGTCCCCCTTTAAAACATAATCCATATTTGTATCTTTAGCATTAATATATTTATTTTATAAACACAATTCTCCGAAATGCCATCTGGCTACTTCACTTGAGGAGAGACAAAGTCCTCTGCCCAATTTTTAAGTTTTGCCTTTTTTGGTTTTCAATTTTTTAAATGTTTATTTATTTTTGAGAGAGCAACAGAACAGAAGCAGGGGAGAGGCAGAAAGACAGGGAGACACAAAATCCAAGCAGGCTCCAGGCTCCGAGCTGTCAGCACAGAGCCAGACTTGGGGCTCGAACCCATGAACTGTGAGATCATGACCTGAGCCGAAGTCAGACGCTTAACCGACAGACCCACCTAGGCGCCCCTTAACTTTGTCTTGAAGGTTATTTAACTTGTCACATACACCAAGTTTTTCACAGGACCAGGAGTACTTGAATATGTAGAATCTATTTAAAAGTACCATTATGTATTTTTTGGATGATTATTAGTGTTAAATTCCATAAAGGGAGAAAAACCTAGTCTCAGACCCCCAGTAATAGTGAAAGGAAAATTCATAAATGGGAAATGACAAATAATAAACAAACTTAGGGAAAAAACATTTATTAACAAAAGCAATGTGTAGAAATAAAAATAGAGAAAATGAGCAGGTTATAATTTCCTTTGTAAAATTAGCAAAATATTTTATCATTTTTAAATACTGGTGTTCATTTGTGGCAAGGATGATGGAAACTGTTGTACTCCAATTTTGTCTGTAATAAATGTCCTCTTGTGAAATGATGTCATCATATATCCAGAATAAATATTATTTGTGTCCATGTCTGGAAATTTATCATAAGTCACTAATTCAATAAAGGAAAAATTTATATGCTTGAAGATATCTATGGAAGTACCTGTTACCTGGAAACAGAAAAATGAAATAATAAGAAAATTATCAAATAAGTGATGACAAAATAATGGAAATAAATAAAGTAGTAAAAGTAGTATATTAATTATAATGTCTTAGAACACTATAAATAAAAAACAACTGTCAAAATGATTGGACTAAGTTAAAAATATATACACACATCAAATAGACTAAATGCCAATAATTTAAAAATAGAGACTTCGGGGCGCCTGGGTGGCTCAGTCGGTTAAGTGTCCGACTTCGGCTCAGGTCATGATCTCACAGTCCGTGAGTTCGAGCCCCGCGTCGGGCTCTGGGCTGACAGCTCAGAGCCTGGAGCCTGTTTCACATTCTGTGTCTCCCTCTCTCTGACCCTCCCCGTTCATGCTCTGTCTCTCTCTGTCTCAAAAATAAATAAACGTTAAAAAATTTAAAAAAAATAAAAAAATTAAAAAAAAATAAAAATAGAGACTTTAAAGTTGTAATGATATGGCAGTCTTTCTTCTGCTTTACAAATTGTTCTTTTGTTCTGGATTAAATGAAGTGAATATATATGGCAACATGAAATGAAATGGTAGCAGTAAATGTATGTATTCTTTAAAAGTAAATATATTTTGCATAATCCGATTAAAAATGGGCAGAAGACAAAGACATTTCACCAAAGAAGAGGTACAGATGGCCAATCGACACATGAAAAGTTGCTCAATATCAGTAATCATCAGGGAAATGTAGATTAAACCACAGTGAGATGTTACCTCACACCTGTCAGAATGGCTAAAATCTAAAGCATAAGAAACAACAGATGTGGAGAAAAAGGAACCCTCATGCACTGTTGGTGGGAATGCAAACTTGTGAAGCCACTGTGGAAAACAGTATGAAGCTTCCTCGAAAAAGTTAAAATAGAATTCCCACATGATGCAGATATTCCACTACTGTATATTTAGCCAAAGAATACAAAAACACGAATTTGAAGAGATATGTATATCCCTGTGTTTATCACAACATTATTTACAATAGGCAAATTATGGAAGCACCCCTAGTATCCTTCGATATAGATGGAAGAAGTGGTATAGATGAAGAAGTGGTATGTGTATGCACATGTGTGTGTGCAGACAGCCACACACACACATATGTATATATGTAATGGAATATTACTCAACCATAAAAATGAATGAAATCTTGGCATTTGCAATAACATGGATAGATCTAGAGGGTATAAGTCTAAGTGAAAGAAGTCAGTCACAGCATCTGGGTGGCTCAGTTAGTTGAGCATCCAACTTTAGCTCAGGTCATGATCTCATGGTTTGTGGGTCCAGGCCCATATGGTGCTTGCTGAGTCCTCTTCCAATCGTCTGTCCCTGACTCTCTCTGCCCCTCCCCCACCTCATGCACGCACATGCCCACTCTTTATGTCTTTCAAAAATAAATAAACGTTAAGAAATAAAGACTGTCAGAGAAGGACAAATACCAAATGATTTCAGTAATATGTAGAATTTAAGAAAGAAAACGAACAAAGGTAAAAAGACAAACAAAAAAAAACAGACTCTTAACTGTAGAGAACAAACTGATGGTTACCAGAAGGGAGGTGAGGGAAAGAGTGGGTGTAATAGGTGATGAGGGTACTCTCATCACGATGAACACTGGGTAATGCATAGAATTGTTGAATCACTGTATTGTACACCTGAACTAATATAACACCATGTGTTAACTCTACTGGAATTTTTTTTTTTAATGACCCAAGAGCACACACCTCAGAAAAATGAATTAAATACATGTTCAAAGAGGAAATGAAATTTATTCTGTAATTTTCACTCTTTTATAGTTCTTTTACCTACCAATATAGAAAGCATGTTTATTTTTCAAGATTTTATTTTTAAGTAATCTCTGTACCCAATATAAGGATTGAACTCACAACCCTGAACTGAAGAGTCATATACTCTACTGACTGAGCCAGCCAGCCTCCCCTACAAAGTGTTTCAGTTGTTTCTGTTATAGCTAAATTAACCTCACCCAGTTTTTGCAGACCATGTTCTTTACATACATATTTTGATATTTAGTTCAGCAGGTTCCAACCATCATAAAACAGTCAAAAGTGCAAGTTGCCTTTCCCTTTGATGAATATTTTCAGATTGAGTGTGAAGCTAAAGGAAATCCAGAACCAACGTGAGTATTCTTTCAAACAAATCATTGTTTAATGCATACAGTGTTTTTACTTCTCTGTACTCTGACTGTTATAAGCTTTTTGGAGTATAAATCTACATGTGACTAAGGTAAGCATGCCAAAAGAATGATAGCTATGTCTATGAAGATAAAGTTTGGCTATTTTACATATGTTCTTGTGCAAGTCGAATTTATTTTCACCGTTGAATGATTTACCTTATGTTAAATACTTACCATGGGCTCTGGCACCGTGGAAATATTCTGCCATTCCTTATGTTACAAGTGAAAAACGCAGTCAAAACCCAAAGCATCCTTTATTCTACTTAGTGAAAGGTAACATTTGTTAAGCCAAATGCTTAATACATTTATACATGACATTGTATACATAGTTATTATTGCAAGTCTTAAATGTGACACATATCTTAGTGAATAGGTCGTTACTTGATATTTAAGTTATCATAGAAATATTTAGTCATCCTGGATGGCAGAATGCTATATGCATTGTATATTTTTATCTAGTAGTTTATTAGTTAAATAACTGTTAATGTAAGTGATCATAATCAGTGATGAAAGATTTTTAAAATACCTCCTGTACTTTGGAAGGGAGAAAGAAATGTGGGTGTATTGGGAATGAGGTGGGAGAAGCTGTAGGGAAAATTTTAGATTTTAATGTAGGTGATTCTCAAGTTGTCAGCAAAGTTACCCATTTATTGATTTGCTTAATTCCTTTATATTAATTAAGAAGGTACATATTTAATGAAAATTATTTGAAATTGTATTGTGGCTCTCATGATTACTGCCTGATAATATGTTATTTTAAAAATCATTCTTAATGAATCATTAACATGTTAAATTATCATTATTATCTATATTTCACCAAATGGAATATATTCAATCAATATATGTAAATGTGGACAGAATTGTATGGAATGAAGACAAATTTAGTTGATCATCTGGCTTGATCAGTATGGATCAATCAATATTATGATATATATTAATGTTAATGAACTGAATTATTGTATCAAAAGATAATGCACAATCGTCAGATATTATTAATGATCAAATTTATCTGTGTCTGTAATCAGAATGAGTTTAATTATGAAATACTACTAGCACTTATAATAAATTCAGAAATCAGAATAGAATCTGCTAGTAACATTATTTCTTATTTTCCTAGATCCAAGTCCAATATAATTATGTAAGAAAATAAAATAAAATCTATACATATGAGAAAATATGATTATTAATATTTATTATTATTGTTGTTATTATTATGTAATTTGTTATTTTATCTGAAAACCCAAGAATATTCATTCCCTGGACAAAAAACAAGCTTTTATAAATACAAAGGGGATACAATAAGTGGCCAATAATACTTTTTAAAAAACCTTAATTAGATGTCCATGCAAGGCAGTTAGAAAATAAATAGGAAACAAGAAGGAAAAAATATCTCATCACACTACCAAAAGGAAAAAATCTAGCAATCTTAACAATTAGTGGTAGCAACATCAACAAAAACAATATCAAATACTATGTAATAAGACCTATGCAGGATTTAAATTGGGGGTGGTGACTACAAAATTCTGCCTAGGATCGGGAAAGAAGATTTCAAAGAATGAAAAGATGTAGCATATTGCCAAGTGGAAGTGTTTAATTCTGTATATGTAAAGTAATCCCAGTCAACGTACTGGAATTTAAAAGAATAGAGTCTCTGTGTTCTTTGTAAGTAAAGCCAATAAAACATAAAACAGAGAGAGAAAAAGGAGTAAAAGGAGTGGAGTGGGGGGCAGGCGTACTCCCAACAAAAATATGTGTGCCATGAAGGTTTGTTAATCCTGTTGAGAGAATAATCAGCTAGGCTAGTGTAATAATATGGTGTCCTAAAACATTACCCAGTTTGCATGGGTAATTCATATATGAAATGCTAACTAAAATCAAGTTGGGAAGTCATTATTAGATTGATAAGGTTGTTTTAAAAAAGGCTTTTTAGAGCCTCATCCATACAAATGACATGGTGGTCACATATTATGGTGAGAACTTAACTGTAGGTTTTTTTCTGGAATACAATTCTGTAACATTTATCAACAACTGTAAAAATTTTCTTATGCTATTTGTCTATCAGTCTTTGAAGAGATTGTCCTAATGAAATATTAGATAAGAACCAAAAAATAAATATGTTAAGGTTGTGTGCACAATTTGTTTATAAAAGGGAGAAAATTCAAATCATTGAGTAACTTATACAGTAATCATATGACAGAAGATAATGTAGTCATAGAAACTGTCTTTAGTAGCATTGTAATAATTAGAAAACCTAATTTTTCCAAAATTATATATTCATTGTGGTCTCAAATATGTTACTAATATGTCTAAAAGTAATGTTAGGAAATACCACATTTAATAGTACTTGTTTGTTTAATTTTGAGTGAGCTTTTCACATACACACATGATGACACATTATATGTTTGTATGGAGTAGTCTTTGAAATACTAGTAAAATACCTTTCCAGTTGGAAAAGCTAAAATAGCTTCAAAAAGAACAGAACAAAGCCTATTTTCAATTTCTGTTCTCTCAGCTGTCACAGCTCTTTTGTGTCTTGGTCTTAGTTCACCTTGCTATAACAAATATGCTACAGACTGGGTAGCTTGAACAACAAGCACATATTTGTTACACACTTCTGGAGGCCGGGCAGACCAAGATCAAGGCCTTGGCTGATTTGGTGTCTGATGAGGACCTGCTTTCTGGTTCATATACAACTATTTTCTTGCTGTTACCTCACATGACTTAAGACAGCAGAAATGCTTTCTGGAGTCTCCTTTATAAGGCTGCTAATCCCATTCATGAGAACTCTATCCTCATGATCTAAGCACCTCCCAGATACCCTACCTCCAAATACGCTTACAATAAGGGATTGGGCTTGAATATATGAATTTGGGGGAGACATAAACATTCAGTCTACAGCAGCTTGTGAGATTTCTCAGACTCTTCTAAGGCTTTTTTTTTTTTTTTTGTATTCTATTATATAGCCAATTAAAAATCTTTTTTTCTTAAACCATAAATTGCCTTGGTTTTGTCATTGTTGTGCTTTTCATTATGACTACTTTAAAATTAAGAAATACACTTTCATTTTTCAGGATTATTTACTTTTCTTTTATCTTACAGATTTATGTGGACTAAGGACGACAAGACCTTTGATCTCTCTGACTCTCGGATAATTGTGTCTAACAACTCAGGAACATTTAAGATCCCAAATGAGGGGCACATATCTCATTTTCAAGGGAAATACCGCTGCTTTGCTTCTAATAAACTGGGGGTTGCTATGTCAGAAGAAATAGAATTTATAGTACCAAGTAAGTGTTACAATGGATATTCCATATTACAAATATTTTAGTGAAATGTTGAAGAGAATAACACATTCATAAATTAATTACCAGCTTAAATATGCCCTATGTTTCATTATAAGGGAAGTTATCTTCTAGATCTTGATACTTTAAATATGATCTTTGAAAGCAACATAATTTTGCTGTGTTTCAATACTCTTATATCTAACATGGGAAAAAATAAGAGTCTGCGTTGCCTTATAAGATGAGAATCAAGCTAAATGCATTGGTTAGATGTGGCTAAATTTCGTTGCTGCAACAAGTATTCTCCAGGCCCACGTATTAATTCCCTGATTATGTGGTTGGCTGTGGGTCTGGCAGCTTTTTAGGCTAGGTGTTCTCCATGCAGCCTTTTGGAGGTCCCAGCCACTGGAAATAGCGTCATTCTGCAAGTGTACCATGTGAAATTTACACCACCTTGGTCAAAGAATCTGGGGCAGAGACCAGGCAATGATTGCTTCCAACAAGAAACTATACAGGCAACTTCTCATAGTTTGTCAGGTGGGCAAAGCCAATCTCATAGCCCTACTTTACTCCAGCAATATGAGTGCCCATTGGGAGAGGATAGCCAGTAATTGGTATATATTAACAATGTTTTCTGTAAATAATAATCAATGGAAAACTGTAAACTACTTTACAGTAGTTTGATAAACAGGGTGTGTTTTATCAATAACTGCTACGAAGATTAAGTGACTCCTTTATACCATATTTTGCCTCTACAGCATGGGATCTCTGATGACCAACTTCCACACTTGGTCACTTATTTTCCCTGCTCTTAAGGTATCCCACATTACCTGATTCTAACTAAAATCTTTGCAGAGTCCATTCTTATGTAAAAACTGTTGTCAGCTTCTATTTGGCAATTTCTTTTTGCAGACTTATAGACACTAAAGAGATTCAGAGTCATTGCCTTTCCAGGATATTGACACTTTATGCTGGAAGCCAGTGAGAATGTACACAAACCTCAGAAAAACAAATTATGAAAAGACGTATCCTAAAAAATTGGACAGGGGACTAGATTTAAATGATTCTAAAGTCCTTATATTATTCTAGATAAGAATTTAGAGTCTTACAAGTAAAGTATGCATCTTAAGATTTATAAAGTAATTACATTAAAAATATAGAGTAAAATATGAATGGTTAACAGACCCTGTTGTTTGAAGGAGAAAAAGATAAGAAATGTGAGAAAAGGAAAGAAAAAACTGTACAAATAAATCCAAATATATTACTAATTGAAGATGAGAGTAAATACACTAAATGCTTCAAGTTTTTTTCTTTAAAGAAAGGTATGGATTGTTTACCTTGTAGCACATCTAAATCATGAGGGTACAGAGTTATTGAAACTACAAGATGGAAATGATGTTCCAGATAAATGCTATTCAAAACAAAATGGGAATGTCTGAATTAATATTAGTCAAAATAGAATTCATTTTTATTTTTTAAAAATGTTTATTAATTTTTGAGAGTGAGAGAGACAGAGCATGGGCAGGGGAAGGGCAGAGAGAGAGGGAGACACAGAACCTGAAGCAGGCTCCAGGCTCTGAGCTGTCAGCCCAGAGCCCGACGTGAGGCTTGAGATCATGGCCTGAGCCGAAGGCAGACACTTAATCAAATGAGCCACCCAGGTGCCCCTAGAATTTATTTTTAAAAGCCTTCCTGAAGATTAATCCCATAGACATATATAATATTAAAATATATGAAGCAAAAATAGAAGTACAAGTGGAAATGGACAAATCTATCATAATAATGAGAGATACTAAAATATGTTTCATTTTTTGGTAGCTCAAGCAGACAAAACACCAGTAAGTATATAGAAGATTTAAAGAAGCCAATTATAAGCTCCAACTAATGAACATGTATAGAACATTGCACCTAAAACTGCAGAATGCATTTTTTTCAATATTTGATGACATATTAGCTATGAAATAAATATGACCCAAATGCAATTGAGTTAGAAGTCAATAATACCAACAAAATTAGAGAAGCCTTATATCTTTGAAAATCAATAAACAGATGTCTAAGAAACTCATAAGTCAAATAAGAAATGGCAAAAGAAAATAGAACATATTTTGAAGTGACAGTGGTAGCAATTCTACATAGGAAAACACGCATGAGGCAGCCAAAGCGTTATTTAGACAGATACATTTCATCTTAGAAACATACATTAGAAAAGAAGAGGTGAAAATTAATGATTAAGCTTTTTTATTTTTATTTTTTAATGTTTGTATATTTTGAAAGAGAGAGAGAGAGAGAGGAAAAAACACAAGTGGGGGAGGGGCCGAGAAAGAGAGGGAGACACAGAATCTGAAGCAGGCTCCAGGCTCTGACCCATGAACAATGAGATCATGACCTGAGCCAAAGTCAGATGCTTAGCCTACTGAGTCCCCCAGGGATTTAAGCTTTTTAGGTAACATAGTTTTAAGATGGAAATGCATGAATTAACTTAAGGCAACAGAATAAACTAAAAAAAAAATTGATGGGATAAAATAACGTAGAAGCAGAAAATAAATCCAACAAAGAGATGTGAAACCTTTATAGTTGAAAAATATTTTAAAAGATATAGATAAATAGAAAAAATATACCTTTTTCAAATGAAAATATGAGAATGGGCTCATCACCATTAGTAGTCAGAAATAGATGTACTGTAACCCACATAATAAAAGCATTTGCTCCCACAAAGTTGGGAAATATTACAAAGTCTGAGAGTCATAATTTTAGTTGGGAATGTGCAGCTCCCATAATCTACTACCATTGCAAGTGGACTTTCCTGCTCTGTGGAAAATATTTGTCAGTCTCTCCTAAATGGAAGATGGTCTCACCTGTAACCTGGCTCTTCCATTTCCTTCCTCATGCGTGCGGCACTCATCCGTGTCAATTGGGCATATTTGTGATTCCATTGCTTGTATTAAAAATATATTGGAAAAAAACATGAGTGTATCCATGATAGGATGAGTAAACCTATGGTGGTATAGTTACTCAGCAGTGAAAATTGATGAATCTTGGGAATATGTTGAATAATCAAAGTAATCCTCAGAATGATACATACACTATGATTTTATTAACAGAAGTGCAAAATATGGGAAGATAAATTATTGTTTAGGAGGATACTTGTATGTGGTAAATTATAATGAAAAACAAACAATGATGAAAACACAATTTCGGGGGCCCCTGGGTGGCTCAGTTGGTTAAATGTCTGATTTCAGCTTAGGTCACGGTTTCACAGTTGAGGAGTTTGAGCCCTGCATTGGACTCCATGCTGAAAGTACAGAGCCTGCTTGGGATTCTCTCTGTCCCTCTCTCTCTATGTCCCTCCCTCATTCCTGCACTCTTTTTCTCTCAAAAACAAATAATGAAATTAAAAAAGAAAAATTGCAAGAAGATTAAAAAAAAAAAAGAAGAAAACACAAGGATAGTAGTTTCCTCTAATGGAAGGGGCAAGGGATGGATTCTGTACCAGACAGGAAGGTCATGGTGACACTGTGAGTTTTGTACAGTGGGGTGGTGGATAAGAGTGTTGGCTGTTTTTGTTTGTTTCTTTTTATTCTTTGCAAATGGCTTTTTTGCATATGCAAAATTTATAAGTACCATATTTACTTGTCTGCATTAGATATACTGGGATATTAAGTAAGGTGTTATAGCATAGTGATGGCAAAAGTAGAGGCATGTAAACTTGAAAACTGGCCTCAGGAGTTTAGGTTTGAAATGACATTCACTAGTAGATGTTCATGAATTCTGGATCAGAAAGTTATTACCATGAAATTTGTGGTTGTGATCATAAAACCAGACAGATGTAATTATCTATAAGTGTGTAACTATAGTCATGTTATAGTTTATATTATAAAACCAGATATTGTAGTCTAACTATAACCATATAATCTATGTATCTAATTAACTAAAATAGGTGAAATAAGATATGTGTGAGAGGGATATTAAAAATCTGTTGTAGAAGGCAAAGCATCAGCATGATCCCCAACCTGAACTCTGATGGTTGCTATGGAGACACAAAGGAAAAAGCTAGACCTATTGCAGAGAAGGAAATGGCACATGTTAATATGAGATTCTGCAATTAAAGGGTTTTAAAAAATATTTTTTTCTCATTATCTAAGCAGACCAAGTGAAGTCATGAACATTGTGAGGGTAATTCTGGCCAGAATCGGCTAGCATTGCAGTGAAGAGATGAGATTTGGATGTGAGCTATGTAGTGGGTAATTGCTATGTTTTTCTGCTGCTATAGAAAAAAGCAAAATAAATTAGGTTTCTTATGCATCATTTCCAGTCTCTCCTGAAATTACTTCATCGTCTAACAGCTTTCTGCAATCATTTCTGTTTTGAAGAAGACCGCTATCCCAATCCTTTGGGGTTTAGAAGCCAGAGACCATTTAAAGTTTCCTACAATGTTATCAATTGATTATTTTCTTAAGATGTAGAGAATCAATTCTTTTTTTATTGATAGAAACTTTGTGATTCGGATTTTAGAGTGTCATCTCTAATGTCTTAAAGTTTTCTTTAGACTAACCTTAAAGGCTTTTTAGCCCCCTAAGTTTCTACACGAGGACAATAACTGGAAATCCCATTATTACTTCTTACAAACAGAAACCTTTTACAGGCTGTTCGGCTTTCTGCTTTTAATAACACTGCAGTTGAGTTTGCTAGGGAATGAAAGAGTAAAAGAAAAACCAACCAAACAAACACAATGTACTGTTTTCAAACATAGGAAAAATCACTTCACTAAATGGATTTCCCGCAATATGGCGTGGAGAGTTAGTCCGTGAATTATTCAACATGTCTTTATTAAACTCCCCTCACGTGCCAGCCACTTTTCTAGTAATTTGAGAGATAGCAGTGAACAAAACAGAGGCTGTCCTCAAGAAACTTCTATCCTGTGTATGTAGTGAGTGGTTCTGAGAAGAAGATAAGGGTCTTTCTAGCCTTTATTTTGACAACCGCCAGTGGTTGATATGACGATACAAACAATTCTCTTTGGGCTATTCAGTACTGCCCATCCTTCACAGCACAGATCAGCTTCCTCCACTTACCATTCCTACTCTGTCTCAGCCTATAGCAATTTTTCTTTCTGATTTTTTAAAACAACTTTTTGAGGCATCATTTACATATCATAAATTTTATTGGTGTTACGTGCAAAATCATTGAGTTTTTAAAACACATTTTTAGTACAACCATCATCATAATCTAGTATTAGGACATTTTTATCATCCCCCAGAGATTCCTTATGCCCATTTGTAGGTACTACTCTCTCTTCCCACCCCTAGCCCTAGGCAGTCACTAATCAGCTTTCTGCTTCAGTAAATTTCTTTCCTGAACATTTCATATAAACAGAATCATTCCATACATTATTTTCCCATCTAGCTCCTTCCACCTAGTGTATTTTACAGCTTACTCACATTGTAGCATTTATCAGTAGTTTGCTCCTTCTTATGGCTGAGTAATACTACACTGTATGGATGTACCACTCTTTGTTTATCCATTTGCCAGTTGATGTCCCTTCGGATTGTTTCCAATTTTTGGTTATTACAGATAGTTCTCTTAAGGAAATCCACGTGAAAATTCTCTGGAGTTTTTAAAGCATTTAGTTATGTACTGCTTGGAAGAGTCTTTTAGTTGTGCGTATACTAATTGGGATGTTTAAAAATGGTAAAGATGTCATGCTATGCTATTCTTCTTTTGTTGTATGCCTCCAGATGCTGCTTGAATGCATATTATCAGTGACTGATTTATCGATTCATAGGCCGAAGAATAAAAGAATGAATAAAAATACTAGAGCAATTTCCATACACTATTAAAGTAATATACGAAATGGCAGGCTTAGGAATGCAATCCTTTATATACTGTTTTAATGGAAACCAATTAGAATTTCTGGTCTGCTAGGTTCTACATTTGTATAGCTTCCTTAGATTCCTCAAGAAAATTCCCTTAAGACATACTGTGGCTATTTATTGCTCAGATTTGGGGGGAGTAGAATAGCAAAAGCAGGATCTGGTAGCATATGCTAATTTCTTTTACTGATATATGCAAACCAACTAAAGAAGATCAATTTGTTGAGAGTGCAACTTGGAGTTTTACAGGTTTAATTAAGACCAAGGATTTTCCTCTCATCCGTCATGTTGTGCGAATGACTGGAATGACATGGGCTGGATTGGGTGTCCTTCCTTAGCATGAATTCATTACGAGCTCATAGACTGAAAGGCAATGTTAATTCTCTGTAGTCCTAAATGGATTAATGGGGTACCCTCCAGGAAATGGGAATCAATTAAATTTCTTTGCATATGGAAACTAGAATTAGGGATGATATAGCATGTGAGCTCAGTGTCATGCATTCATCATAATGATGTCAGACTGTAGCAGTTTGCTAAACCCACTGAATGGAAATGTAAGGCACTCAAAAGCTCACCAATCCAGTCCTGTAAACAAAGAGAGAAGTCAAAATAAAGTTCTATTGGGGCACCTAGGTGGCTCAGTTGGTTAAGCATCCGACTCTTGATTTCAGCTCAGGTCATGCATGATCTCACGGTGGTGATAGCAGAGAGCCTGCTTGGGATTCTCTCCCTCCATCTCTGCTCTACCCTTCCCACCCTTTCTGTCTCTCTCTCTCTCAAAATGAATAAGTAAATAAACATTAAAAGAATAGATAAAATTTTATGGCATAGGAACGTTTGCCCAGTAATGGGGAGGAGTATCATTAAATCATAGGTTCTACATGACAAACTTACTATTTCTTTCCTCTGGCTTCCTCCCTACCTCCTCTGTAAAAGCTAATTCCAAATATTTGCATAGAATTACGGAAGTCATTACAATGTAGGCTACAGAGGACATCAGAAGGCACAGCAGAAGAAAGCTGTATGTCCCTTTGCCCATCTCCTCTCTCTACAGTATGGTCGGGTGAACTAGGCAAAGTGAAAATACTTGATTATTAGCCAACATATGTTGAATAATTTTTAAGTGCCCCATGTTAACTGATTTATATGAAATGGTTTATTTAAACTTTGACACAAATCAGTGAATTTGGATGAGGAAACTGAGGCACATTAAGTAACAGGTTCTGATCACTAAGTAAGTGATGAAGCCAGGATTCAGCCCCAAGCAGCTGGCTCCAGAGTTCATGTGTTTAACCACAATGCTATACAGTGTTGTCTGTGCTTTGATCATTTAGGTAACACATCTTCTGCATGAGCTGAAAAGTGTTGCACTTTTTTGTTGGAAATAGCTTGGCAGTAGAGTATCAGACTCAGAGAGATAAAGAGTGTAAGAAGACTTGATGAGATTACTTGTGTGCCAGAGACAGATTATCTGCAGAGTTACATAACTTGACAGTGGTTAAGTCACCTTAATGGCTTTCTTTTAAGTGGTTTAGTTACTATGATTTGTATTAACTTAAATTATGTTGATGCTGTTTCATTACTACTCTTTACTATTAAGCATGTTGGCATGGTAAGACTCTACAGCTTAGATTTTACAATATCCTTCCCTTAAGAAACTTCTAACCTAGTGAGTCTTTCAAGGAACCTAGGGAGATGAATTCACAGGACTCTAGGATCCCAGAGAAAAGTAAATGGGGGCACGAAAGGGTAAAAATACTGGTCTGAAGTGGCAAAGCCAATTAGTTTCACTACTTGGTCCAGAACCCAGCTTGCACTCTTCTCTAAATACAAAACATTTTTTAGAAGGCATCTGCATTTCAAGTACAAAGATGTTATTTTTTTCAGTGTGTTTGGTTGAAAGAATTGAAATGATGAGTTTCAAAACTTGTGGTCAGCATCTCAACTTGTAGAGGTCTTAGAAATTTTGTATTTGCTGGTTTGCTTTATATTGATAGTTCCAGTAAGAAGACTGCTTGCTGTCCAGTTAACTAGTTTCTAGAAAAGTGTTTTCATGCTAGATTCTGACTGGGTTTTGGGGAATGTATGCCATTGGAGTTGTTACTAGAAATTGGACTGTGACACTGAATTGTAACTGTGCAGGCTTATTGGAGAGTAATAAAAAAGATGGGTGCTGTCAAATGCTTGATTTCTTAATGCAGATAGACTGATAGGGACATTATATATAAAGGAAATCGACTTCATGTAGACTTAGGTTATTATGGGATTTCCAAACATTCTTGAACTTCTGCTTAGGTACATACCGATGTACAAGTACATTCTGCTTCCTTTTGCAGAGAGGCTACTCCATGGTCAAGTCCAGTGTTACTGAAACATAATTAAGTGATTGTGTTTTTGCTGTTTATGGAGCACTCATTTAAAATATGTTGGCGAGTTAAAGCAATGTAGTTGCCTTCCACAAAAGAAAAATAATTATTTGCAATTCACTTTTAAAAGTGTTGCATCTGTCCAAACTCAACAATGCTAATGTTTATCACCAGAGAAACACAGTTAGCAAAAGCCATTGGTTGAAGTTATTTTTAAATGGAGTTGTTTCTTTATTTGAATTAAGATAAGCTTCATGCCTGCTGTTGAGTTACAGTAATTAAATTCCACATTTATTTGTGGCCATTAAAATGTTCACTTTCTAGCATGGAACCAGACTTACTAAATAGTGGCAAAGTCAAAGAAGAGGACCATAAAAAAAATACTGACAAATTAATGTCTCTTACAATATCTATTCTCAGACCTTAAATTATTAAATATATAAATGTTCTTCACTTTTTCCTGATAATAATTTCATCTTTGATCAAAAGCTTTTCCAAAGATTTATGGTATGTGATAAAGGTTTTGATAGGCTTATAAATTTTATTTTATTTTTATTATTGATGCCTTGGAAGCCAGTTGAATTACATATGTACATCTTTGGAATTAGAATTTTATAATCTAGATTTAATTAATGCATGGATGATAGTACTTCACTGGCAGTACTATCTGTTTGAATCATTAGATTTTTCTGAATACTCTGAGGGGGCAGCTCTCTAATTAGGGCTTTATATATCTTATTAATTAGCTACTTTACAATGGCTATCACCGAGGGAACTGTGTATTCCTGTAAGGCATTGTAAAGTTTGCTTGTTATAAAACAGGATTACAGGCACTTTCCATTTTCTAATCTATGTTCCCCTTCCTCTGTTGCCCCTTCTCTCTGAGTATAAATAGATTCAGTAACTATCTAAAGGCCCTGTTAACTTCAATACCAATGAACAAGGGGCTTTTACAGCAAGTTACACTAAATAAGTGATTTGAACTTGGAGCTTTGATCACCTAATAGTTTTGTAAATTGCTACATATTATTTGCATAAGGTGTATACTTTCTACAAAATGACTTGTATAGTATTTGCTCTCCTTTAAAGCTAAGTAAGGCATTACCAAATAGGTGGCATTGAGATTTTACCTACAAGACCTTACCATAGTGATGGCCCTAGACATACTTTCCTGTCTCTTGGTGGAAATTTCATGCTAGCTAGAGCAAAAGCATGATGCCACGATAGTTGCTGTTTCAAATATGTTTCCAGCCTCACTACGAGAAATCTGCCACAATGGGTTGACCAAGAGGAATTGACTGAGGATGGTCACATGACTGAAACCTGCCTTCCAAACTAGCAAAGGCACTGTATATAATGCACTGCCCCTGCAGTGCTAGGCCTTGAAGGGTCCTTGAATTTAGACAAAAAGCAATTCAGTGTAACCAGCTGGTGCATCGATAAGAGAAATGTCAGCAAATTCCTTCAACCAGTAAGGAATTGGGGTTGGAGTTGAGGGACAAGGGAATAAATACATAGAAAATGTACACAGCTCCTCCAGAAGAAACTTTACAATACATGAGTGTATCTCTAGACTTCCAAGAGTAATGATTGTCTTTTGTGAACCACCATTTGAAAATGAAATATAGAGATGGGATACCCCCTAACAAATTCCATCAAGCCAGCAGTGTTATACATACCTTCATAAGGTCCTTTTCTTCCATAAAAGCCTTATTAATTACATCATTCAAAACCCCCTAATAAAATCATATGGTGTTAATGTAGTGTTCAGGCATAATACATTTTGAGTGTTCTTAAAATGATTTTATAAATAATTTCATAAAAATAATCACACAGTGGTGCTGGGTTTCACATTCTGCTTAGTTGTGACTTAGATTTCCATTGTAATTGTATTGCCCTCTTAGGAAACTGCCTCCTGAATGGGGGAAAAATGTTAAAATATTGCCAACTCTCCTTTCCTACATCAATTCCATTTCATTTAAAATTTCATTTCTGGGAGTGATTCCAATGTGGAAGACTCTCTTAGCAACTTAAAATGGTCATGTTTGGCTTTTTGTATTCATACTATTTGCCCCACGTGGGCTTTGAATTTTTAATTTAGTTTGGTTATGCTTTGAATGGAGTATTCGCCCATTAAATCAAGGACTTCACAGTAAAGCCAAGGCAGAAAATATGTATCTGCCTAGAAAATAAATCACAGTGTTTGAATAAAAAAAGTTATCTATCAGATACTAAACTCAGTGAATCCTGTGACTCAGAACTTGTAGTTCTATGCAGAGAAATACGCACAACATATTGTTGCTAGTTGATGTCACAGAGCAAAAATATTTGTCGTCTTCACTTGCAAAATGTAGAAGCATTTTTAAAGTTTTATACGGACGCACCCCAGATTCTTAACAGTGTTTTCTTCTGCAGGGGAGATACAAGAACCAAGATTTGGGGCACTGAATTTGTTAAGCATGCTCTATTTTTTAAAAAGAAGGTGTTAATATATTATTGCTTGTGACATTAAAAGTTAATTTTAAAATACTGTCTTAAATAATTTTGTATACTAGATGTTCCAAAATTCCCAAAAGAAAAAATTGACCCTCTTGAAGTGGAGGAGGGAGATCCAATCGTCCTCCCATGCAACCCTCCCAAAGGCCTTCCACCTTTACACATTTACTGGATGAATATTGGTAAGTAACATTCTGTTCCATACATAGGAAACCTTTTAATTTCATGCATCGTGTCAGATATTATAGCGGAACAAAGATTTAAAAACAATGTAAGATTATCAACGTGGAAAAAAAGAAAAAGCACATTATCATTGTGGAATGAAATAGTTTTTTAAAAAATTATATCCATCTGTAGAGTGTGTTTCAAGTTTTAAATATTATATTAAGTGTATACATGAAAACACTAGAAAACCCTTAACTATATCTCTTGATTTTATCATATCTGAAAGAGTAGAGGCTGTTGATATGGTAATGTATGTCTATGAAGAAAATGCTATCTGCATTCCAAACAACTTACTTACCTTTGGAATATAGTCCATGTCAAAGTTGAGGATGGCTTAGGTCTGTGTTGCTAGCCTTATATTTCTATTTAATAATGTTCTACCTGCTACATAGAGTGACCCACAGAGAAATTAGCATGAACCTTTGTGTTTCATTTGCCAAAAAAATTGTATTCACTCTCAAGTTGAAACTCCAGCTTCTTGTATAGTTCTTCCGGCATGTGCCTTCACAATGCGCCCTAAATGTTTTCACATTGTAATGCAGAGAGAAAAATGATAATATTTGTACAGTACTTGGAAGAAAGCGAGACAAACTATTTTTGGCTGCAGGCAAACATTCCAGACTCCAATCACTCTAGAACTTTCCAAGCTGCATCCAGGAAAGACAGATTAATGTCTTGCACACGACTGTTGGGGAGATCTGTTTGATTGAACCATTTGGACCAGTTTTCAGATACACCAGTATAGAAGTAGCAGCCTAGGTGGTAAGGAGAGGTAGAAGGTACAGAATGGTTGTCCACCAGTGGGTTTCTTTGGTTAATGGTGGAGAGTATGTTCCCAGGGGATTTGTTGCTGTTTTTTATTTTTGTTTTTACTTTTTACTTCTCACTCACTGCTCTTATTTTAAGACCAGACTTGTGAGGAATAGGAAGAGCAAGCATGAACAATGAAATGAAATGAAATAATATGAAAGAAAGGAAAATAAAGAAGGGGGATGAAGCACAATAAAGGACGGTTGCTCCTATTAATGACAAAATGTTTCCTTCCAGAGTTAGAACACATTGAACAAGATGAAAGAGTATACATGAGTCAAAAGGGAGATCTGTACTTTGCAAATGTGGAAGAAAAAGACAGTCGAAATGATTACTGTTGCTTTGCTGCATTCCCAAGATTGAGGACTATTGTGCAGAAAATGCCGATGAAACTAACAGTTAACAGTTGTAAGTCCAAATAATTTATCGTTCCGTCGTGAATGCTGAATACAAATGCGCCTGCAATTTCATTCTGGCTGAAGCCAGTTAAAGCTGGGTGGATATTTTCCGCCATTGTTTAGTTCAACTCTAGAGACTTCATCCAGATGAAAGAGACATCTGCAGCTGCAGACCTACAGTAGCTCTGTCTCTCAGAGCCAGAAAATCAAATCTCAATTCACAGTACAAGTATATTTCATTTGACGTCTGCAGGATCTGGTCATTTGCAGTGGGTGCAATATACGATGACATTCTAAGTTTCTGAAGCAAGTCTCAGGCTTTGATGCATCATGATCTTGAGTAACTAGAAGGCTGAAAATGTCGAAGAAAATAGGAGTTGAAAATGAAAAGATTGAATATTACAATTTTTTTTTTATCACATCAAGCTTTGTTGTTCTTCTCAAATTGGCAAAGTTATTTGAATTGCTTCTCTTCCCTGCTTGATTCTGCAGATGCCAGTCTGGGTTCCCAAATGGGAAAAAGTCATTAGTGGGAGAAAGAACCATAAGATTCAAAGGGCAGAGATAATCCCCGACAGTTCACTGACTGAATAATTGGCTCTGGGAAGAGTCGAAAGTTGGCATTACCATTTCATTGTCTAATTTGGTTCATGGTTTTTTTTTCATTGTTATGTGTAGATACACTTTGCCAGGTCTTCACTATAGCATCGCTTTTGGCAGCCTCAGTTCTCTGTAATAGAGCTGTAATCTGTGTCCTCTCGACCTTGGACTCATCTGTGGTAGTTCAAGATTAAGCTCATTATATATTTTTGTTTTCAAAGATATCCCCTAAGATGATGTTCTAGTGAAGCATGGTTATATCTCATTTTGTAATTTTTCTTAGACAAAACTGTGACTTTCCATTCATTATTGATACTAGCATCTACCATTATGTTTGTGAGTTTTTTCTTTAATTTTTTTTTATTTCAGTAAGGCATGCTAATGACTCAAGTTCATCCACAGAAATTGGTTCCAAGGGTAAGTTGATCACGTGAAGAGGGTTGGCATTTATTTTTACCTTTTGTAACTCATTGTCATCTCAAAGCTTAAATTTTTCTGTTACTATGTTCATGAGTATATTAAAATACTGATATTTCTATAAAGGAAACCCCTTCGCATAGAGGTTTCTATTACCCCCCCATCCTTAACTATATGCAAAAGAGTGATATTTATAAATTCCTCACTATGCAAAAGTATCTATATTTATATATGATATAATTCACATAGACAAATACACATACCCTCCCACACATATATGTATTTTTTTTGAGAGAGAGAGAGAGAGAGAGAAAGAGAGAGTTGGCGGGGAGGGGCTGAGGGAGAAAGAAAGAGAATCTCAACACAGGGCTCAATCCCACAACCTGGGATCATGACCTGAGCCAAAATCAAAAGTTGAACACTCACACAACTTGCCACGCAGGTGCCCCAGTATGTATATATATTTTTTAAATGTTTATTTTTGAGAGAGAAGGCATGAACAGTGGAGGGGCAGAGAGAGAGGGGGACAGAGGATCCAAAGCAGTCTCCATACTGTCAGCAGAGAGCCCAATGCAGGGCTCAAACTCACAAACTGTGAGATCATGATCTGAGCTGAAGTGGGGCACTTAACGGACTGAGCCACCCAGGTGCCCCCAACATGTATATTTGGGTCTCCTAAGACTTCTGTCCTTTTTGAGTGACATTTTGGTTGATAGTTGTTACATGTACGTAGAAGAAAGAAACAGTAGAGAAAACACTAGGTTTAAGAAAGTTAAATGGTTATGTTTCTTGTAAGACTTCTCAGAGTACTTTAACATTGGGCTGTAACTCTAAGAATACAGTTTACTGCATTTTCATAACTCATTTGTCTGTGAAATATTACAATTTTCCCCCACAGGACAGGTACTAGAACTAGTGTTGTATGGAAGATGCCTGAGTGAACCTGAATTATATAACTAGTTTTCCACAGTTCATTTATGTGAATGCAACAAATGTTCTTCATGTCATGGGAGCCAGTGGCTTCATCTAGATTTCTGATACACTGGCAACATCAGAAGGGCTGGAAAAGGACTCTTCTCGGTGCCTTCTCAGTTTGAAGGTGGATTGATTAAATATACTTCCCCAACTGCATTATTGAGGTCAATAACCCAGACATGTTCCTTGAGTCTGTACACCCCTTATTAAAAATAATAGCACATACTGTGTGTTCAACAATTATTTTTTGATAAACACATACTTGTAAGGAAGCTATAGCATGTGCACACTGCTATCAGGGCTTTTCATTTCTCTACGCTGAATGTCAGCTGTTTGCACCTTCCACATCGTGTCAAATCACATTGACATTGGATGGACAAAAAACAATTTGTGAGAACATTTGGAAATGATGTTAAAACTTACATTGAAAATGAAAGCCCTCGTTTTTCATTGTATTTGAAAAGCATTCTTGAGCATGTAACAAAGGGAACATTACAATATGTAGTTACTGAAAATGTTTGCTTATCATTCCCTGAAGCACTATGTTTCTTTGAGGGGCTGAGATTGTAAATAGAGTCACCTTAAAGAACTTGCCCACTTCATAGATGCATGGTGTCCACCATACGCTTCCTGAATCAGAATTTCTGGGAGCAAGGCTGGGGAAGCTATATTGTAGCAAGCATCTTATAAAATACTTAGGCATACTAAATGAAATTCAAATTCATACACAGCCATTAGACATGGCAAGGTCTGATTAAAGTGTGGAATATAAAATCATAGGCTACCTGTTAACTTTTAAGGACTCAAGAAACTAATTGTCTTGGGGCATCTGGAGGGCTCATTGGGTTAAGAGGTAGACTTCAGCTCAGGTTATTTGTGAGTCATCTCACCATTTGTGAGTTCAAGCCTCACATTGGGCTCTCTGTGTCAGCTCAGAGCCTGGAACCTGCTTCAGATTCCGTGTGTGTGTGTGTCTCTCTCTGCCTCTCTCTCACTATGCTTGCACACTCACTCTCTCTCTGTCTTTAAATAAACTTAAAAAAAAACGAATTATCTTCAACTGTACTTGAACTTGTGAAATTTGAAGGTGTGTTTTCAGTCATGACCTTCTTAAAACTTGGTGCTACACTAAGTTATTGATTCTGAGGGACCATCCATGCTTCGTGGTAAGAATGGAGACTATTTAAATGGCAATATATTAAAAATACATCTTTGTATATATACATAGGAGCATATAGGTAAATACATTTTAAGTTTTAAGAAAGATTTAGTACCACAGGATTTTAACTGTCTTCATTTGGAAAAAAGTATGTGACTTTTCTTTTCTGAATTATAGCAAATTCGATCAAGCAAAGAAAACCCAGATTGCTGTTGCCTCCTACTGAAAGTGGCAGTGCGTCCTCAGTTACCATCCTCAAAGGGGACACCCTGCTGCTTGAGTGTTTTGCTGAAGGCCTGTGAGTAACTTGACCCCGTTCATGACTTTGTCAATCCCTTTCTATACAGAATAATGCATTAGTTAAGCAGTTAATCCTATATACACATTTTTAAAATGATTTCCTTTAAAAAAATTCTGTTACCACTTTTCTGGAGGAAGTAATTTGCACTTCACTCTACAGACTTCAGGCTGTGACTGAGATTGATTTATAATTAGATTGCTCTGTCAGTTTGTGATAGTGTGAATGGAGGTGACAATGAAAACATTCTCCTTACCTACGTCAGTAGGGGGATGCCATCCTTAGAGCTTGAAGTTGTTACTTGCCAGTCTCTTACTATGGGTGCCAGGTTTTTGTGTCTCTGCTATCACATTTTCTCCCACTCCTTCTTGCTATGCTATGGGTTCAGATTGCTTTTCAGGTTGCAAGGAGCCTTATTTATCTATTATTTCACCCTGCTGCCCTTTGCATACAAAGAGGTCCAGAGCACGTACTTTCAGAGAATTTCACCTAAGAATATAATTAACTCAGCTTCTTCTCGTCTGAAAAATCAATGCAGGTTTCCAAATCCTCCAAAAAATGTCACTTGGTCATGTCTTGAAATTGTTACATTTGTTGAGCAAACACCCTAAGCCTTTGTAAATCAGGACTATCTTATTTAATACTTAGTCAAGGGACTCTTCTAGCTGGGCATCTGGTTGGTGAACTGGGATTTGAAATTTTAAAAATTGTATTCATTCATAACTCAATATATATTCTGAATGAGTTATTTTAAATTGGTTTATGAAGAAAAAGAGCCAATTTTAATGGTTTTGCAGCCCCTTAGCTTTGTAAACGTCTCTCTCCATCTGGCAAAGATATACAGTTGCTTATGTGTTTGAAATGGCATGCGTAAGCTCACTTCATGCTCACCACGTCTCAAGGCGGCCATTATTCCCATTTGCAGGTTAGGTAAATGACACCCAGTGGCTTGATTGAACTTGTTCAAGCTCAGTATAAAGTGGAGCTGGAGTTCCATCCTGTCTCCAGAACCCTAAACTACCTCTAGATTTAATGTATTTCAGTTCAACCCAATGAATGGTCTGTTCAATTAAGGGGGAGGTGGAGGAGGGCCGACACAAAGAATGGCATTGTTTCTGAATCTGAAGAAGTGGCTGTAGGTCTATACTTCAGTAAATGGTTAGTCGCAATGAAAATGTTGATACTATTCATTAAAACAGGAAAACTTTCACAAAGAAACTGATATGGAGGGGTTTAGATTCTATAAATTCTGTGAATAAGGCAGGAATTTGGAATAGTTAAAGCAACAATGAATCTCATTCAGAAGGGCAGGCACTGAGTGGAAAGTGCACATTCAGGTGCCAATTCACACTTGCTCTCACCCTGTGGGAGCTTCATTGGAAGTAGAGGGGGGTATTGTCGCTTCCCTCTGTTGATTATTGGTATCAAACTGTTTCTTCACTCTCTTGCCTCTGTAACTTGTAAATTCTTGAGTTTAAGGTAGGTGTGATTCTACTTCAAGATGCTACACTATAAAAATGTAGGAAGAGCAAGGAAGTATACTAACAAAAATTGGCTGGATAAGTACCTGAACAAAATTTGAGAGTATGAGATAGTGCATGTTTGTATATAAAAAGGGATTAAGGGGTGCCAGCGTGGCTCATTCGGTTGAGAATCTGACGCTTGGTTTCAGCTCAGGTCACGATCTCTTGGTTGGTGAGATCGAGCCCCATGTTGAGCTCTGCCCCGGCAGTGCGAAGCCTGCATGGGATTCTCTTTCCCCACCACCCCCCACTTCTCTGCTCCTCCCATGTTTCTCTCAAAATAAATAAACTTCTTTAAAAAAGGGATTAAGCATTATGTTTTCCCTCAAATTTTCACTGCCCAACTGCTGTTAGTGAATGTTCCTTAAATTTAAAAAAAAAAAGAAAAAAATTGACAAGAATACAGCTGGATATTCTTGGAATAGGAGAGATATGTCACTAGATAAATTAGGTCTCATGTTCACCTGATACTTGTAGATAATCATTTTATTCTGTTCTCTCAAGGGATAGGTATAAAGGATTAGATTGGTTTTCAAGGACTGGCAAAAAAGAAAGGACAGAAGGAAGGCAGGCAGGAAGGATGAAAGGGAAGGGAAGGGAAGGAAGGGAAGGAAGGGAAGGAAGGGAAGGGAAGGGAAGGAAGGGAAGGGAAGGGAAGGGAAGGGAAGGGAAGGGAAGGGAAGGGAAGGGAAAGGAAGGGAAGAATCCTGCAGAAGCCTGCAGAAAGTGAGATGCTTGCACTATTAAAGCATGAACTCATAGAAAAACCAGTTTGGAGGAACTTAGGTCCAGAGCAGCCTGTAATTTGGCAAATTGCCATTTTGACAGATGGCGTGGAAAGCAAGCAGTTAGGAGACTTGAGTTTCTGCATTCTGTTAGGTAGTGTGTGCAGGAAGCCAGAGCTAATATCATCTCCCAGCTGCCTGTTGGAGCATCATTACTGTTTCCCACAAAAGGGTGCCCTGTACTCAGACTGGGCAAATAGAAAGTGGTGGTTCTAGATCTGTAAGGCACGTTACAGGCTTCAGCCTGGAATGGAGGAAGGGAAGAGAGTGTGTAAATTAAGGGACCTACCTCTTTACCTTCTATATAGTTTTTGCATAATAATGGAATTATTTTAATGCTTGCCTGAGCAATTCAAACAGTCTGAGATAATTGACAGAAACAATATGAGGTAATTGTTCAGTGATTAACTACTAACTAATTAATTCGGCTACAAGCATATATCCCAAGAATATACAGTTAGGAAAGGAAAAGGGATAGAAAAAGCACAGGTATAATAAAACACAGCCATGGAAAAAGCAAGTTTAGTGTTAGACACACTTAAGTTCTAACATGTCATTTATTACCCTAGTGACATTAAGTGAATTAATTAACTTCTTGGAGCTTTAGAATCCTCATTGATAAAGTGACGATAATGCCCATCTTTAGAATATGTCAATAACCTGTAGCTATTCATAATAAAAATAAATAGAGCAAGGAAAAGCAGCATCAATAAAAATAGCAAAATTAAGTTTTTCCATTCATATAACCCAACCGGAGAAGAGAAATAAAAAAATATATTAATTAAAATCAGCCTTCAGTGTTTTCTTTTCTTTTCTTTTAAATGTTTATTTATTTTTGAGAGAGAGAGAAAACATGAGTGGGGAAGGGGCAGGGAGAGAGATGGAGACAAAGAATCCGAAGCAGCCTCCAGGCTCTGAGCTGTCAGCACAGAGCCCCTCTGTAGGGCTCGAACTCACAAACCATGAGATCATGACCTGAGCCAAAACTGGATGCTTAACTGACTGAGCCACCCAGGTGCCCCAGCCATTGGTGTTTTCCACATCACTTGTAAATCACAAGAGTCATAAAGGTCACCAACCCTCTGCTTGTCTGGTTTTCCTGAGCTGGGATTTTTCTTAAACCCAGGTGGCTTGATTCCCCACTACTGTTTTCCTCCTTAAGGTGGAGACAGTTATTCTCTTGATGTATGACACGTTAGCAGTTTGGTTTTAGTTTAGTTCAGTTTTTTTGTTTGTTTGGTTTGATTGGGTGATCTCATCTTTCTGAGCAAGGGAGATGTGGTTCATCTGCCCCCTCCTCCTTGCTCCCCCCCACTACTTTTCTCTATTCCCCAACAAAGGAAGAAAGCCACTTGGGTAGCCATGTCTGTGCAGAGCCCACCTTACCCTAAAACAGGCCGTTCTTGGTCCAGCCATCACATACAGTTATCACATCTGCGCCATGTTCTCCACTATCAGCTTCATTTGTATTAAGAGGATAGCACTTCCCTCTGCTTACTATTGGGTCCTACTTTATCTTGTTTTTCAAACTCATATGGGGAGGAGGGCTATTATTTCTAGCCACTCCAAATCACCTATAAGGAGGTTTCACACTTAAAATATTTCTAGTAAAATATTAAAACCTTGAAAAAAAATCTTTTAATATTTCTGTGGATCCAATTACCCACCCTTTATCTATATATACCTATTCAGCTATGATAGATAGTTAGTCCTCTTAATGGAAGAAGCATGATTTCCATGGAAGCAGACTATTAAAGGTGCTTGCATTAAAGGAGACCTGATCCAATCCAGCGTTCACCATCGATGGTGGAGTACAGGTCCATGCCCTGGGAAGGCTGATTGTTACTTACTGGAACTCTGAGAGCATATGTAAAAGCAATATGTTAAGTGATGTATCCTGTGAGTAGCTTTGATTTTAATTTTGCAGCTTAAAAAATGTTTATCATGTATTTATTGTTTTGCAGACCAACTCCACAGGTCGATTGGAACAAAATAGGTGGTGATCTACCCAAAGGAAGAGAAACAAAAGAAAATTATGGCAAGACTTTGAAGATAGAGAACGTTTCCTACCGGGACAGAGGGAATTATCGCTGCACAGCCAACAATTTCTTAGGATCAACCTCTCATGATTTTCATGTTGTAGTAGAAGGTACTTTCCCCATACTGATTTATTTTTCTTCTATTAAAGAAAAAAAAGGTGAACCTATAATTCGAAAGCATATATGTTAAAACAGGTAAGCTGTTTAAACTTTTGTTTTTGGAGTGGGTATTGAACTATATTATACTTCAGTTAACCAGATTTGACATTTAACCTGCAAAACCTTGTAAAAGGGACAAATGGAAAGAAAAGATCTCATGTTAGGTATTAAACACACCTGACTTTCACACAATTTTTATTATATATATGATACTGCATAATATTAAATCATAGAAGAAGTAAGCATTACAAAGACAAATTATTTTGAGGAGCTTGGAAAAAAGCTTAGAGTTTGTTTCCCAGTCCTGTGGTTAACTTGCTGTCTCTTTAATCAATTTACTTTGACTTTCTGTTCCTTAGTTTCTTCCTCAAAAAAAAGAGGGTATCAGGCAAATTGTCTTAGTTCTTTCCTAGATACGGTTGTTTTTTTTGTTTTGTTTTGTTTTGTTTTGTTTTGTTTTGTTTTGTTTTTTTGGTCCATATCTTGGGTTCACATGATATTCAATATGTTACTTATGGGGATGGAGTAGACTGAGTGCTGTAAATACTAATTTTCTATCAAAAGATGCAAGATACATATTTTAGTAAACTTATCTCTGTAAACCCACGCCTTTTGTTGAATAGAGGATTAGCTATTGTTGCTTGTATTCATAGAAATAAATAGGCCATGATGTCATCATTTAAAAAGGGGGGAAGCCACACAATGTGGATATTGGGGCTGTACCTGCCCTGCAAGTAAAGTTTATCTGGGCATCTTATGAATCTGATTGATGCACACTAATTTCTATGGGTCTAATTACAGTGAGGTCTCCTATCTATGGTTTGGTTGACTGAATTGATCAAATTAATGGATTGATTACTGCATTTGTACTCATTTAGTGCTGTGAGGGCTTAACTAGTGAAAGGAATTGTCTCTTTCAGGGTCCCAGTTAGTGAAGTGATGCTCTAGGGTTTCCATTTATATTCCAATAAAGTTTACCTCTTAAACCTTCAATCTGTACAAGGAACATCTAAGTAAAAAGCTGTTTTAATGAATGGGAAAAAATGAAGACTTAGACACAGATTACATTTACAAGTAAATGTTAAGATAGATGTTTTGGTCTAGGTGCTGTTTGGAATAACACCATGTTTTTAAGACCTCACCCACAATGTATATGGTCAGTTCAGTTAAGAAGAATGGAAAACCAAAGATGAGAGTATCATTTTCCTTGATTCAACAAAAGCAAAACTGGTATAGGTGACATCTTAATATTATGCATAAATATCAACATTTGCCATCAGTGATATATTCTTCTGACCTGGCATTATTCACAAAGAAATTCAAAAAGGAAGATTTGAGAAGTTTATATATATTTTTATTCATCATTTGATGCTTCATTTTTTTTTTTCATTTGCTGCTTCTATATAAATCGGCTACACCATGCAGCAGGGATATTTTTCTGTAACCCCCTACCCCTGCCCCAGTGTAAACACGTATATCTACAAACCAGACATGTCTAGTTGTTAGCTGCTCCTACTCCAAATTGCTGACTGTTAGAAATCCTTCCAGATGGCTGGAACATTGCTACGGTAGCTGAATATTTTAACAATCTGGCCACGGTTTTCTTGACTATAAGACTGAAGCTTTGAAAAGAATTGCAAGGATTGCAAAAAAAAAAAAATAAAAAATCAAGGATGTAAACTTAATTACGCAGTTTAAAATGTTGACTATAGGACTCCAAAGGAATACAGGTTTCCTGAACGAATTGTCCTCACTATTCATAAAACAGCTATTAGTACTATTGAGATGTAAATTATGTTTTTATTAGGAACATTTAATCTTTTCTCCTTAATGAGAAGCTACTAAATGTGCCCTCAGTTGTATGTTTTAGGAGTTGCTCTTCACACATGCAAGTGAAAAGCAAACTGGGCTCAAGAAGTCATTTTTTCTTTTTTGTGTATATGTATGAAACCAAGAAATACAACCTTCATTTATCATATGCGCAGATCAGCTTACTTTCATTCACTTGTCTTCTGCCTTCCTATTATCTCTTTTCCCCTTTTTTGTCTCTTGTTTAGCAACTCAAATTGAATAACAAGAATTACCATATGATCACAAAGCAATGTAACCGTGAATTTTGAAAATTGAGTCCATTCTGAAAACACCCATTTGTGCTTAAGTAAAAGCATGTATTGTTTTGTAGTCTCTGTAGATGTGATAGTTCTTCTTTATTACTAAACATAGTCAAATTCTGTAATTTAAGTTACAACATCCTAAATATGAAGACCGTGTGCATTTTCAAATTGTCTAATCCAGGTAAATAAAAACAGCTAGGATGTCTTGATGAGGCACAGCTATCCTTTTTAGATATCTATGATACAAATAGTGCACATTCAATAAAAAGATAAACATTAAAATGACATCTAAGCATTCTAAATCCAAAAAACAGAATATGACCACAATCACATTTCAACTGATTATTTATTTATCTATCTATCTATTTATTTATTTATTTATTTATTTATTTATTTATTTATTTTAGTGTTTATTTGAGAGAGAGAGAAAGAGGCAGATGGACAGAGTGCAAGCTGGGGAGGAGCAGAGAGAGTGAGACAGAATCCAAAGCAGGCTCCAGGCTCTGAGCTGTCAGCACAGAGCCCAACGCAAGGCTCAAACTCATGAACTGTGGGATCATGACATGAGCCGATGTCAGACGCTTAACCCCCTGAGCCACCCAGGTGCCCTTCAACTGATTATTTAAAAATGAACTCCCACCAACTTGCACCATTCTCATGTTGTAAACTTTTGAACCATTTAAACTTTTGAATTTTGCTGTAGTAGGAAAATATTTTCATAGAATTACATACCCATAACTGTCTTGCATTTTAAAAAGCTATCATGAACTCTAGTGCAATTCAGACATTGATATACTTAAGAGAGCCTCGGTTTCAAATGATCTATTTTTTCTAAAAAACTATAATTAAATCCAAGGTTGATAAACCTCACAATTTTGATTTAATAGAACATAGATATTTAGTAGGAATCTGTTACTAAGAAAATAGCCTCTGTGTTGTTTTATAGGTACCAAATTTCCTATTTTATTTCATTTTCCTTTCAGTGATAAATGTTTCTCATTAACTTGTTATATTCTAAATGCTTAGTCATTTGCATCTCACTTTTTAGCAACATAGGGAAATTATCATCTTTCTTTATATATAATTATGACAAAATGAGTAAAGTTGCAGCATAAGTTATTCTCATCACTTATCATGTATCTTTTAGGATAATGGATAAAAGAATGGGATTCACTGATGTATTCTCCCAGGATTTTCCATTTTATCTGTTTTTGGTTTTGTTTTGGTTTTTTTATTCCTTTCTCTTGAGTTTTTCTTCGTCTTCTTTCAACTACATCTTACCCTTCAGGAATAGAGTTACGTGTTTGAAGCTTTGGCAAACATCTGTTTGTTCTCTGTCCCTGTGTGTCCCTAGACTCACTCACTTCACTCACCAAAAATATCCTGATTCATAGCCAATGTCCTCGGGCTCACTCTACATTCTTTTGTGAACAAAGTAGCAACTAGCTAAATATGTTCAACCAAGACATGGCATGATGAGACTGAATTACTATAAGTCAGTGATTCCCTCCTATCCAACATTTTCTTTCCTCCCTATGCCTTTTTCACTAGAGTCTTTGGGGATCAATCATTTCACTTCAACTTGTAATTATTCCACATGTATCTGTTCTCCTTGTGCCAAGCAGAGGAGACACAAGGAAGGGTAAGGTTCCTCCATGGCTCTGTATTTATCTGAGAAACATAAAACAAATACCCGAGCACTTAAAAAGCTTATTCAAAAGAGCTAAAGTTTAGCAATGATTTCTAGTGAATATATGAAACGCCTTGGTATCACCCTCCAGTGGATAGATGTTGAAGGAACTTGGATTTGGGAGCACAAAGTGAAAGTTAGTAAAGCAATTTGGACTTCGTTCCTATCAGTGGTCTGAGTTAGTAAAATAGTAATTAACTAGTAATAACATCACATTTTCCTTGGAGTCCCAGTGCTACTCAGTTTACAGGTTCACAGATCCATGAAGTGGCCAGAACACAGAGTAGGGCTTCTTTTGTTGGTGACTCTAAGCGAGTTAGATGGTATCTCTCAAGCTCAGTCCTTGGTCTGCAAGGAGGTAGAATCAGATAGGCTGATAACTTAAGCTTAATATGGTTACCAGGGGTTAATGAAATTTGTAGGGTGAGAGTAGAGATAAAATCCGTATTTTATGATGCATGGGTATTTAGAGAAATGTCATCATTACATAATCTTCTTTATTTCATTATTTTTATGGAGATATCATTGATAACATTAATTTCAGGTGTACAACATAATGATTCGATATTTGTATGTATTGCAAAATGATCACCAGGTTAAGTCTAGTTAACATTTATGGCCACACAGTAACAAATTTTTTTTTCTTTTCATGAGAACTTTTAAGATGACTCTCTTAGCAACTTTCAAATATGCAAACAGTATTATTGACTACAGTCAACATGCTGTATATTATATCCCTATCATTTATGTTTTTACATTTAGTTTTTGCTCTGAAAGCAATATTAGTTTACTGTTGTAAGCATGGAAATTTTCATGTTCGTGGAATTTTTTCCCTCTAACTCAAATGTCTGATTTTATTGTGGTAATGTGAAAAGACAAAAAAATAACAATAACATAAAAATGTACATATACATACACCTCAGAGAATCATGTGCAGTTTATAATTTGGACTATTGCATTTTAACCGAAACGACTAAATATTTACAGATTATAGGTGATGAATACACATATTTAATTTAAGATTTAGTAACTAAGTCCACACCGTATGGAATAATTTCTAGGGCACGTCCCTTTCTCAGAGTTGAACTTGCACGGTTATTTGCATATTTTTGATTTTCTTGGTGAATTTATAAGCATTTTCTTTTTACACAATCCTTTTGTTTCCCCTTTACTTACACAAAAAAAAGCAGTTTACATGACTTATTTTTTCATTTCACATATATGTATCTTTAAAAGAGTTTCCTTTTTGACTAAAAATGGAAATCCAAGAATGTCTTGGGGGAAATAACCAAGCAACACTTGATGGAAATTACTACCTGCAGGTGTTGTGCAATTTTCTCTGGAATCAAATTATCCAAACCATCCACACTTTAATCTAAATCTTTTATTCACTCCTGACATAGTAATATACTTAAGGTGACAAGATATGGCAGTAATATTTGCACTAAAGATAAATGTCTCATTCTGTACTGAAACACCACTTAGAATTATAATATTGGAGCAGTAGAACATGCCAAGATGCAAGTAATTTAAATACATTTTTCCTCCATTGTTTTCAGGACAAAAAGCTAAATGCTGCTTTTAGGCTTTCTTCTCCCTGTCTTACAAAAAATAATCTCTAGGAAAATAATGTTTCCACACTTCTAAGATAGATAATTAGATATCGGTATGGGTATACAAATGATACAAAGTCATTAAGAAATATTTAAAATAAATGCTGGACATTTCAATTTCATTTAAAAATTCTCCAGATACATTTATCAAATATCAGCCTTTTTAGACGCCTTGCTGCAGCTTGAAAATAAGCCACAGCCAGCACTAAATAAACTTAACCATCTGCTTATCCCTCCTTCACTTTCTGTTAATGAGGTGGATACTTGTGATGCTGAACAAAGTGATTGTATACATGTTAATTTTATTATGCATGCTAAGAGTCCAAATTAGATTATGCACACACACCATGCATGCACGCATGCACACACCCTATAACTAAAAACAGTGTCCACCTTGCCTGACGGAACATTTACAAGAAAGAGCTAGTGTGAAACACTTTATTGTGGCTGCCATCTGCTGGCACATTATAGAAACACATGCATTAAAATTTTCGGACCTCCTGACATGGTTAAAGTCACTTATGATGTCTTCACTTTATTCCAGAGCCTCCTCGCTGGACAAAGAAACCTCAGAGTGGTGTGTATAGCACTGGGAGCAGCGGTATCTTGTTATGTGAGGCAGAAGGAGAGCCTGAGCCCACACTTAAGTGGAGAGTCAATGGCTCCCCGATTGACAGTAAGTGAAACACCAATTGTGATGCGGTGCTGAAGGCAATGGGGTGCTCGGATGGTTGATAGGCAGACACCCTGGTTATGTGTAAGATGGGAGTTGGGAAGTGGCTGGGCCATCTAGACAGATCCAGCCAGGAAGTTCAAAGTTGAATCTTTCCCAGCACTTTGATTTATGCTTCGATTTATGGAGAAGTGATAAATAACATTTGTACTTGTTGGGTCATTATATTAACTCTATATAAAAATTAGGTTAAAAAGATAAAGCAGCTGATTGAGAAAAAGGAGAAAAGCCCATTCCTTTGCTTTTCCCTGAGAAGAAATTGGTGCAGCGACCTAGTGGTTGAGAACATGGGTTGAGAGTCAGAATTGCCCTTAGACCCAAGCCACAGTGACCCCGGCTTTGGGTTCTGCTCTTCACAAGGACCTGGTCTGGCCATCCTTTGGTCATGCCTGCTGTCATTATTTGAGAATTTCACAGGCCAAAGAGAACTGTAAACATGCCCCCTACCCCTGGCTCCCTGCATGTTCTTGACTGAGCTCCATTTGTACCCAAGATCAGAAAAATCCCTGTCTAGTCAGCTCTCAGCCATCCCAAATGGGCTGGGCATGGAAAGGCAGGGTTGCACAAGGGCTGAAGCCTGATTCTCCCTACTCTACCATGTTCCAGCAAAGAACTCTGAGAAGTTCAAAAATCCTCAGTTTGAACCTAGAGCTCTTATCATTTTGAATGTCTTTGTCAAAATAGGACAGAACAAATCTTATTTGTCAACTGACTAGTTTAATCTTGAGCATTTCTATTATTGAGACATATATATATGGCTTTCATAAGTTTCTTTTGTCCTGGACCGTTCATACCAAGTGTAGACATCTGGTGGTTCAGAGACCTGGGGTCCCATCTAGGCTGTGCACCTTCCCAGGTATATGATCTTGAGTTGTTTACTGAATGTCTCAAAGGTTTAGTTTTGTTGTTGTTTTTTCACAGCACAACAGAGCTAATGATAGTTGGTTGTGATGGAAAGAGGTCATTGTGGTCAACCACCTAGGATAGTCGTTTATCTGTGCAACATTATGATAGTTTATAAACTCTGGGGCCAGAATGCCTGTGTTTGCATCTAGGCTCTACCATTTACTAGTTGTGTGACTGGGCCTATGACTGACACTCTTAAGATCTGCTTCCTCATCAGTAAAATGAGCACGAAAATTGTACCAACTCATGGATTGTTATGTGGATTAAAGGAAAGACCATGCAGAAAATGCTCACGACAGGGACATTCCTGAAGTATTCTTTACTTTTATTGTTGTTACATACCACACACTCAGGAAACCTTAGCCCTCTTTATTGAAATCCTCAAATTTGAGATTTTTTTTCCCTCATCTCTTTAGAGAGCAGACTAACAAATGAAAGATAAGGCTTCAGGTAGATCAGAGGGAAATGAGATCAATTGCTGTTTATAAAGAATGTTAAGGATGCTAAAATAAGGAATGCAGATTCTCTGAAACATAAAATCATAAAATTATATATCTGAATGGCACTCGGCTGTTTATGAAAGACATTCATATATTGCTTTGAATCCCCAAATGAACATTTTTAATGGAGGTACGATTATTCATATTTAACAGATCAATTCGTTCATTCAGTAATTTTTATTGAACGCCTTCTTTGTGCCAGAACTGACCGGCCTTATTGCTGGGACGGTAGCAGTGAATAAAATGAACAGTTCCTTTTCCTGTGGACCTGACATTCTAGCGGGGAGAGTCAATTAATAGACACATAAGCACATAAATCTGTGTTGTAGTGTGATAAATAAAAAAATAGCTGACTAAGGGATGGGTGTAATACAAGTTCAGGACCGAGAGTGGCTCTTTTATTTTAAGATAATACTAGGAAGCCTCCCGTGGTAATTTATCTGAAAAAAAAGAAGAACTGAAAGAGTTTAGGGGGCATCCATATGTGGGAAAGCTTCCAGTGTAGAGAGGTCAGTGAGGGCAAAGACCCTCAGGTATGTTTGGAGTGTTGATGGGAAGCCAGGAGTCCAACGTGGCTGGAGCTGAGCGAGTGGACAGTGTTCAGATGCAAGATCAATCAGCAGATGCAGGGGCCACGTCATACATAAAGGGGAAAGCTCACCTGGGGACTTGGAATTCTAGTGTTGTAAATAATATGGGCAGCACTTTGAGGATTTTGAGCAGAAGAATGATCTAATCTATTAACAAAGGGCTTTTCTGTCTCTGAGTTGAAAATCAGCTGTACGACTACTCCAGCTAGAAGCTGCCTGGAAGACACTGGAACCTAGGGCTAGGTTGATAGTATTAATGGTTAGGTTCTGGATGTATTCCCAAAGAAGAGTCAATAGGTTTGTTCACGGATGAGGAGATCAAGGCTGAAAATAAACTTAGACAAGACAGCACAGCTGAATAATGGCAGGGATAGAAAACAAAGCCACATCCTTGGTGTTCAAGCTCAGTGTTCCTTCCACAGCTGTCGACCATAGCTCTCCTTGCTCCCCTGCAAATGGGTTATAGCCATTCATTGGTTGGGATGCTCAGTAACAGTGGGATAACTGAATGATCTGAAGTCTCTCTGAGCTTATAATTCTAGCAATTCCATATCCTTTATATGTAGTATTTCAAAATTACACAAAAATGATTACTCTTGGAGTGCCTGAGTGGCTCAGTTGGTTATGTGTCAGACTCTTGGTTTTGGCTCAGGTCATGATATCACAGTTTCCTGAGTTCAAAGCCCCGGGTCAGGCTCTGTGCTGGCAGCCTGGAGCCTGCTTGGGATTCTCTCTGGATTCCCCTCTCTTTCTGTCCCATCCCCACTCCTGCTGTCTCTCTCAAAATAAATAAATAATCATTAAAAAAGTGATTACTTTTATTGATAACAGGCTTAACCTTTTTCAAATGCTTTGCATCCAATATTTGTGAGCCTCCTAATAAGCCCTGCAGAAGATATATATATTTTTAATTCTCTCGTTTGCACATGTGGCAACCGAGGCTCAAGGAGGTCACATTACTTGAGGACACAACCCCAGTAAATTTATAGGTTTTTAAAAAATTTTTAATGTTTTTATTTGTTTTTGAGAGAGGGAGTGAGCATGAGTGGGGGAGAGGCAGAGAGAGAGGGAGGCACAGAATCTGAAGCAGGCTCCAGGCTCTGAGCTGTTAGTTAGTGCAGAGCCCAACATGGGGCTCTAACTCACAAAAGCAAGTTCATGACCTGAGCTGAAGTCGGACACTTAACCGACTGAGCCACCCAGGTGCCCCAACCCCAGTAAAATTAGAGCTAAACGTGGAACCCAGAAATGATTAAGTCTCAGAGCTGAAGTTGCTCCCAGTGTGTTGCATTATCGCTCACTGAGCTGACCAAAGACAACTTATGGCACACCTAGTGTGTTTTGCTTGATACTGATAGAGAACTGGCTTTCTTGAATCCTGGGAGCTCCTGTTAGCCTTGGCCTGTATGCAGCAGCACGCTGCAGCTTCTGGTACCTATCCCAGAGGATGGCACAAAGCCATGCTCAGCTGTTACTCATCTCAAACCTGAGGCTCTGGTTTCATTTCTTCTTTTTGTAAGGCTGTGTTTGATTCAGGGTTTACCCATGGGAAGATGGTATAAGGAATCTAAAGAGAGTGATGGGCTTAGCTCTGACAGTTGTAGAGCTGGGCATCAGGTATAGGAATGTGGAATCGGTTCAGAGACTCAGTCCTTTGCAGCCTTGAAGAACTTCAGAGAGCTCCTCTTCCTGACAGTTCTCAAGAGGGAAACGACTCTGCAGGATTGTATCGATTTTCTACTGTTGCTCTGCAAATTATCACTAATTTAGTGACTTAAAATAGTATACTTGTATTAGTTTACAATTCCGCAGGTTAGAAGTCCAACTAAGCCTCACTAGGCTGAAATAAAGTTGTCAGCCATGGTGTGTTCCTTTCTGGAGGAACTAGGAGAGAATCCCTTTCCTTGTCTTTTCCAGCTCCTAGAGAGAGCCCACATTCCTTGGCACATGACTCTCCATTTTCAAAGTCAGTGTCGTTGCATATCTGACCACTCTTTGATAGGCATCTCCATTTGTCTGGCCATGGCCAGGGAAGGCTCTCTGATTTTAAGGAGCCTTGTAATTACATTGGCCCCACTTGGATAATCCAGGATAATCCCTCCATCTCAAGGTCCTTAACCTTAATTACCTCTGCAAAGTCGCTTTCACCATGTAAGGTTAAATATTTTTTTACTGATAGAGATTAGAATGTGGGTATCTGTTGGGGGCTACAATTCTGCCTACCACAGGGACCTTCTAGGAATAAAATGCCACCCAACATAAATGGCTTTCAGTCATTTCGGGAAATATTTCCCGAGTGCCTCCTCTGTGATAGCTGCTTTTCAGGCACTGAGAACACAGTACATAATGCACAGTTAGAGTCCTGCTTACGTGGAGTCACAGTCAAGTGTAAAAATATATTCATTTCTGACTATCAGGAAAAAATGTATACGGAAAGTCTTCTATTTCAATAAACAATACTCAACATTTTCTACAAACCAAAACTTAGTATAGTCACTATTTTATATAATACAGACACAATAAGAAAAAAAAATTAGGTTTATGGGTAATCTTGTCATATCATTTAAAGTAAAAAATTTTAACATCTGTGTCCCTCACTTGACATTCCTAGGTAATATGTTTCCTTTACACTGCTTGTTTGTAGTGTCATAGTGGAGCAATGAGATCTGGCATGTGGCCAAATGCTGTAGGAGGTGGCATTCACTTGTCCAGACTCCAGTCCCTTCTTCCACAGTGGCCATATTAGTGCTGACCCCGCAGGTTCTGAGCAGAGTTAAGGAGACAATGCATGTGCCACTTCCAACAGAGTTCTTTGGCCGTTTGTAAATCTACTAGAAATGTTAGATGTTCCTAACTCCCAAAGGTATTTCCAGAATTATGCCTGGATCAGGATTGAGGTAGCATTTATTGCCAAAAAGTAGAAAATCTAGCCCCTGATCCCAAGAAGGCTTTAGTCTTACTGTGAAAAGGAAATATATAAGTTGTGTAGCCAAAGTGGTTGAATAGCAAAGCAAGACAACTGAAATGAACAGTACACACCAGAAAATTGCACAAGGGCAGAGAAGTCAAATAGAGGAATAAAAGTGTCAAAGGGGGAACAGAGGAGCCAATGTTGGTGGGTTGGGGAGATCACTCTGTGTTGATTCATGTGATTTGTGCAGGGCAGTATTAGGACCTAAATTTACAAGAGTAAGTAAGGTCTAGTTATAGTGGGACTTGAACGACAAATGGAATATCTGAAATTTTATTTATGGGTATGGATGTGGAGAGGCAATGAGCTTGAGATCAACAAATATTTTAGCAATAAATATTAATTTGAAGGAAGATTGAAATTGGAGAAGGGTCAGGGAAAAAAAAACATGGTTGATGGTAAGAAATTCTAAAAATTGGCTTCAGTGAACTATTATTCACCCTAAACTCGCCTTAAAATATAAATACTGTGTGACACATTTAATAATTGGTGTATAAATATTTTATATCACATTTTTTATCATACTGACATTCTTTAATCTCTTGCAGAAAATCCATTTGCTGGTGATGTTGTCTCCCCCACGGAAATCAGTTTTACCAACCTACAACCGAATCATACTGCTGTGTACCAGTGCGAAGCCTCAAATGTCCATGGAACTATCCTTGCCAATGCCAATATTGATGTTGTAGGTAAGTAACAGTCTGGGAGCAGACTGTTTACTTTCTAAAGGAAGATGTTCAAGGTCATACACACAAGTGGACTGAATTCTCAACATATAAAACATGGGGAGAAACATCAAAGTACCTTTAATCTAGCGTGTGGGCATTAGCCATCCTACTAAAATTAAACCTTCAAAAATGTATTGAATTTGGATATTTTTCTAACTCAAAACCTTATACTGTGTTATTCAGTTGTCTCCCATTTTTATTAATGTGACTAGGATGTAGAAAATTTTAATTTGTGCACATTATTTCTTAATGAACGTTCACAACTGTATTTATGTTATTTTCAAATAGATGTTCGTCCACTGATACAAACTGAAGATGAAGAAAACTATGCTACGGTGGTTGGGTACAGTGCTTTCTTACACTGCGAGTACTTTGCTTCACCCGAGGCCATAGTGTCCTGGTAAGCTGGTACAGGGTTTTCTTAAGAGAATGTCAGTGGTAGATTTCATTCATTGTGTCTTCATCCATCATTTGACATGCTGGTGTTCCATGTAGCCAATGCCTCTGAGAAATAAGATAGCAAACTTAATTACTTACCTCTCCTGGAATCATTGACCAGATGTGTAGGATTTTCTCACGTGGGGAGATTAGGGAGAGCCATTTCTGCTTACAAAGGAAAGCAAAGAATTGAAGTGATTACTGAGGCAATTTTATATAGATAGACTTGGTTTTCATTTTGGGTACATCAAAAGTCGTATATTACAGCTGACCCTTGCCCATTGTGGAGGTTACAGGTTGATCCCCCATGTGACTGAAACTCTGTATATAACTTTTGTCTCCCCCCAAAACTCAACTACTAAAAGCCTACTGTTGACTGGAAGCCTCACCCATAACATAAACAGTTGATTAACACACATTTTGTATGTTATATGTATTACATACTGTATACTTACAATAATAGCCAACTTTCTCTTAACTGTGTTTTCCATATTTCTAGGCTACATAGTTTGTGAGTTTTTTGTAACTGTTGTGTATTTCCAAAAATTTGTCCAATATAGTTACTGAAAGAAAATCCATGTGTAAGTAGACCCACACAGTTCAAACCCATGTTGTCCAGAATTGACTGTACTTTTTTGTGGTTGTTTTGGGTATTTTCTAAATAATTATCTAAGCCTGAATTTGATTCCAAACACATACCCTTAAAACTTTTCCAACGTGTATTTTGAATTTAATTTCAATGTATTGATTGGTGTGACAGTCCAAACACCTGTGTGAATCTGACATATTTGTTACTTCACCAGAAAAGCTTGGATAAACTGTTCTTAAATAAGTCTGCTATTGCTCTACAAGGCCAAGACTAGAGGGTAGATGGGGAGGCGGGGTCATTAAAGTGCAGGCTCAGATCTTTCTTTAAAAATTGGGTATTTTGGGGCACCTGGGTGACTCAGTCATTTAAGCGTCTGATTCTCGATTTTGGCTCAGGTCACAATTTCGTGGTTTGTGAGATCAAGCCCCGCATCAGTGTGTAGCTTGCTTGGGATTCTCTCTCTCTTTCCCTCTACCATCTGTCCCTCTCCCCACCTCCCCTCTCTAAATGAATTAATAAACTTAAAAAAAAGATTTAAAAATTGGATTTTTTGCATTATTTTTATTTTTAAAAATAGTTCATTAAAATGTGATTCATCTTGAGTGCTGAGTTTTTTTGGCCACGCTTACATTTTGCTTCTGTGCCTCACTGGCTTTACCCTAATCTCAGCTCTAGAAAGTCCTTTGTGAACAGCAGCCAGAGTTTATGCTTTGATTTTTTTTTTTTTTTTTGCTCCAGCAGCGTCTTATGTTGAAATGCACTGGATAAATCAAGTTTTGGCAGCAAATGCTTAGAAAATGGATGAATGGAGGAGAAAATGGCTCTGGGTTGATAAGGGTAAATGTAATCCATGTCCACAGGACAGGAACTACTTCCTGGCCTGTAATATTTCTGAATGACCAATGTTTCCCCCAGACGGCAGTAGGTTCAGAAGGTTCATTATCTCTTTCAATTACTAGCTTTCCCATTTAGTACCCTGAAGCAATCATTAACTAAAGAGCTCACCATCAATAAACCAGAAAATATTTATTAAGCTGTGAGAACAGATGCAAAGCAGTCCTCATAGCTATCAGGAATACAGCAGAAGCCTAGAACATGGTCCAGGATTTCCTCTAGCCTATTTGGCTGTTTGGACAAGTATGATATACACCTAGGATAGGACCCATTTGGGGGAAAATATAAACCCTGATGGAACATAAGGTCTTCTGAGCTCCTGGAAGGGCTAAGCTTAAATGACATCAGCAACCAGTTTCAAAAAAGAGTATATAATACTCTCACATCTAAAATGATTTATGCTTTCTATATTCATAGGCAGAAGGTGGATGAAGCAAAACCCCTTGAAGGTAGACGGTACCATATCCATGAAAATGGCACATTGCAGATCAACAAAACCACAGAAGACGATGCTGGCTCATACTCTTGTTGGGTGGAAAATGCTAAAGGAAAAACTGCTGTGACAGCCAATTTGGATATTAGAAGTACTTTTATCTTGTTTTTACTTTGCATGAATTCTCACATAGGTTGTTTGTCCTTTTCCCAAATGAGACAATATGATATAAATTTGAGTGCGTATTAAAATTTTTTAGACTGTATTTCGAAACTCCCAGATTATGTTTCATCTGAAAGACCATCACTAAAATTATAGGAAATATTGATGACATGTTCACCTCTTTTTATAATTTTAAAAGGGACCTAAGTGTTTGGGGGATGACCAGCAAGATTTTAAAATGCCCTATTTGGTGGTATTTTTGTAACTATTTTATTTCAATAACCAACTCAACATAATGTCATCAGCAATCAACACTTTGAGCTAAAAGTTTCATGAACTCATCAAACTTCAGCTTCATAAAGACTAGGGCATGATAGAATCAGAAGGGTTTGACAAAACCTCATGAACAGCTTTGTGTTTATTCTCTCTTCAAAACAAAGTCCTGGGTTTCACTGACATTTTGATTTTAAAATTGCTCAGAAAATTCTTTTCAGGAAAACATAATAGGAAGATCCTACAGTGATTGTAGGGAGGATCTGTTTCTTGTGGTGCATCATCATCATGGCCTATCACTGCTGCTGCTTAGAGAATAGGGTATATTTGTTCAGTTGTCTGTCTTTACTGATGTGTTTATAATTCTGTCTCTCTTCTCACACATACCCTTCCTTCCTTGTTTTTCTTCTGTCTTATATTCTTTTACAGTATCTGTTTCTTTTTGTACCCTAAGTTATCCAACACACCAACCCTGCAGATTATATTTTTAAAGCATGTAAATATACCCCTACTATGTCTGCTTAACTATGATGTCTTCCCCCATATTTAAGTGTCATATACAATTCTCAAAATGCCCTTGTGAAGTCAGTGAAGGTGATATTTTTAGACTTAATAAAACCAGCCTATATCAGAGTTTAACAACTCAGCCAGATTCAAAGTCAAGGAGAGGGAAGCCTCGAATCCAAATGAATCTTCACATTCTTCTTGCCCAACACAGCACTTGATGCAAAGTGGACCTCAGAACTGCTAATTGACAAAGGGATGGACAAGGCCATGAACTTTTTGTCTGCTCTAAATATCCACTCTATATGTAAGGAATATATAGCAATTTTGTCAATGAAATATAAGAACACAATTTTGCATATAAAAAATGTCAAGAGTTAAATTGAGTAAAAGGGTATCTAGCATAGTGATTGAAAGCAAGAGCTTTGGTCTCTGCCAAATTGAGGTCCAAATTGCAGCTTAAAGCCCTTACCAGTTAGTAAACTTTGGTGTTACTTAATTTCATTTTATCCTTATGTTCCCTGTAAGGTGAAAATATTTATATTTATAGACTTATTATAATTATAAAGTGTTGCATGACTGTGAACTTTATTGCAGAGTCCTCGTAAATAGAATAAATGCTTATTAAGTAGTATCTGTTATTATTAAGTGGATTTCTGACTTTAAATTTAAAAATAGGAATAGATGTTTAATAATTCACTTATAATTAAATTCAATTAAATAGTATCTTCAAGTTTCATGCCTCGGATACCAAATAATCAAATTGTTTTATCACTTTCAATTTCTAATCAGCTCATGGAGTATCATATAGATAGCAAATGTTAAAATGTAATTGTGGAATTGGGGGTCAGCTCATGAGATTTGGCCTCTGAGAAAGTCACCAAATGCCACAGCAGGGTAAAGAACCTTTAGTATGGCCTCTAAGGGTAAGGATCATATGTACATATTTTTTAACTGAGTAGATTGTCTTTCTTTCTTTGTTTCTTTGTTTCCCTTTCTTTCTTTCTTTCTTTCTTTCTTTCTTTCTTTCTTTCTTTCTTTCTCTTTTTCTTTTTCTTTTTTTTTGACAGAAAGAGAGATAGTGCAAGTGGGGGGAGAGGGAGAGGGAGAATCCTAAGCAGGCTCCATGCCCAGTGCTGAGCCCAACTGGGGTTTGATCTCACCATGGTGAGATCATCAACTGAGCCAAAATCAAGAGTCAGACATATAATCAATTAAACCACCCAGGCACCCCTGGGATCATATGTTTTGAAACAGTCATAATGAGCAAATGTTTTTAAGACATCCAAATATGATTCTTTTTAATTTATTTGATTTGAATTTGAATTTAATTTATTTGATATATTTAATTTTGTAGCTACATTTTTGAGCTTCATATTGTTAATACCACTAACACTCTAAATCACTCACCATACCTCATTCAACAAGAAATTCAACAAATATGTGTTGAATGCCTACTGTGTACAGGGTCCCTTTTGAGCCATGGGGAAACTTCCTGTAACAAAACAGACACAACCCCTTCTTCACAGGGCTTATGTTCTCATTTCCCACCTTTATGTTGATAGATCACCCATGTATGGCTTTACCATACCTCTGGTTTCTGAATTATTAATAAACACATTAATAGAAAATCAACTCATTGCCTTTTTTCCCCTTACAGTCCTTTGATCACATGACCAAAAGCACTAGAAGGAGAAATCATATTTTTTCAGCATCTAGAGACATTTATTTCATCACTTCTCAGCCTTTTGGCTAAGATCAAGTGTGGAGACATTTATTTCGTCACACTCTTCTTACTCTTTGGCCCAAGAAGTGGTACGGGGAATTTCTAAGATATTAATTAGTACTTCCACTCTAATTTCTCAGATGTTTGGGCCTGATGGAAAGAAAATAGTAGTGAAATATGATGTTAAGAAATTACAGTGCAAAAAAACATTGCATGAAGATATGACTATTACGTTGACAATTTTGGTTGATTAAATTGCAGGCACTTGATTACGAAGTAAGCTGTGATTTACGGTTCTAACGAGTCTCTTTGTTCGGTAAAAACAGATGCTACAAAACTTCAAGTTTCTCCTAAGAATCCTCGTGTCCCCAAATTGCATACACTTGAATTACATTGTGAGAGCAAATGTGACCCATATTTAAAACATAGTTTGAAGTTGTCCTGGAGTAAAAATGGAGAAGGCTTTGAAATTAATGCCACAGAGGATGGCAGGTAGGTACAGTCTTATGCTGTGTCATCATATTTGGGATTAACACCTAGCACTTGAAAAACAAATAGTTGTAAAAGTATTCACGTTGAATTAAAATATAAAAACTGATTAATTCATTTCAGTCTTCAAGGCAGTATTTATGTATTTATTTTTAATATTTATTTTTGAGAGAGAGAGAGCATGTGCTCACGAGGGTGGGGAAGGGGCAGAGAGAAAGGGAGGGGCAGATAAAGGGAGACAGAGGACCCGAAGCAGACTTTGCGCTGACTGCAGAGCCTGATGCTCTCTCGAACTCACACACGTGAAATCATGACCTGAGCCCAAGCTGGACACTTAGCTGGCTGAGCCACCTGGGGGCCCCAAAGTCTTGGCATCAGGGCAGCATTTGAAAGGTAATACAGTGCACTGTTTGGGTTTTCTTTCACATAGTTATCTTCTTCTGTTTGCTACTGACTTTTAACAGAATGTGTACCTTGCTGTTAGTGCATGAAATAGAGTCCGTTCCAGATGTGTGAGACAGAGGTACTGCATGAGTGTGCATGCTTACCAAACCACTGGGAAGACTGGGAGAGATGGGCCTAACGGAAGCTGCTTACTAAACTTTTGGGTTCTTTGTCACATAGAACTGCAGCTGTAATCCAGAGGTCTGAAAAATGCTGCTCTTTACAGCCACCTCACGCCACTGGTGCTGGCAGTGACATCAACCAATGCCAGCTCTTGGGTCTTCCAGAGTCGCTGTCTGCTCACAGGGACCCAGAGGAGGCACTCCCCATCACCCTTTTACATCCCAAACTCAGATGAGTCTATCTCATTGGCAGAACCTAAATAATACCTACAGTCCTTCCAGTTAGAATGTACAGACAGCTATGCTTCTAAGCCTCCTAATCTCTGTGTAGAGAATGTAAAGTTCTCTACTTTACATTCTACATATTTAGAAAGTAAAATATATAGAAGAGAGACTGTAGAAGGAAGTGTGAATAGATGCTGGATAGCATCAGACAATATTGAATAGCATCGGACAATGTCAGAGTCCATCAAAGAGAGAAAAGACTCAGCATTTACTGAATGCCTGTGCTATCTTTCAAAAGCATGTAGAGGTTAGCTCTCCTGCCTTTTGCATTGTGACTAGTAGGGGTTAAAAATAGACCATCCTTAGCCAAACCTCCCCTGCAGTTTTGTGTTGTTATTCATTATTCTGAAAAAGTAAACCTGAAGATAGTTTGTGCATTCCTTTGGTGAGACTGCGGCCGTGTGGTGAGTAAGAGCGTGCACTCTGGAGTCCAGCAGCCTGGATTTAAATCTCATCTCGTTCACTTATTGTGTCTATGACTTTAGACAGGCTCCCTAACTTCACTGTGCCTTAACTTTACATTCTAAGATACCTCCACAGGGTTATCATGAGTTAACATTCCAAGCACTTAGAAAATACTCAGTCCAATTTAGTGATCATGATTTGTACTAATTTCTCCAGACATTTGGTTTATCTCATTTCTCTGACATGCTTGGCCCCTATTGGTGTGTGTGTGTGTTTGTGCTTACACCACCACTATGCAGAGGCATTGGTCTCAGCTAGGTACTTAATTTATTCCATCTCATCCTTCCCGTATATATGAATTTGTGGAAAGGAGCATATGTATTGGAACTGTTGTTGCTGAAACAAGAGGAGATTAATTATTGACCTAAAAGACTACATATTGCAACAGAGATCTTCACCCTTAGGTTAGGTCTTAGTCAATCTGTCAACTGCTCAGATCTCCCCATATTCTCCCTCTTTTGTCACTGCTGCCTAGTTACCTGGTGTCTTCCATATAACCTCCAGGCTTCAGTGATGAAGGGAGTCAGAGACTCGTGCCTTGTGGGTGATGTGACCTGCATATTTAGGCCCTGATCCCAGAAACTCCAGCCATCCTCTGTATGGCCGAGTTTAATAGGTTCTGCAGGATGCTGAGGCTGACACTCAAATGAACCTCTGGCTGTCTTAGCAAACTAAGCCAGTGACACAGATATTCTGCCGGTATTCCCTAGGGCATGGGTGAGCAACAGTAACCTCAGCTAGAATTTCTTAGAAGAGATCACTGGAGTGGAGAAGGCTCGGAGTAACTCTTGCTGTTGAGGTTGGCTGGGGCCAGGAGCACGCATGGACATCTAGCAGGGAGCAGAGATCACAGGTCTCGGTTAAATTTCAAGGGAACCATTAGGAAGCTTCTGTCTCTCACTTTCTGCTGGGACACCTTCTCCTTACTGGTAGGCGAGGGGCCTGAGACTTTTATCTAGAAAGAGGTTAAATGAGTTTTACATCAGAAACGTCAGTTACCCCTCTTTGGGTGAGCGCAAACCCTGCTTCTGGTGAGCCCCTCTTCTCTCTCTCTCCCTCTCTCTTTCTGCCCCTCGCTCACTTGTGCCCTCTTTCTTTCAAAAATACAAAAGAAACGTCAGTTGTATGAGTTTCGCTCCTTCTCTGCAAACACATTATTTATCTCAACTAAATAGCAAAAGTCTTTAAATATAATTGATATTTAGTGGAACTTAATTTTTCTAAAAGTGCTTAAATAGTTAAGTTGACAGTACATAGGTATAGGGTAAAAAGTGTAATTTATAGTAAGGAAATTTCCATGTAGTAAACCGGATTACAAATTGGCAAAATAGGGCGAATGATAAAAAGCTCGGTGCAAATGATTTGCAAAAAGAAGTGCTAGTCTGCCCTCTACTGTTCAAATAAATTTCATGGTTTAATTGTTATCTGATCTATTGGATGTGCATTGTGCTAGGGGAGTGGACGGGTGGAGAAAGGCAATCTTGTCAAAAACAGATTGTCAGTCTCTGTGTCAGACAGTCTGACTCTGTAGATCTGGGGGGTGATTCAGGAATGCCCCTTTGGAAGAAGCCCCCAGTTGATCCTATGTAGGTGATTCCCTTCACAAACCTTAAGAATTATTCAGATGTATCTTAGCTATTATAATGAATAATACAGTCTTCAGAAACACCAGGCAACACAGTTGTGTCACTGCTCCATGCATCACAGATGGTTGGAGTTGATAATTAAAACAAAACAAACGGATCCCTTTCATGGCTGTGTAGACAGTTGTGCATGCTCCAGTAACCCCATGTCCCCAATTTTACCTGTGGCACTCTCTAATAAAATTTGCATTATGTGGAGGGGTGTGTGTGTGTGTGTTTCTTTAACTCTTCCTTGAATATTTTTATAGGGAATATATATTTTTGAATATATATTTCTGCTGTTTCTGTTGTTCTCATCCTCAGTATATACTCATTTATTTTTACTGGTAGGATAACTATCGATGGACCTAATTTGACCATATCTAATGTCACCTCAGAGGACCAAGGTATTTACTCTTGTTCAGCTCAAACTGCCCTGGACAGTGTTGCTGATGTAACTCACGTAACCATTCTCGGTAAGTGCACTACTAATGGGAAATGTCTGTTCATTTCTTTCTTGTTTCGAATTAAATTCCATTGTTCTTAGACCATTAAATCAACAATTACTTGAGCCCCTGTACATATACTGTTAGTTTGAATTTTTCATTTAAATAGTAACTCCACTTTCAAATGCTTTCTCCTCTTCTGGCTTTAAAGAAATTAATTAATGCTTAATTTCTTTTCCCTGCATGGTAATGTTTCCAGTAGCAGTGGGAGGTTGGCGATGCTATCAGCAGAAAGAAAACTGAAGCACGCTTGAGTTGTCAGGGCATTTGAGCTACCCTTTCCTAGCATGCAGAGAAAATACAGCTGAGGAATGGAGACGGGTTTTGTGGAGGGATCAGGCTGGGAGTCCCATGGTGGTGGCACAGTGGTCATGCCCTAAACCAAAGGCAGGGGCTAAGTTCTCAGGGTTCTGGGAAGGGTGTGGAGGAACTTCAAGAGTTCTACAGAGGAATACCTTTGATTTTTTTTTTTTTTTATGATAATGCTAATTAGAAAAGAATGTACTCCTCCGGTTACCCACCCATGGTTAAAGCTCTTAGAACATTCTGGTGCATTTCTTAGACCACCTTTAGCTCTTGAACCATCTCTTAGACCATCTCTCTTCCAGTTTCCTTGCCAGATTCACTCCTCATAAGCTATCTGATAGGGAAAGCTGACTTATATGGATAACATCAGCGAACCACTTACCCTCAAACTTCCATTTGTTTCAACCAATGGGAAGCCCTGGCAATAGACGAGGGTGGGTGTATTTATTCTCCATATTCCCTCCCTGCAGGCTGACTGTGTTCATTGTCATTGATTCCTCCCAGGGAGGCTCTCTCCACAAAATCCTCTCTGATGAAATTCTATTAACTGCTCCCTCCACCCCTCACTCCATATATTCTGCCTACATCTTTTGAAAGAGTTTTTTTTCTAAAAACTCTTGGCACTATCCAAATTGTGTGAACTATTGCATTTCTGCTGGGACCCTGACTGATAGAGACCTTTTTTAAAAATAGTTTTCTGTTACAATTTTTCCCCCTGTGGGAACAATTTAGTCTTTCTTCCAGTTTGCTGATATTCCTTTAAAGTGTTTGATTTTGCCTAACTCCTTTATTACATATGTAGATTAATGATTATTAGTAACAGGATTTGTATCTTTAGCTCTCTGGTTGCTGGAATCCACAGGTAGATTGCTAATAGAGTATCCAGGATGAGAGGAAATAATTCAGTGTATTTGGAGGTAGGATGTGAAAAATGACTAAACATGCTAGATCTCTTCAAGAGAAGCAAATATATATTTCAAGGGAAATAAATGACCATCATGTTTAAGTGAACCCAGTCATCAGACTGGGTTCTACACACACATACACACACACGCACACACACACACACACACACGCGCGCGCGCGCACACACACATACACACGAGTTCCCAAGTGGTAAAGGGTATGGACTTGGTTCAGTAGAATTGTACCTTTAGGTGAGATGTTTGGTCATAGGAATTTAGCTACTTCAGGGGTTTGCACTCAGAAAGGCCCAACCCTCTAGTAGTTAATCCACTAGTGAGTCATCAGATAAAATAGTTGAGCTTCAGGTAAAGTAGAGTTTGTCTCAGGCACTGCAAGTGTAGGAGAAAGTTTCAGAATCCTTGGACTTTTTCCCTAAGTATCTTAAGCAATGGAGCCAGCTAAGGGATTGGGACACCATACCACTTGCTGCATGCTGTCCAAAGCTCCTTATAAAATTTACTAAAATTTTTTTTTCAACGTTTTTTATTTATTTTTGGGACAGAGAGAGACAGAGCATGAACGGGGGAGGGGCAGCGAGAGAGGGAGACACAGAATCGGAAACAGGCTCCAGGCTCTGAGCCATCAGCCCAGAGCCTGACGCGAGCCTGACACGGGGCTCGAACTCACGGACCGCGAGATCGTGACCTGGCTGAAGTCGGACGCTTAACCGACTGCGCCACCCAGGCGCCCCCCAAAGCTCCTTATAAAATTTAATATATGAGTCATGTGATTAGGCTACTATCTTCCAAAACCATTAGATTTTGATAATTTTAAATAGAGTTGCTGTGATCACATGTAATACTTACATATGAAGTTTTTAACCAATTTTCTAAGAATAAAAATAAATTCATTTAAAAAATATTCTATGACAAGATTGCACTTTCTTAACCACTTCTTGGAGGTTACCTTCTAATATTTGAAGCCAGTCCCTGGTGTAAAGAAGCATATCTCACTAACTGATGGTAACAAATAGATCCCTGTGTAGTTTAGAGAAACTTCTTTTCCCCAGAAAATAATTTTTGAAAAGATATGCTTGACCTGTTGCAATCAGAAGTAGCTGTCCTTGATCTAACTGTCCTTTAACTATATCAATCTTTTAAGTATCAACTGCACTCCATCAATTCTAATTCCATATGCTTCTTGGAAAGAGCAGATTTTAATGTCAGATGCAACAGTCTGTATTGGTTGCTTTAGGTAAGTTGAAAAATGAGTGAGCTCTTAAGAAGTGTTGAAGAGAAATGTAAATTCTCTGAGCTCACAGATCTGAAACCTGTTGAGGAAATAATTTCTTATTTAAGGCCCTGAAGTTTGCACAGTCACTGACTGCATTTTTAAAATAAAATAGTCTCTTTTGAATAAAAAACAATGTTTTTTTTGCCAGTGTAAATTTCCAGAAATTGGTAAATACTCACAGGGGCATAGATGATGCCTCCCACTTGGGGAATAAGGAGCCCATGGGAAGGTCCTAAGAGATATTACTTAATTGTCTCCACTGAGAAAAGACAAATGTCCCTGGGTACAAGAGAGAATTGAAATCAAATTTCATGAGTAAAGACCATTAGGGATAAGTTTGGTTTTTTGTTTTGTTTCACTCTTCCTTTATTTTGATAAACATTTCCATGGACTGTAACACTCAAAGTCAACACCTACTCTTAGTATCCAAAACCTATAAAGAACTTATAAAACTCAACACCCCAAAAAATGAATAATCCAATGAAAAATGGGATGAAGACTTGAATACACATTTTCCCAAAGAAGACATCCAGATGGCCAATAGACACAGGAAAAGATGCTCAACATCACTCACCCTCAGAAAATGCAAATCAAAACTGCAATAAGATATCCCCTCACACCTGTTGGACAGGCTAAAATTAATACACAAGACACAACAGGTGTTGGTGAGGATGTGGTAAAAGGGGAACCCTCTTACACTATTGGTGAGAATGCAAACTGGTACAGCCATTGTGGAAAATAGTATGGAGATTCCTTAAAAGGCTAAAAATAGAACTACCCTACAATCCAGCAATTGCACTACTATGTATTTACCCCCCAAATACAAAAATACTCATTCAAAGGGATACATGCACTCCAGTGTTTATAGCAGCATTACCTATAATAGATTACATAAAAAGCCCAGGTGTCCATTGATTGATGAATGGATAAAGAGGATGTGGGGTGTGTGTGTGTGTGTGTATGTGTATGTACACACACACATACACACACACACACTGGAATATTATCAGCAATAAAAAAGAATGAAATCTTGCCATTTGGATGACATAGGTGGAGCCAGAGTATTAAGTTAAGCAAAATCAGTCAGAGAAAGACAAATACAGGATTTCACTCATATATAGAATTTAAGAAACAAAAAAATAAGCAAAGAGGAAAAAAAGAGAGAGAGGAAAAACCAAGAAACAGACTTTTACCTATAGAGGGCAAACTGATGGTTACCAGAAGGGGGATGGGCAGGGGGACAGGTGAAAAGGTGAGGGGACTAAGGAGTGCACTTGTTGTGATGAGCACTGGGTGATGTATGGAAGTGTTGAATCACTAAGTAATACACCTGTAACTAATATTACACTGTATGTTAACTAACTGGAATTTAAATACATTTTAAAGTTAAAAATTTTTAAATTAAAAAAAAATCATCACCTACTCAATTTTCTAGTCTGTGACATATTTATTGGTGCCAGATTTTTCTCTTCCAATAAAAACAGACTTCCTACTCTTTTTCAGAACTCTAGGCCAAGAGAGTATAAAAGTTGCTGTTATATACTGAGAATTTATTGTTAGAAATTACAATTAAAATCCAGAGCATACAAAAAAGAAAGCCTGAGTTCATGTTCTTTATCTTATTTTCCTATAGTCATAGAACCTAATTTTATTGCTCGAATGTGGTAATTGCATGCATGATTGAAGTGATATTATACTTTTCACTTACTCATTTAGTCACAAAACATTTATATGCAAAGCACTGAGGGTGATGCAAATATTAATAAAATGCAGTCCCTATAACTCTTGAAGATCTGTCATATTCAGGAAATGAATCAGGTACATAAATAAACATATGAGCAGGAAGATACTGATCCTCTTGAGATAGATCATGTTTCTCAAAATTGCACATAATGGGAATGCAGGGCAACTGCTTAGAAATGAAGATTCCTGGGCCCAGCTCCGTCAGTAAGCCAGAGAGACAGGGCCCAGAAACAAATCCTCATTGTTAATATCTACTTCTGAAAGAATGTTTATGATCATGGTCAAGGATGCCCTTTGAGAACTGGCATCAGAGGGAAGGGAGAGAGTGTTTATGGTAGGGAATATATGTGCAGGAAGCTGCATTTGAAGCAGAACTGGAAGGGCTGCTGAGATGTGGACAATTGGGTGTGGAGACCTGGGCCTGGAGAGAAAGAAAGGGGGCTGGCAATGTGCCTCAGGGAGAAAATTGAGTGGACAAAGCCACGATCTGCACTCTCCTTACCTTAAATTTTTTTTATTGTTAATTAGATGTTCCGGATCCACCAGAAAACCTACACTTGTCTGAAAGACAGAACAGGAGTGTTCGGCTGACATGGGACGCTGGAAATGATCACAATAGCCGTATTAGTGGTAGGGAATACTATGTTGGGGTAACTATGTTCCTGAAGCTCCTGAGTCACAGTTAATATTAAGGCCATTTTTTTTTTTTACCACAGTTCTAGATTATCCTTCTTAAAATATTTTTTCAAACTTTTTTTATGTTTATTTACTTATTTATTTTGAGAGAGAGAGAGAGAGCATGCATGTGCACAAACTGAGGAGGGGCAGAGAGAGGGAGAGAGAGAATCCCAAGCAGGGTTCTCACTGTCAGTGTAGGGTCCAACCCAGGGCTGGAACCCACGAACTGTGAAATCATGATATGAGCTCGAATCAAGAGTTAGATGCTCAACAGACTGAGCCACCTAGGCTCCCCATCCTTTCAGACTTTTTATATTGTATGTGAGTGTTATTATAACTTAAACATACTAACTCCATTCTAATTTTTACTTTTTCTTATGCTTCTACTGCCAGAATACATTGTTGAATTTGAAGGAAACAAGGAAGAACCTGGAAGATGGGAGGAACTGACTAGAGTCCAAGGAAAAGAAACAACAGTCATATTATCTTTGGCTCCATATGTGAGATATCAGTTCAGGGTCATAGCCGTGAATGAAGTAGGGAGAAGCCAACCTAGCCAGCCATCAGATCATCATGAAACACCTCCAGCAGGTATGTGAGTTCTCACATCAGGTTTTGAAATATTTTGAAAATATTTTGAATATTTCAAAATAAAATATTTCAAAATATCATCAGTTTCAAAATATTTTAGGTTTGTCCCATCTTTCAACATATGAAACAACAAATTGATACTATGGTGTAGGGTTTTAGATATCTCCTAATAGACAGCTTGAAAAGTTCTGCGAACTAACAGCACACAAATATCCAAAGTACATCAGATTAAAAAGTAGTATATGCATGTTTGATAGCAGGAAATTACAAGGAGGTATATGAGCAAACATTACTTTGAATTATCTGTGATAGGTAAGTATCATGTTAAAATCAGGTATCAAGTATGTTATAAACTGAATTTCAGTATATAGAAAATCAGCTTTCTCCCTTTATATTCCTTTTTATTTAAATTTTCTGAAATAAAACAGTTGATTCATTGTAGTCACCTTGTTAGCATTTTCTTCTAATGTTTATTTTTGAGAGAGAGAGGCGGGGGGGGAGAGAACATGAGCACAAGTGGGTGAGGAGCAAAGAGAAAGGGGAACAGAGGATCCAAAGTGGGCTCTGAGGTGACAGCAGAGAGCCTGATGTAGGGCTAGATCCCACGAACCATGAAATCATGACCTGACCCAAAATCAGACACTTAACCGCCTGAGCCACCCAGGTGCCCCAACACTTGAAAATATCTAGGACTGCTTGAGTGGTCATAACAGTGACATTATTATTTTTTCCCCTGGGCAAAATAAATACGCGAGGGTATAGCTTCCTTTTTGGATTGAGGAAAAGCAAGAAGAGATAGTAACTGAATCACACATACGTGTGTGATTTAAGTGTAAGTTGCATTTGGCACTAAAACTACACTTAGCCCTTTCTTATGAAATGGAACCATCTGAATATATTTCATGGGCACATTACCTGCTCTTTCCTATTTGTTGTCCCTAACACTGGGCTGTTGAAATTAAGACATGGTGTTTGTCTGTTAAGATGGAAATATTCACAGCACACATTACTAACAGTAATTCTAATAGGAAAAGGAAAAGGTTTAAAATTAAAATGTATATTTAAAAAGTAGGTTTAACATTTGGGGATGCCTGGGTGGCTCAGTCAGTTGAGCATCCGACTCTTGATTTCAACTCAGGTCATGCTTTGAGGGTCATGGTATTGAGGCCTGTATCAGGCTCTGTGCTGAGCATGGAGATTAAGATTCTCTTAATCTTAATCTGATTAAGATTCTCTCTCTCTCTCTCAAATAATTTTTTTTAAAGTAGGTTTAAGAATTTTAAAAAAGCAAGTTTAAAAATTTAAAGAGCAGGTTTAAAATGAAGATACCTAAAATGAACCGTCTACTTTCTATTAAATAATAATTATATTACTTCAAGTGTATGATTTTACCCCTTTAAATAAAAATATATATTAAATTTTTTTAATGTTTATTTATTTTTGAGACAGAGAGAGACAGAGCATGAGCGGAGAAGGGTAGAGAGAGGGAGGGAGACACAGAATCCAAAGCAGACCCCAGGCTCTGAGCTGTCAGCACAGAGCCGGATGCGGGGCTTGAACCCACAAGCCATGAGATCATGACCTGAGCTGAAGTTGGATGCTCAACCGACTGAGCCACCCAGGCGTCCCAAATAAAATATATATTTAAAAGCTGCCTTATGTGAGCTCATGGATAGGTTAACTAATCTTACAGTGATAATCATTTTACAATATATACATATAAATATAAAATGTGTATCTATGTATTTGATACATATATGTATATATATACATACACACACATATGAAATCATTACACTCTATACCTTAAACTTACACAATGTTACATGTCAATTACATAAAGCTGGGGGAAAAATTGCCTTAAGTCTTTTTACAGACTTGGCCAGATAGAAATAAACAAATACAATCAAAGTTATTTTAAATTGTTTTTAGCTGGAGGAGGGATGACAGGCTGATTTACCTATGAACCATAAAATTGGAAAGTGTAATTTTAATACTTATAATTTTTCAGCTCCAGACAAGAATCCACAAAACATAAGGGTTCAAGCCTCTCAACCCAAGGAAATGATTATAAAATGGGAGGTATGTATTCTTTAATGTGTTATACACTACTTTGTGTTCTTTTTTTTTTTTTTCTTTCCTTTAGATCTGCATGCTATGTGTAAGGATAGGAAAATATTTTTTAAGAATTTATAAGATTTGTATATTTTATAAATGTATTAAATTTGTATATTTTACAGATCTTTGTGATTAGAATATTATTAGAATGTTAAACAGTGGTAAATTATGTAAAGTTTATAAAGGTTGATATAATTGTGATCAATTATCAAAATTGTCAGATTTTTTAGTATTTTTACAACTAGTATTCTCAATCCTTTCATGTAAAAAATATACTCAAAAATTTTCACTAAATTTTAGTACATGGTCTAATAAACATTATGAATATCTAAAGGATGGCTGCCAAATAATACCCACTACTTACTAAGCACGATCAAGCTTTTTGTATACTGTTTTCTAATTCCGAGAACAACCTTGTCATTTACAGCTTTGTCTAGATATAGGAGCTGAGGTCAGGGTGATTGGCACTAGACATCAACAAACCTAGGGTATCAGCATAGGTATCTGTGGACTTTAAACTGTACTTTTTGCCCCTTTATATATCTCTATTAAAGGTTATGAAGTAGACTTTCGTCTTTGAATTTGGCATGAAATTTCACATCTGCTCAGATGACTTTTTTTTGAGTGTCATTTCTAAATTTCTTCTTAGTGGGTAATTTCCCCCCCCCCCTTTTTTTTGGACATATTCATGAACAAGTAATTTAACCTACTTGAAAGTAGATTACCAAACATTGTGATTTGAATAATAGACTTCCAACATTAAATTCACTGAATTGTATGTAAATGTAGAACATTCTTGCATGTATGCCAGAATATACTATTTTATTTCTAAACCTCTTTCCAGATACGATTTTGCGAAGGGTTTTAGGATGTATGAACCTTAGTTTGATGTTTTTTAGTCAATATTTTTATATTAACACTAACCCATTATTCACATTTCAGTGCAATTAAAGTTTGCGAATTTGAAATTTGAAGACAAATGGTAATACACAGAATCTAAATATATCCAAGAATATTATTTCTTTCCTTGAATTTGTGGTCATACATATTTGCTACTACATTGTCTTGATAATTACTTAATTTATAATCTGAAATTATGTTAATATCTTATTCTTGTAGAGTCTCTGTCCTTTTCTCTCTTAAGTTTCATAGAAATTTCCATCAGACAGATGTTATAAGTGGTTGGATGAAAATAATAGCATGTAATGATCAGGCCGGTTCCTCAGAGAAACACACCATGGCATACCAGTATCAGCTCATTAGTCGTCCGCACTCCTGAAGGGCCACCGCAGCTTGATGCTATCAGCTGTATGTTTCATACAGAGAAGCTGGGACTCTCATTTTAATGACCTTACCCAGATGCCCTGCGCTGAGTCAGTGATGAAAAGAGGGCCCGACCCCCACCCCTGCTTTTGCCCTTCCCGTCTGCTATCTTCGTTGGGGGCCTCTTTGAGAATTTGCTGTGGTTTTGTTGCCAGTTGTCTGAAAGCCAAATACAAAATATTCCTCCAGCTTCTTCCGGAGTCCAGGCACCCAGGAGCCTGGTGATTTAGATAAGATTTTTCTTAAAAGTGTTACCTATGGTGGCAGTTTATTTTAAAATTTGCCAGAGAGCTTTATCAAATGTAACAATTTTCCTTGGAGCAAAACATGTGTAAATTGAATACTTTTATTTGTGCACATTTATTGTTGGTAGAGGCTGAAGGAACCGTAATTCCAGATTGCGGTATGAAACTAGAAGCTTGTGGCCTGATTCATCTGGGCACTGCTAGAGCCCCTGGTGAATTTATATCCTGATGGTAGTAATAATTACCTCGGTGCAAAACTTTGAATGCAAAGTATAGACAGTGACTGAAATCTCAGAAGGGTTTTGTTTTGTTTTGATTTTTTTTCCCCTCATAACTAATTTAAGGAATCACCTTGGAGTCCGTGTAACTTGAAATTGTTTTGCTGATATAGCACTCCTTTCAACCTAATTCCAGCCAATCCATCTAAAGAGTATTTTAGTAAATTGGACTGAGTCAAGAAGCTTTGCACATTCTGTAAGAAAACACTACATACCACATTACCGAATCACTCGTCTATACCCACAAAATTACTATTTATTTAAGTGAACCTTACACTCTAGGACTAAAGTCACATTTTTATGTATTCTATATAACAGATTCGTTTAAATGCATATTCCCATTTTTGGAATGAAATAGGTGGTTTAAATCACTTTAACTTTTTTTAATTAAAGTAATGCTTGATTAAAAATGAGAGTGGAAATAGCCAATTTCCTATACGAGAAATTCCTCCACTAAATTTTCTTTTACAGCAAAATATAGTGGAAGCTGGTAATGGGTGGGGGGCACTTTGTCTTAACGAAATAGTCAAGAAGCTAGAGAGTTATTTTATTATAGAGAAGAGCTATATCTTCTAGGCGCTAATGTGTAAACATGCATATTATCCAGAAATAAGGATTTACTCAATCTCTCTCTTCTCTTGAAAAGCAGATGGAGAAGGATGGATGGGGTCAGGTGGAAAGAGTTCTGACTGAAAATTCATGGGAGATCTCTTTCACAATCATGCAGTTCATGATCATGCCCTTTTTATATCTCCTAGTTCTTTGGTCATGAAATAGTAGAGGAAAATTTAGACAAAAGCAAAAGTCCTCTGTGGAATTTCTTAGTAAATCCTTTCATATACGAACAGTGAAACTTAACCACAGGGGCATAATCAAGGCATCTAAATTGTGGCTCCTTACTACTTAGGTAGGTGAAGGAATAACTTTCCAACTTAGAGAAAGACAAAAATTTTCCTAAGCGTTTCTAAGCCAGGGGGAGGTTTACGATCTTCCAAGACCCGATCCCTCTATTGCAATGTTTCTTAGGCAATTTAGGGTGGATTGCCTCCGTCTCTGACTCAGCATATCTGTGATCACACTAGATGAGTCTTACCTTTTGTCTTAGCCTTTGAAATCCATGGAGCAGAATGGACCAGGACTAGAGTACAGAGTGACATGGAAGCCACAGGGAGCCCCCGTGGAGTGGGAAGAAGAGACGGTCACAAACCACACCTTGCGCGTGATGACGCCTACTGTCTACGCTCCTTATGATGTCCAGGTCCAAGCCGTCAATCACCTTGGCTCTGGCCCTGAGCCTCAGTCAGTGATTCTGTATTCTGGGGAAGACTGTAAGTGATACACCTGAAACCGCCAAGCACCTCTTTCATGTATATTGCATTTCTATTGATGAACATTTTTGAGCAACTACTGCATGCAAAGAGGATATACTAGCTGTGGGAGATTAACAGAAATATAACACTTGAGGGTTGACTGTAGGATAACTACTGCATGCAAAGAGGATATACTAGCTGTGGGAGATTAACAGAAATATAACACTTGAGGGTTGACTGTAGGATAGCTGATCACTATAGAGTGGTAAGGAAGTATGTTAAAAGTTTTAATTTTATTCAACTTCCCAGTAAACCCATTTCTATATTAAAATCAAAGATGAGTAATCATCACTGTAATTAGTTGATCAGTATAACTGTCATATGGTTTCCAGTGACATTTGTCCTTACTTATCAAAGACTTCCTAACAACCATCTGCTGCCATGCACTGGCCTCACTCACTGTATGTCTGGAATCTTCCTCATGCAGATGAGATGCAAACTGAGATTTGTATATAGAATTACACACACACAGTTTTGAGGTACTACTGATATGCTCATATTATTAAATACTTAGACCATAATAACAAGTAGGTTATTGAAAAAAGGAAAGATGCTCTATTTCATGTCATTAAGGCATTACTCTCATTATTCTTCCAGTGTCCAGAGTAATATTTTGATCCAAGAATGGAAGGTTGAGAATGTGAAATGACTTAACTCCTTATTTGCCTGCTACCTAAATTCTTCTACCCGAGTACACCAGAAACATCACTGTGAACTAAGATATTATTTATCTTGGCTACTCTGCATTTGGCTTATTCTTCTATACTTAGTTCTCTGTAGAATGGGGATAATACTACTACTTTATTGCATTGTTTTCAGGATTATGTGAGCCAATCCAACATTGCCTACACTTAGCATATGCTCAGTTAGCTTTTGTTCCCCAAAGATTGATCAAATTGTCAAGTAATTTTAGTAACATTGTTTAGTTCACCTGCCTCTAAAGGCGAGATACCCACAGAGTATTTCACTGGCCACTGTTTCTAGTAACATTGCCCCTGCCTGGAGAGCTGCATTTCTCCTAGAAACCTATTAGGGCCCTGAAACTCCTGCGAGTTGAGAAATTCTCTTGGTTCCATTTGGAATTGATTTCCTAAGAGTGCTTTGCTCAGATTAAGCATTATGAAAAATCACCTTTTGAAAAGGGGATACAGTCACATTTAAAGGTTATTGAAAACTCATGATTCTTATGTGCTTAACAGATCCTGATACAGCTCCAGTGATCCATGGTGTGGATGTTATAAACAGCACCTTAGTTAAAGTTTCCTGGTCAACAATTCCAAAGGACAGAGTCCATGGACATCTAAAAGGATATCAGGTTTTTATTATAGATTTTCTTCTTGTTGCTGAATAAATATCTTAAATGCAAATAAGAACTGATCTCAGAAGAAGCTACAAGAGCATCTGCCACCATGGCCAAAATGTTAAAGCATTCCTATTTCCATTGCAGATAAATTGGTGGAAAACAAAAAGTCTGTTGGATGGAAGAACACATCCCAAAGAAGTAAACATTCTGAGGTTTTCAGGACAAAGAAACTATGGAATGGTTCCTTCTCTAGATGCCTTTAGTGAATTTCATTTAACAGTCTTAGCCTATAATTCCAAAGGAGCTGGTCCAGAGAGTGAGCCTTATATATTTCAGACACCAGAAGGAGGTAAGAATAACAGTGGACAATAATGCCAACAATGGGAATTATGCCATGGGCAAATTAAACATTTCCTTCCTTACTAGTAGTTAATTAATATGTACTCCATATGAGTTAGCTTCTCAATTTCTATAAAAAACTGTAATCTAATGGATATTAAAAAAAAGAAACTTACCAATTTATAAGTGTCTCTTCTTGATCTTCTGTTTTCTAGTACCTGAGCAACCAGCTTTTCTGAAGGTCATCAAAGTTGATAAAGACACTGCTACTTTAACCTGGGGACTACCTAAGAAACTGAATGGAAACTTAACTGGCTATCTATTACAGTATCAGATAAGTAAGCAGAAATTTGAATTGGGTCCACCTATTAATATTTCATTATTGGTTGAGTATTTGGTTTGCTATTCTGAGAATCTAATGATGGTGGTTTGTAAGCTGGCATACTACCTTAACAACAAAGGGGTTTGTAAATTGGCTTGCAGACCAAATCCAGCCTGCTGCCTGTTTTCAGAAACAGGCCATACATGTCCACTCATTTACATTTGTCAATAACTGCTTTCTCACTACAGTGGCCAAATTGAGTAGCTGTGGCAGAGATTACATGGCTCACAAAGGCTGAAATATTTACAATATAGTTCTTTTCAGAAAGGTTTACCAATCCCTGAATCAGAGGAAAAGTCAGTAGGTACCAGAGGGTATATATTTAATATTTATGCATAAGAAGCATTGAGAATTAAGAAATGTGCCAAAGAAAAGCATTAGTAAATGAGGTAACAGAGATTCAGAGCGCATGTAACTTCCACCCTGCACTTCTTTTGTCTCCAACACATGCTTCTGGCCTCAACCTTAAGCATACTTCTGTTTGTAGAAACCTCTGTGGATAGCCCGCTGGTATAGCACATTGTATTGTGAGCCTTGAGTTGTTTTGCCTCATTACTCAGACTGGGCTCTGCCCTTGTGCTGCTGTGACATTTGGTTGAAAACACGCTTATACAAAATCAGGTTATTTTTAATCATAGTGCCTTCCATGTGTAACAGTCTTTACATCTAAGCATCATCTCAAAGTGGAAATTAGGAAACTGAGGTCATAGAAAATTTTAGATTTTGAGGACATGAATTCCATACCCGAAACCCTAGGACTGTGCTGCTTGCAAAAGCCATCTTGATGATGGTCTCAATGAGCTATTCTGCGTTCAGGTAGTTCAAAGCTTGTAGCAATCCAGGGCACGTATGAGTTTTAGCTCCTAAGGTCTGTTCTGAGTTGGGCCATATAGTTACATAGATACAGGCATAATCCCAGTAGAGGTAGCATGTTAGCATTTTTTGAGTGTTTGCTCAGTAGCAGGATCAGTACCAAGTGCTCTCCCCATATTTTTTCATTAAAATGGAAAATATATGAGGGATGTATTTTAACTACTTTGTGGATGTCAGAATTGAGGCACGCAGAGTTCACCTAACTAGAGCCATGTAGTAAAGTAAGTATTAAGCAGGATTCCAGCCTAAATCTGTCTGATTCTCCATGCTGAGCTCTTAAGCCTACAGTATTCTATGAACAGGTTTTCAAATATATAGACAGCACTGAAGAAATACTTGAAGACTTTTAAACTGTTAATTTGTTTGGTAAAGGTATGATTTATGTATCTGAAGAGTAAAGAAATTCAACATTAATTTCAACCTTTGTGTTGATTTGTATGTAAGATTTAAATTTTTGTTAAAAAACAAGTTCTTAGAGAAAAGGCTGGAATGTTAACAACTGCAGTGATTATCATACTCCTTGATATATGGATTTTTAATCAAATGATGTAATTGTACACTTACTTTGCTTTCTGTTAAGGTATTGAAATATTTTTGGATAACTTCTCTCTTTCCGTTGCTTTGTATGTTCTAAATAGTTGTTGATTGTGTGTATGAGAGCTCTCTATATACTTCTCTAAATTTGTAGATTGATTACTGTAGTTTTTCAATGGACTTTTGTGGTATTTTATAGGAATGCTCTCAAATCTGTAAAGAGTGATTTTTTTTCTAATTTCCAACATGTGGATCTTTGTTTTTCTTGTTCATTGATCTAATTGCACTATATAAACCAAAAAAAGGCATTTTTATGTCGAGTGTGTGTGTTTGTGTGTGTGTGTGCATGTATATATATGTATATATTTTTAACCTATGTGATATGTTGGACTAGCATCAAAAGGATTTATCTAGCCCTTCCCTTGCTACTAATGGCTGCACAATTTTGGGATATGTTTCGTTTCTTGGACTATTTTTATGGTAATCCCATTTATGGTAATACCATAAATCCCATGGTCTTGATGGTCCAAATTGTTTGAAAGATGCTGTCTAATAATTCATCTTTTTCTGATTAGCACTTGGCATAGTTCTTAGTATATAGTAGGTATCTTATAATATATAATTTATTAATCAGTTTATTGGTTCTGCATATAATGAGGACTTATTTGGTGTCTCATATTAAACCAGAAGCCATGGGAGACAACAAATCATTGGGGCACCTGGGTGGCTTAGTCAGCTGAGCATCTGACTTCGGCTCAGGTCATGATCTCACAGATTGTGGGTTCAAGCCCCATGTCGGTCTCTGAGCTGTCAGCACAGAGCTCAGAGCCTCCTTCAGATTCTGTATCTCCCTCTTTCTCTACCCTTGCCCCGGTCATACTCTGTGTTTCTCTCTCTCTCAAAAATAAATAAACATTAAATTTTTTTTTTAATTAAATGAATTTGGACAAAACATTGTCCAAATTATTCTGCTAAAAGACTAAAAGCGCTTACGTGAAAGATTCAATGAATATATAATATGGGAGGAAAGTCCATCATTTTTAATAGGTATAATGACAGTGGAGTGATTCACTCCAGTGTGGCAGAGTGATCAAGAACATGGGCTCTGGAGTGGAAAGGCTGTGGTTTGGATTCAAATCTTGGTTTGCGAGTTACTAGCTCTGGATTGAGGCAAGGTGTTTATTCTTGCTAGACCTCAATTTTCCCATGTATGATATTGTAATAATAATTATGTCCACATCATAGAATTGAGTAAGTTGTTGGCCATTAATCATTAAGGTAGTGCCTTGCATACCACAAGTGTATACAGAATCAAAAATAAGGAACAACACAAGTTGAAGTGTTAAGAGTATGAAATCTAAGGCATTGCTGTTCATGTTTATTTCTTTAGTAAATGACACCTATGAACTTGGAGAACTAAATGATATCAACATTACCACCCCATCAAAGCCCAGCTGGCGTCTCTCAAACCTCAATTCGACTACCAAGTACAAATTCTACTTGAGGGCTTGCACTTCAAAGGGCTGTGGAAAACCAATCACAGAGGAAGGCTCCACATTAGGAGAAGGGAGTAAGTGCAAGAGGTTCCTGCATGCTGTTTTTTAAATTGCTCTGAAGGGAACATACCATGCTATCCCTTGTGAATTAGAAATGATTGTGGTCTCAATCTGTTTGACCTTTTGTTTTCCACTGATACAGATACAAAATTTATTTCTCTTGTGTGTAAAGTTCACATTGACTCAATTTCTACACAACAGCATGAAACTATAGCCTCAGTGTATATAAGGTCAGGGACTATAATTTTACTTAATTAAAATAGGAGTATGTAAGTCCATGAAGTTATTCATAAGGTTAGTAGAGGGATATTTTTCTTTCGGAAATTTTTCATAACGAAAAAATTTTGCCTCTTGTCCTGGTAGACATTTTGTAACAATGATCTAATACATTTAACTTCCATGTCTTGACTCATATATATAGACATACATACAAACGCGCGTGCACGCACACACACACACACACACACACACACGTATATATATTGATTCATGTATCAATTTAATTAACTGTTTACTGGTTGATGTCAAATACTGACTTGGAAATGACCCATCAATCTCTGGTTTCATTTGTGTAAGTCTGCGAATTCAGTTGTACTTTTCTGGTTTGTTTTGTTTTGTTTTTTCCAACTCAGACCCATTTTCCTTCCCAAATTGTTTCAGCAATTATAATTTTAGCAGTGTTTTTGCTAAGCTTAAAAGGAGAGAAATTAAGAAGTTAGGGCCAAAAAATGGAAATGAAACAGAGGAACTGCTGCACAGATATAAGTTAAAAAAGAGGGCTTTGTATAGGATTCAAGTTGATTGGACCTAGAAGGATATTTGAGGAAGACAAGAAGGAAAAGGAGATGGCAGGAAGGGAAATATAATCATTTGTTTATTTTCTACTGTATGTTAGCCATTGCTCTGGATGCTTTTCCAAATTTTAGATCAGAAAAGAAAGGTAGATTCAATAGAAAAAGGCAATAGCAATGGGAAAGACTAAATTGTAACTTATAAAGTATGTATATTATTTTAAAATATATCCAAGTGTATATGAATCACTGTAAAATAACTGTGTATGAATGGTTATGCTCTGATCTTTATTATCTGTTTCTCCTTATTGTTCCTACTGTATTTACACGGTGAAGGCTTTATGTTTTCCTCGGATACCCTAAATACTCAAAGCTCCCTTTTATGGGAAAAGTGTATGTATTCAAATAGTTTCTCCCAAGAAACCCACAAATTATTCCCATGAACAAACGAGACACCATGTTGAATGAAGAACTCAAAAGAGAGATTTAAAAATGATAATTGAGGGGCGCCTGGGTGTTTCAGTCAGTCGAGCCTCTGACTTTGGCTCAGGTCATGATCTCGTAGTTGACAAGTTAGAGCCCCGTGTTGGGCTCTGTGCTGACAGCTTAGCCTGGAGCCTGCTTCAGATTCTTTGTCTCCCTCTCTCTCTGCCCCTGACCTGCTCATGCTCTGTCTCTGTGTGTCTCAAAAATAAATAAACATTAAAAAAAAATTTTTTTAATGGTAATTGAAAACTTTTTAGTAACAAAAAGGATCTCATTTCTCAAGAGGTCAAACTGGCATCAAGTGTTCCATACAAAGAAAAGAAGTCAGAATAGTAGTAATCTAAATGTGCAACTTCCATATTTTTCAAAACAGAGTTTGAGGCATGGAGAGGGTTTCTATTTTGTTAGAATCAAGACCATAATCAATTTTGTTAGAATCAAGACCAGGAGAAATGCTAATCCCATCATTGCTAATTTGCAGCAGGTAAGAAAAAATTCACAAAATCCTCTTAGAAGAGTTATAGTCACCATATGCATATATGGAATTATTTAGAGAATTTGGGTTTGGTCACTTTCATGGTTGAAAATGTTTTTAGCTAATGGAAAATGCTCTTGGTATGATTTTATAAATGATGTGGCATCTTCTTTGCAAATTAAAGATGTAGCTAATGTGCTTGAGTATCTTACAGCATATTTCTTCACTGCCCTATGTCTCAGTAATTTGAAAATGTTCCTTACTAGTATGTTTGTGTTCTTTTTCAGGATTCTGCATTTTCAGCTACTGCCCCTTCCCCAGTTGACACTGATTTCTCTTCTATAGGCATATCTTGCCATATTTACAGGAAAGAAACTATAATCTCTTTTTGCCACTGGATTTCAGCCTGATCTCTGAAAAAGGAAACATACATATATATTTCCACTGAGGAGATAAAGCTTGATATCACAACACTCTAAAAATAACTTTTGTGCAAATTAGAATCTATTTCTCTGTATCTTTCTTCTTGCTCTGCCTAGATAGCACATTTTAAGGTCATCTGGCATTTGTTCAGAGAATGGGATTTGATACACAAGCATTTTTTTTTCTGATTATTTTCTGGTTGTCACTCTGATTTTCAGGTGGCTCACATTCCATAGTCTAAGAGGGGAAAGATGATGGAGCTATTCAGAAATATTTGTGTCCTTATTGGTTTGAACAAAACACTTGCTTTGCTCTATTGTTCAAAAGCTTGCACTACTTAATATTATACTAATATTTCTGTTTTTCAAAGTCAAGATTAATTGTGTTCTATTTCACTGGTGCTCAATCTTAAAGGCTTTGCTCAACTAATATAATTAGCCTTACTTCTCCCATGGTGACATTTTTTAATGAAGCCCTTTTGTTACCAGTAACTATATCATCAATGTGTATTCAGTGGTTAAAAGTTATAGCCAAATTTTAATGTGTGACATATACCCATTTGAAACAGGGTTTCATAACTTTTAATATTCTCAACATGGATTACAGTATTTTATCTCCAGTGTAAATTATTAACACTTTCTGGTTTACATTTATTATGTTGAGTTGATTCTTAGCAAAACTGTGGATCAAATATAAAGATATTTTGCATATTTTGTTGCAACTTCAGAAATCAAATGTACCTTTAATTACACTTGACTCATATTTTTAACTTCTGTAGGATTCTACAATTAATATATTGCCCTACTCATGTTTCTTTTTTTTAAGTATTAATGTCTTACAATATTTTAAAAATCCCAGTGCATTTCATTTAAATGTACCTATAAACCTGTACTTTATGTACCTATAAAACTGCTTATGTGTCTACAAATTTCAAGTATATAAGATATAACCATGTTATAATGCTATTCCATCAGTACTGATGGAGAAGAACAAAGCATATATATATATATATATATACACACACACACACACACACTCAGTTTCCTGCTAGGTCTGAGAAAGTTCATAATGCACAAAGTGACATTGTATAATTTTTTGAAATCTGTGTTTGGTTTCGAACCATTCATATAGTGCCATTTCATCAACAAGTACATCATCTTTAAAGGACATGAAATAAGTTCATTGCATTTACTCAATTTCAGTGTATTAAGGAAGAAAAGCTTGAAATGTTGATGTTCTTGATCTCCTGATAATTCAAAAACTCTCTGAGAAATAAGTGCTATAAATGGCTTTCCTCTCAAATAACAGGATTTTTTTAACTTTTTTTTTTTTTTTTTTTTTTTTTTTACTTTTCATGTCCTGTTTTTCAACAATTACAATTTATATGATTTAACTCTGTGCATTTCTTAGGTAAAAGTATCGGGAAGATATCAGAAGGAGTAAATCTTACTCAAAAGACTCACCCGGTAGAGGTATTTGAGCCTGGAGCTGAACATATAGTTCGCCTCTTGACTAAGAATTGGGTTGATAACAATAGCATTTTTGAAGATGTAATTGAGACCAGAGGGAGAGGTGAGACATGAGATTGTATTTGGGGCAATTTTAGACAATAAATCTATGTTTTGTAGATTTTTAAATTTTACCTACTTCCTGTATTAAAGATAAAAATGTGGAGTACATTAGCTATAAAGGTAATAGTTTCCATTTGTTTTAGCATACCATTTTTAAATTATCAAAATGAAGAATGTTCCACAAAGTTCCAACATATTCCTTATCATTTTTACCAGACTAGTTGACTAAAAATACCTCCTGCCAATTAACACATGTTGATAACAAAAACTAAAAAGAAAAACAAAACAACATAAGCCCCACAGAAACTCCCTGGCAATCTGCATGTAACCAAGCCAGCTTGTGCTTTTGCTTGCTTGTGCTGCTGTGTATTTCACTTGATCTGCCTCCACTATCCCTTTTTGGTTTTCATCCTCTGAGTCAAATGTAGCTTGAGAGGGCTCTTTCTAAATAAAGACTGCAATGATTTATCAGTATTCTTCCATTGAAATGTCCTTTAAATCACATTGCCTCAAGGGTCAATGAAAGGAAAAATAAAACGGATGCTATTTTGTATGTTTAAAAAATATGTTTCATATTCCCACAAGGGGCATAATCCCAAAGCCTGTTTCTAGTGTTCAATGTGTGATTTCTCTTTATACAACAGAATATGCTGGTTTATATGATGACATCTCCACTCAAGGCTGGTTTATTGGATTGATGTGTGCGATTGCTCTTCTCACACTAATCCTGTTAACTGTTTGCTTTGTGAAGAGGAACAGAGGTGGAAAGTATTCAGGTAAAGCTGTTTCTTAATATCCTATGAAGTTATTAAATAGGATTTTCTAGGAGGCGTTCTTCTGACACATTTTTTGTTTTTTAAGTTACACATTTAAGTCAAATTTATGTTAGCACATTAGATATGCAGTGTACTGAAAGGAAAAAATATCCTAAATTAACTAACCAAAGGATATATGGTCCAGAATATTATTTTCAGATGGTTACTTGTTTTCTACTTTCTAGTATTTAGATAGTCTCTAAGGAAGCTTATCATATTTCCAAGCTTCTACTTTCTGTCTGTAAAGTATCAGAGATGTTGAGAACACTAATCACTACGCCACACACATACAGTTTGTCTTAAGAGGAAGGGACCCATTTATAGCAAGCCTTGCCACATATTTATGGTGCAGAGAATGCATGCACTAGCATATTCTAACAGTTGTGACTCCGTCAGCCAGCTTTGTTAGAGTTAACCATGGCTGGGAATGCTTTTCTTATGACCATGACATATATTGAATACACTGGCTCCTGCATTAATGTACATAAAACATAAATAAAAACCATCATAATTAAATAATGGTTGGCTTTAATTCAACTTTCAAATTTATTTGATCTTTTTCAGCTATCCATATTGTGTTGTTGCTCTTATTAGCATTCAAGATGCTTTTACATAACGGGAAAGATTTAGAACCTCCTCCTATTAGTTTGATGATGTTCAGATTAGTGAGAAGTTCTTTTATTGGCTTATGATTCATCTAGCAAATATTTATTGGGAACAGATATGTATATTGAACATTCAAACAAACAAAAGCATAATTTCTAAATTTTTACAAAATGTATGCATGGAGAGGTGCCTGGGTGGCTAAGTCGGTTAAATGGCCGACTTCAGCTCAGGTCATGATCTCACGATCCGTGAGTTCGAGCCCTGCCTCGGGTTCTGTGCTGATAGCTCGGAGCCTGGAGCCTGCTTCTGTTTCTCTGTTTCCCTCTGTCTCTGCCCCTCCCCCCTTCGCACTCTGTCTCTCTCTGCCTTTCAAAAAAAATGAATAAATGTTAAAAAAAATTTTTTTTAAAATGTATGTGTGGGAATTTATGTAATTATCCATCTCATTTTTTTTCCTGTGAACCCTGAATTATTATGAAGTAGATTTTCAATAATTAATGAATGTCTGAGTTAGTTAATTGGAAATTTTAAAGAGATAGAACATCCTCTTCTGAGTATCCCCAACAAATAGTCTCTTGTGAAGTGTGGCCCTATCCAAATTTTAAAGAATGATGGAAAAGAAAAAAAAAAGTCAGCAGTTCACATTGTAGGATGGGTAAAAGAATCTTTTAGGTCTCTGCAAGTAGAAGTACAAGATGCCATGAAGGATTTTTGTTTGAGTTTTCCTAGTTGTCCTGTGTCCCACTACTTAGAATAAATCAAATTTAAAATGTCACCGTAGATAGACCTGAATATTCTGATTATTTGAGGCAATTATGAATATGAGTGAGAAGAGGACGGTCAAAGGTTGACTCACTTTAGTGACATAGATCTGGTATGATCCCGTGGCATCTTCAAAAAGTTTTGGTTAGTACAATGTAGATCTAGTAATTTGGTCTTCCCTAAGAAACCGTAACTTAAGTTTTACTCTTCCAGTAAGACTCATTGCCCACATAATACTGAATAGCCACACGATGGTTTGCAACAGGCTGTAATTCTGATGATAAATCAGGAGAATCCAGGAACTCCTTTTCCTTTTTTGCTTAAACAAAGAGGTAACTGATGGGTTGTAGATACAACCACAAAAAACAAACAAACAAACAAACAAACACCCTTGACTCCTAGTATCTAAGAACTGGAGCAGTGCTTCTTACTGATGATCTATCTTTAACTACATTATTAATATGTCTTTAAAAATTATTTGTATTACTTCCCCCTCTATTTGTGTTTTAGTGAAAGAAAAGGAAGATCTGCATCCAGATCCAGAAGTTCAGTCAGTAAAAGATGAAACCTTTGGTGAATACAGGTAAACAGTGTCCTTTCTCAAAATGTATTAAAACATTCACTCATGAGGTTATAAGCTTAAAAATACAAAAACAAACAAGTATTTCTTGTTAAAATAAAGTTTATACTACTATCTTGTAGTGCCTTTTTAAAGAATAGTTTGTAGGAGCACCTGGGTGGCTCAGTCAGCTAAGCGTCCATTTCTTGATTTCCACTCAAATCATAATCTCACAGTTCGTGAGATCAAGCCCTGTGTTAGGCTCTGTGCTGACAGTGTGGAGTCTGGTTGGGGTTCTCTCTCTCTGTGACTTCTCTGCACCCATACGTTCTGTCTCTCGACATAAATGAACACTTTAAAAAAAGCAATGGTTTGTAAAAATAGGATCTACTTGAGTGATAGTAACCAAACTTCTGGGTGCACAGGTGGGCGTAACTGCAATCTAGGTAGATGTGAGTGTTAGAAGACTTTTCTTAAAGCTCTGTGTGCAATGCAAAGGATACCATTTTCATTTAGAGTGATTATCTATTTGGAGTTTCTAGAACGTCTTGAAATCTCTAGCATGGCCATTAGGAACCCAGGTTGTATTCAGTTTATGTCCATAAACATGTATTCTGTATACCTTTATTTACTTACAAAGGTGAGTAAGTTACACATCCTGTCCTCTAGATGAACCCAGTCTGCAGAGGAAAAACTTACCTATGCAAATCACTGTAATTAAGTAAAGAGAATAAGAGAGGGCAGAGAAAAGAAGAGCAGCTCTGTCAGCCCTGGAGGGATGCTGATAAAGGATCATCCAAAAGAGATAAGATAGGTTTTATAGATGAAATGGGTTGTGTTACTATTAACAACTGGGTAGAGCATGGCCCAACTTAAGACAAAAACGTGTATGGGGTTCCTGTGTGGCTTGGTTGGGTTCAGCATCTGATTCAGCTCAGGTCGCGATCCCAGGGTTGTGGGGTCGAACCCCGCATCTGACTCCATGCTGAACATGGAGTCTGCTTAAGATTCTCTTTCCCTCTGTCCCTCTCTCCTTCTCTTGCTCTCTTTCTCTCTCTCTTAAAAAAATTAAAAAATTAAAAAAAAAGCATGCCAGACCTGGGAGGAATTGCAGGATATCCGAATGAGGGAGGGAGTTCTTGAGATTGTGTTAAACTTCTCATTCTGCTGTTTTTGGTCACCATCTTCCTCTTTCCACCACCCTCCCCATTTCTTAGCCATTTGTACTTGAGATGGCATTGTTTTCCATCAGGTCCTTTGTGTACTGCAGCCAAGAGAGTTGCAACGCCCAGGCTCATGTGGCCTTTATCACACAGGAGGCCAGAATTCACATCAGAAAAGAGACTTGATTGACTCTAACTGGCCCATCCCTGGATCCATTTCAGTGAAATGGAGCAATGTGATTAGCTGACCTGGGTTAACCATGTACATCTGAGCCTCCTTATAGGCTCTATGCTAATTTTTCTTTTGTCCACTTATCAAAAGCTCTTTTTATATTTTTACATTTCTTGATTACTCACTTCAACTTCTCTACAGAATAAGGATCATTAAAGGGAGAAGAAGGAAGGAAAGAGGGGAGAGAGAAAAGTAGAGAGAGATGGAGGGAAGGAGGGAGAGAGAGAGGAAAACTTGAAACGTCACAAATTTAAAAATTGTGACTCAGATTCCATGAGGCAAGAATCATTAGGAGCCTATGGCAATTGTTTAAAATATATTTGAAATACGGATCTTACTGGTTCAGTTTTATAGGGAAGAAAAAAGCTATGATAATGTCTTGCTCAAAAACTCATTCCTCCATACTTTGCTGCCTGATAAAGCCATCCACTTCACTGTTTAACCTGGCATCCCATTAACAAAATTATTTATTAATATTTTAATTAAATCTACTTCATCTCTTAATGTTTTCCATCATCTTCTCCCAAAACATGTTCATCCGGAAAATTATCTAGTCTCCAAGCCATCCCAGGAGACAGTTTTACTGGATGATGTTCTTGCTCATGACATGACTTGTCATCCTTCCAGCTTCTAGGTGATAGTTTCTGCACCACTTGCTGCCCGGTCCCTAAGCTCATGCCACATTTTTGTTTTTGTTTTGTGACTATAAGCCTCCTGATTCTGGAGCCAATTACTGTATGAGTCAGGAGAGCCTGGGTAATTCTCGTTTTCTTTCTCAAGTTGTGTGTCCCACACATTTGGCTCTGGTCATCTTGATCATTTAGGAGCACTGCCTGGTAGATGAGCATCCAGGACCACCACAGCAATGGAAATAGAACACAACAAACTGAGCGCCGGCACTGAAGTGACACATGCTGCCTTTGCTCACTCTTCTTGGGTGAAAGCAAGTCACATGGAAATGTATAACACAGAAAGGTCAGGAAGGTGCCACCTTGCCCTGCTCTAAGACAGCCGAGAGATGGACCTATCTGATGAACAACACTGATTGCCAAAAATTATAAAGTGCTAATCATATTCTAATTATAGAGTTTTTTTCCAAATTCTTCCTTTTTAAAATTTTATAAGATCATTTAACTTAGTATCCAGCATTGTAGTGTGATAGTACTTAAACAAGATCTTGATCCAGAAATTTAGAATACCGTATCACTTGATAGACATTTATAGACATTTTAGTAATAAATTTAGGATACTATAAGTGTTTATGTTCTAAAAGTGCCAGCCATGTAAAAGAAAAAAATTTCAACCAACTTGAATTTATCAACTGTATTAAAGAAAGTTCTCTGGTTACCAGAAACAGACTTTGATTGATTAACCCAATTAAAAGAGAAAATTTTGGAAGGATACAGAATAAAAGGTAAACACGAGAGATCAAGATTTGATGACTGGGAGTTCGAAAAGTTCAGGAAATCAAAGGGAATAACATTATCATCTATATACGTCAACAGATTGAATGTCTGACTGTCTCAAAACTCCCATTTTTAAAGTGTTGTGGATAAAGAAGTGTTGTGGATAATAGAAAATGCTTTCTCAGTTCCTCAGAATGACCCAAATAGGTTATGACTTTTTAAACATTTATTTGAGAAAGGGCCATTTAGGGTTTGTGTGTCCACAATGTTGATGTGAATGTTTTGAAAATTGTAAGACATATTAGCACATATGCACGAGTTTTGCTTTATGTGAATATCTTATATTAGATTTTGCTGAATTGTCTTTTATTTTGTAGCGACAGTGATGAAAAACCTCTCAAAGGAAGCCTTCGATCGCTTAACAGGGATATGCAGGCCACAGAAAGTGCTGACAGCTTAGTCCAGTATGGAGAAGGAGATCACGGTCTGTTCAGTGAAGACGGATCCTTCATTGGCGCTTATGCTGGATCTAAGGAGAAAGGATCTGTTGAAAGCAATGGCAGTTCCACAGCGACATTTCCACTCCGGGCGTAAATGTACCACATGTACAAATCAGTGGTTTCGTATCAACTTTCCATATTTATCTGTTCAAGGGAGCAAGAACTTTCACATAGGAATAGAAACGTATTGGCTTAAGATTTCATCCAGAATTTGAACATCTTGCAGTCATGTCGAGAAAATAGCACTGCCTTGAAAAAGTAAACTACCAAGCACTCCAGGCCTGTATTGTTTGTTTTGTTTTGTTTTGTTTTTCAGGTGCTGAAAATTCAGAACACAAAACAAATCCTGTACTTAGATTCACCTCAACTGAATCCAAAGTATCCATTCAGTGTACTCCATGTTTGCCTGGTTTTACTGGTCATTGTGTTTGCATTGTTATTGCTACCTTGTGGTTTTTCCTCTGTGTGCACATTTGTATTCAGTCTCTGAGAACTGTCTTAGTGACTTTGCTTCACGACAGGTAAAAAGATGGGAAGCAAACCGGTTATTTAAAATGTAAAGAGGAATATGAATGTCTTATTAAAATGGTTCATTGAATATATACAGTCTAAATCTATTATTTAAATTTTTTGTAGCAGGAGTCCTAGATAAACAATCAAGTCGTATTTATTGAGCGCCTAACTGTTTGCCCAGAGATGGTCATGTTTAAACAGAATTCTAATTTTTTCAGTTTCAACACGAATTTTTTGGGTATATCACTTATGACATCTAGAACCATCTTTGTTTTTTGTTCTTTTCTTGGACTAAATTCAGCTGAAAAGGAAGTGGTGGTCAGAAGGTTATCTTATGAAAGAACAGGCCAAGGTTTCCGGGCTGCTGGCGTCTCCTAGCTATATCTATTTAATATCTTCATTTCTAAATTGACCACTTTGACCTTTTTTCTATGTTTATATAATGGTATGCTTGCATCTATTTCATGAATGCATTGTACATATTATGTTAATATTTACACAATTAAAAATACAGATGTGTTTTATTTTGAAGTGAGAAAAAGAACATTAACAGGCATGTTTGTACAGCTAAAGTATATAGTAAGATAACATTTTGCATCATTCCACAGCTACAACCAACAACATGAGGTTCCAAAACTGAAGACTTTGTATAAAGCATTTGGGCTTTGTTCTTATATTGCTTTTTCCTACAGTCTCAAAATAAAATATCATATAAATATTGAGGGAAATGTTTTCATATTTTTCAAAATAAGTTTTTATTGTTGAGTATCTTCCTACCCCAGCCCCCAAAAGAAAAACTGTTTACAGTAGATATTTCTATATAGAGGTTTGCTTTTCACATTTTAAACATCCTTAAGGTGGGATCTCTGTTCCTCTGTCAAAGTCAGCGCAAATTCAGGGAATTTATTTTCTGGCATGTGGGCCACTAGTCCTTCTAAAATTGTACATGGAAATGGCTTAAAAATATTATGAAGGACTGTGCATGCGTGCCAGTAAAATCTGGTGTTCAACTTCTCACTTTATGGAAATATTTTTTAACCCTACCATGAAATTCTTAATTATGTTTAAGTGAAAGTGACTCACAGATTTTCCTTTATGTTTTGAACTGTAGCTATGGCCATACCTTGTGAAATCTTGACTTTGATTTATGCAGCCCACTGTATTTCTGGTGGACTGAAATTAGGGATGTTTATAGTGGTCAGTGCAGTAATCCACATGGAGTACCTAATGGTCATTTTTTTTTTTTACCTTGTGTGTCCTCCAAAATGCATAGGCAGCAAAAGAATGTCTTAGTTGAAACACTGTGTCATGGGCTCGGAATTTGACCAAACTCCCAGAAGTCAGAGTTTCCAAAGGAGAGGGCGTCTTGGTCCTCCCTGTGTGTGAGGGTCCACACTTCCATTAGTGCACCTTGAGTTTCATCCCCATCAGATTTCTAAAGCATTTTCTGGAGGAAGAATCCTCATGTTTTGACATACCTGGGAGGAATTTCTCGTACTCAGCCATTGATAAGGCCAAGATTGGGACTTTTGCGTTTAGTTCTGCTGTTATTCTGGTTCCTTTTCTTTGTCATCAGCCCAAACGGTTTTAAGAGAATCATGCAGGTTGGAAATACTCTCCAGAAAGCATTAGAAGTAGATTTCTTTTAAATTTGATAATCTTTAAATTAGAAGTTAACACAAATACTGAAGTGTTTGATCTTCCTAGACCTCAGTGTTTCCCTTTAGCAGTATGAGTAACAGGGATGTTCCTGCTCCTATTTTTCTCAAAGACCAAAACTTACTTACAGATACGAAGCCTGAGATTATGTTATGACTGCCTTTTGCTGTTATTTTTTTATATGTTTTCTTAATACCATTTGGCTTCTACTACGAATCTTCAGTGCAGAAGAATTGGTTCATAACTAACTTTCTCTGTTAACTGTCAATATTATTTTAATGTAATAGATTGTATATAATCTCAAGGATTGTTGGTGGGGATGAGTTCCTAGAGAACTGTCCAAGAGTTGGCAAAATCCAAGTTCTCTTCCTGGTTCCAGCGCTGATCTTGTACATAAACCTTAGGCACGTTGCTTGACCCCTTTGCTTCATGCTGTCTCAACTATCAAGTGCTAATGATTATCTCAGTTACCTTACCTTTGTCACAGGGTGTTCTTTTTTATGAAGAAAAATTTGAAAACGATAAAAGCTAAGATGCCTTGTAACTTCATAAACAAACCGTTAATCCAATGATGTATCAAAAGTCACCCCACACATACCAACTCAACTTTTTTCCTGTGAGTACATAAATATATTTTTATAGAAAAACAAATCTACAGGAAGTAAAATCTACTGTTCAGTGAGCAGTATGATTTGCACATGCCATCAAAAATTATTAATCAGAAAACAAGTAAGCAGGGTCTTTGCTATACAAAAGTGTTTTTCACTAATTTTGCATGTGTATTTATAAGAAAATGTGAATTTGGTGGATTATTCTATTGGTGTAAAGGCATCTGATATTTTAGATGTACCCATGTTTATAAAAGTGTAAAGCACAATGAAATTATGCTGGAAGTCTCAAATAATATTTTTTCCTATTTTATATTCATGGAAGAGATGAGATAGAGAGAGAACGATAATGAGAAATGTTGGTGTGTTTTTCTAAGCATTTAAAACATAATTGCCAATTGAAACCCTAAATATGTTTACATGCCATTAACATATGATTCTTGTAACAATTTTAAATTGATTATAAAGGGACTGGGTTTGTAATCTGTGGTAGTATATATCCTAGTGTTCCCATAGTGAAATAAGTAGGGTTGAGCCAAAGCTTAATTTGTTTTGTGTCTTAAATTGTTTGATTACATCATCAAAAGAGATGAAAGGTATGTAGAACTGGTTTACCTGATTACTTTTTTTTTTTGGCTTAGATTAATATTCGTAGTAGAACTTTATTAAAATGTGTTTGTATAGTAGGTGGTGTTTGTATTATGCTTATGAATATGTATGGTTTAAAAATATTTTCATTATACAAGAAATTCAACTTTCCAAATAAAAGTTCAACTTCATGTACTCTAAAAATGTTTGTATACTTTTCTGTCCAGATAAGAAGAATCAGAGTTTACATATCAATCTTGCTTCAGTTGCCTGTGATCCCAGAATGAAGTATAAATTGATTAAGTATGAATGACATAGAAATAAAAGCATTTTGATTTGAAGGACTATACATACAAATAGGCCATATAATAACAACATCTACAAACTGTAATAGGCCAATAATTCTGCACTTAATGATAAATGTGAAATTAAGATGAATGTATATATTCATTTGATTGTTTTTAGAACAGTGTAGACATGTCAATACTCAAGAAAATGCCCAATATACTACACTTTCAAATAAGGCTAACGAGTAATTGGGACACCCAGACAATCTACTGGAAAGTGTGATGTTTGAAAAGTGTTTTATGTGTGCTAAACATGTTACATACATTATCACATTTAACCTCTAAAACATCTTCTGTTCGTATAATTAAGGCACAACATGGTTAAAATAATGTGGTGAGTATAACCAGGATGGGCTCGAGGTGGAAATTAAACCCAGTGCTGTTTGACTGTAAACCCAGGCTCAGAATCCTTATTCCAGTATGTATTCTTTTATCTCTCACTCCACCATTTATCTTAGAAATGCTAAGAAGGGTAAGTTTGAGTTTAATATTGCCCTGGTGATCGTGTTTAGAAACTTCTTGGTTTTAAGATACGTGATCAAAATGTACAACAGGGGAAAACAACATTATACATATAAAGCAACTGAATGTGTGTAGCCTAAAACGCAGTAATTGAAATAAATTGATAAATTTGCTGCCTTACAATTCTGCCAAGAGGAAAACATGGCATCCAAACTTGTTGGACTCTGGAGTTCTGTGAAGACTCAATGTTAGGTTTCTCTTATTTCTCTAATCTATCTTACCCATCAGGCTTTGATTGTCATGTGCAGACACATGACCTCAAGGTATTTTTAGCCTGGGATTGTCCATTTATCTGAGGCTTTCTATTTATGACTTCCTGCTTGACATTTCTTTTCCTAATGTTTGAAGGCTATTTCAAACTCAGTGTTTCAAAAGTGAGTGAATGACTTTCCCCTTCCAAACCTATCCAACACCCCTCGACTGTGCATACAATGCAATGATTTTCAGCAGTACTTAAGCCATAAACCTATCCTTACCAAGCTTTCTCCCTTTCCCCGTGCTCAATCCATGACAAAATCCTGTTGATAGGATGGCTTATCTATTTCCTGGATCTACTCACTGCTGTGTACTGTGATCATTTGGCTGAGCCACTTTTATACTAACTGGTCTGTGTGCATTGCCTTCCTCTCCACAAACTTTTGATCAGAATACAGAGAGCATAATACTTGAAGTGCATATCTATTCATGCTGTGTCCCTATGATGACTCCCCAAAATGACTTTCCAGTTCTTAAGATAATGACAAAAATCTTTAGTAAGTCTTCAGCATTCTGCATGGTCAGACCCCTACTAAGCCCCACTCCCATCATTCACCATTCTCTCCTTCCTCTCTCCATTTCTGACATAATGATTATATCAAATACCTCAGATTCTCCAGACCTAGTCTGTATAGTACCAGCCACTTGTAGCATGAGCTGCTCCGAGTGACTACAACAGACTAATTGCATAAGGTAATTAACAAACAGAAGTGCCCATGATGCACCTCTTGCTGGGGGGGGGGGGGGGGGGGGGGGGCTTGTCCCTTGACACTTTGGCATGAGGTACTATGACACCCTGCCTGGTGCCTATTCGTGCTCAGTGTGGAAACATGGAGGAATTAATACCCCATGGAGCAAATGTTTATTCAGTGAAAGACGGGAGGGTGGCTAAATTCCAACCTTCTCTTGTGGCCCCTCCCCACTCCCTCATACTGGATGGTCCTGTGGATCAGAGCAATCATTTGAATTTTAACAGTGTCCATTCCAATAATGTACCTTCTGTTGCTTCTTCCTCTTTGCCTCACTCTTTTCTTCGTGCCTAATGCTAACTTACTAGGATTGTACTCCCTAATAAATTAGTAGCCTGTATACTGATTGCTGCAGGTTCTGTTAGTAAGGAATCCAGGCTGACTCTGTCTTTTATCAGCTCCAAGTATTTGGCAAATTCCTTCCTGTTTTGCATCTCTTAAGTTTCTTACTTCTTCTTCACAGAATCCCTGATTTAGTATCAAGCTTAATGTTTCTTTAGGGAAATCTTCTAAGTCTTCCACAAGTAGGTCAAATCACTATCTTAGTGTATCATAATTTTATATACCTCTCATTTTTTTGTGCTACACAGTTGCAAGTTCACTTTTTGCTATGGCTATTTGATTACTGTCTTTATTTCTGCAATTAGCGTAAAAGTTCTGTAGAGGCAGGAGATGGATGGTCAATTTTACTGGAAATACCAGCCATCTAGCATAGTGTCTGGCTTCTGGTGAACATTTATTAAATATGTGTTAAAGAATGAGAGTCACAAATAATTCCAAATAATGAATGCATTTGAGCAGATTCTAGTCTAGATAGTCTAGAAAGAAGTCTCCATTGGTACCCCTAAGCAATTCTTACCCAGTGTCTTCATCTTAATAAATGACCCACTATCCACTCAGTTACTCAAGCCAAAGCCCTTAGAATCATTTTGGGGTACATTCTTTCCCTCATTGTCCTACATCACCTCCTATCAGTTCTAACTCCAAAATATATATTTAAATGTATTTGTATTCTCTTTTTTTGCTCTCCTCTCCAATGTATAAAACAATCACGGGGAACTTAGTAACCTATAAACCAGAGTATGCTAATGGTTACTCAATGAATGTAGCCAAAACCCCTAATTCCTAGCCCTGTGACCATCTATGAGGTAGCTCCTGCTGCCTTACCAACTTTATCTCATACAGCGTTCCCCCCAAAGTTGGGCTTTGATCGTTCTGCCCATCTCTGTGTTTTAGAGCCCGCTAAAATCCATTTATGTGCCTTAAAGACATTTGCAGTTGCTGTTCTGTCTGGAATGTTCTCCTGAATTTCCTATAAACTGGTTTCCATTCTGTTTAAATGTCACTTCTTTAGGGAAGATGTCTGTGATTATCAACTGTAAAGTAGTCAGGTGATGTTTATGTTCTTCCTTTATATCAATCATTGCTGTATTAATTTATATTCTTGTGTGATTTTTTTTTTTCCATTCCTACTCCCACTACGATGTAAGCTCCATGAGAACAGCAACTTCGCCAGCCTTGTTCACTGCTGTGATACCCAGAATGGGCCCCAGCCTATAACAGATCCCAACAAATATTTGTTCGGTGAATGAGTGAGCTAAGGCACCAAATGGGAAACAATGCAACAAATAATAATAATAAGGGAAAATAACTAATCTGCATATCAAAACATAGTGCCCTGAGTTTTACATTTTAAAAACATTTAGAATATACTAGAGTTACTGGGCTGATGATTATGAAATATATAGAAACATCAAATCATTATGTTGTATACCCAAAACTAATAGAATGTTATGTCCATAAACTCAAGAACAAAAAACTGCAGTCCAGGTCTTACCACAGAAGAAAAAAAAATTTTTTTAAGCTGACACCAAGCCCTCATTTCTTCTTCTTTCAGGAAAGGAAGTTTTCAATGTTTTGTGAAAACAGTTATGTAACTCAGTAATTAACTCAGTAATTCCAGTCACAAGAATCAGTACAAATTTCCTTTTGGGTAAACATCAACAAGTTACATACCAAGAAGTTAACTGCAATACAATATATAGAGAGTAATTATGATAATTAAAATGTTTATAATGTATGTTTGTAATTCCACAGAGAAAATGTTATATTATGAACCATAAATTCCTACTTAGAGTATGAAAGTTAGCTGTGTTTTAAAATTAATTTTTTAAAAAAACATGCTTTTTTGATGAATTAAACAGTGGAAACATCTTACAATAATTCTATTGCTCTAATGAAATATGTAATTAAAAGACTCAACCACTAGATGGAAGTGTTTCAAAGTAATATAAAATGCATACAGCAAGCACCCTTTCCTCAAGGCATTTTTTTTATCTTGGCACTTTTCAAGATTTAAGCATGTATTATGTGTGGATTACTTAGGGATTTTACACTCCATCCTTCACTTCTAAATTGTGGTTTCATTATAATTATTATTGGCCTTCATTAATTCAAGTCTTGTGAGTTACACAAGTCTTCTACTTTTGAAGGGATTGGCATTTTTCAAATCTTAAAGTGTGATAAATTATAATACTTAGGACATTAAAAAAATTAGTTTCTTAGTTTAACATTTTTCTTTCTGGTAGAAACAGATAAAAGTGATTGCTGAATGATTTATATTATTTCAAAACAAATTTGATATTTCACAGTTCTTTAATATATGAATAACTCAGGTACAATGAATGATAAAATAATTTCTGATGACTTTATGTGTAGCTAAATATTAATAGTAGTAGCCATATCATGGGACTGTTTTAAAGATAAAAATGAATTCAAATATGCAAATAACTCAGCTCTGTGAAAAGTGCTAATTGCACATTATGATGTAGTAATTAAATAATTTTATAAAACTGTTAACTGAGAAGGTGTAGTTATAGTCACGTTGATAATTCTGCAGTAAAGAATAGGTTGTCATTTGAAATAAACGATTTTGTCAAGAAAGGTCACTAGGTGAAATCTGAGTTGACATATAACTAAATGAAGCATTTATATCAAAGTCAACTTGAACTTTCACTTCCGTACCTAAAAGTTAAATAATACCCGTATATAACTGGCACCTTTCAGATTAATAGTCCCAAGCTTCAGCAGCATCAGCATCACCTGAAGGGCTTGTTAAAACCTGAGTGCTAGAGTCCATCCCTGGAGTTCGTGGTTCTGTAGATTTAGGGTAGGGCCCAGAGCTCCCAGATGTGCTATTTCCCTTGCTGGTTTGGAGATGGCACCTTGAGAACCACTGACCTACAACAATGCATAGATTTGAAAACAGTTAGGGGGGCCTGAGTGGCTCATTCTCTTAAGTGTCCGGCTATTAACTTGGGTTCAAATCGTGATCTCATGGTTCTTGAGATCGAGCCCCGCGACGTGCTCTGCACTGAAGCCTGCTTGGGATTTTCTCTCTCTCCCTCTCTTTCTGCCCCTCCCTCCCCCCAAATAAATAAACCTAAAAAAAAAAAAGAAAGAATCGGTTAAACTTGAGAAAAATTCAGAAAGAATGAAATCATGTTCCATCAGCTTTCTGGATATTCTTTTCATAGACGTAGCAAATTGACTTTTAGTATGAAAAGTAATAGCATATTCCCTTCATGATTTATGGGCTAAAATCCATTTAGCCATGATTTATGGCTAAAATCCATAATATCTATATTCAATGTTTTGTAATATCTGACAGATGTGTTATTTTTTACCCCAAGAAATGCTGGTCTAGGAAAAATTGTTCAACTCCTGTTGTATTAGATTTTTTTTTTTTAATTAAGCGAATGAAACAGCTCATGTTGATGGACTCTGAGAAGTTATAAAATGGTTGGAAAATTGCTTCAGCATCCATTTTGGTTCTGTGACAGAGCAATCTCATATTTGCTCATGGTTCTCTCCCAGTGTGAGCAGGAAGTCTCTCTGCCCTGGGATAAGCAACACAGAACTTTGTTAAATCCTGCATGACGCTTACTCAGTTCCTACCCCACTCCATCTGCTATTTCTTTAACTCTCAGCAGCTCTTGAAGCGCATACCTCCAAGAGATTAATAATGCAACCCCCTTCTAAATTATCCTACTTCCCAGGATTCTCCAAGCTTCTCTGTTTCACAAATCTGGAGGATGTTTTTGTGTTAATGGAGACACCTAGTGTATGGGAAGACAAACAAAACATGCAGATTACCACGCAGAATGATGTACCAATATAGAACTGTGTTCTACAGAGAGAAAAGCTATATTAGTACTTGTGCCTGAAACTGTAGCTTATCACGGGGGGAATATTCCTCATTCTCTGGGTTTTCTGTGATGTGAGAAAAAATGTACAACTTATGTCGTAGCTGTGGCAGATTCAAATCTGAAACATGTAAACCCAGTGCAGTCACAAAGTAGTAAAATCAAAATTTAAAGACACAGAACACTATTAGTCCTCCTAGAAGTGACAAAGGTCAAGAATGATTAGAATGTTTAGGGTTGGCAAGGGAAGTGATAAAATGTTTATAACTCCTGGTGGAAATACCAACTGGTAAAAAAATAAAATAAAGCAATTTGGCAATATGTACCAAAATGTATACGAAGCCCCCAAATATACTCTAGGAATATAATTAAGAATACTGAATTTTCCCACAATATATATTAAACTGTAAGGGGAAAATATCAATATAATGCAAAGTTTAAAAAACGTCATTTTGAAATAAAGCCTGTTATAAAAATAGCATTATATAGTGACAGAATGTCATAATGGAAACCTCTAGAGTTCATAATCCAGAGTCGGTACTCTGGCATATATAGAAATGGTGCATCTATGTGCACATGTGTGTTTTCTGGGAAAAATCCGTAATAATTTTAATCAGATTCTCAAAGCTGCTCATATGCACAGTTTGGCATTTAAAAGAGGGGCTCTGGGGAATCCTCTGAAGCCCCGTTTATTCACCATCCTTAGGTTGATCTAGGTGATCTAGTCAAGCCTTAGGTGATCACCATTCTTAGGTCATCGTTGGGTGATCTAGTTAATCCCACATTTAATAAAAGGAGAAACTGATGCCTAAAAACAAGTTTCTCAACAGCACTGCTCTAGTTATCCTGCATGGTAAAGTGCATGATACAGCAAATTTCCCTATCTTGTATTTATATCCATGTATCTATATATCTCTCTATATTAAAAGCCTCTGTAACACATTTTTATGTTGGTGCTGTCGCTGTTTGAATTAAAATCCCTTCATAGGAAAAAAATAGGATATCTTGTTTAATATCATTATTTTATAGAATGAGCCCAGTGAAAGGGATGTACCAAAGGTCAGGTTGCTTGTCTGTAGTGATGAAAGCCAAAAGGTAGCCTCTGCTTTTTTTAGGTACATGTGCATCCAATATTTCAGATTCCAAAGGCTGGCTCCCCCACTTCCTAGTTGTCTGACCTAGCAAGCCTCTCAAAATGCAGTTTTCTCATCTGTAAAAATAGCTAAATTTCAGGTTTGTGGGAAGGAATGAGAAAACCAGAACTAAAAATATCAAGGTACAAAACGGTCTCTTACCAAATGGTTGATGGACACTGTAAAACAAATACAAATGCTTGTAAGATATGATGATTGTCATGTGTGAAAGCAAGTTAAGATAATGTCTGTGGTTGTTAAAACGGAGCCTTCCATAACTGGTTATCAAAATATGAATCCCTCATAATTTATGTTATGGCTATTTATAAAATATCTTAACATCTTAACCACTATCTGTTCCGTAAGTTACAGGAAGACTCTTTTTCGGTCGAACTGCTGTCTTTAACCCCACCAGAAGTCACACGTCTTTCTACTCCACTGCTCGAAGTAAAACTTCTCTACCAGCCACTCCCCAGTACAGCCCCCTCCTGATCCACAGGGGATATGTTCCAGCACGATCAAGTGGGTGCCTGAAACTGCAAACGGTACCAAACCCTATATATACTGTGGTTTTTTCCTATACACACCTATAATAAAGTTTAATTTATAAATTAGGCACAGTAAGAGATTGACAACAATAACTAATAATAAAATAGAATGATGACGATATACTGTAATGAGAGTTAGGTGCTCTCTCTTTCTCCCTCTATCTCTTTCTTACAACACCTTATTATACCGTAATACCTGTCTTCTTCCTGTAATAATCTGAGGTGATCAAACACCTATGTGATGAGGTGAAGCGAGGTGAATGGAGGTAGGCATTGTGATGTAGCGTGAGGCTACTCCTGACCTTTGGATGATACCTCGGAAGGAGGATTTGCCAGTGACTGAAACCTGGAAAAGCAAAACCACGGGGGACTCTTGTACTCCAATTGAAATCATTATGTCAAAAATCTTCATTGCCCGCAGCCTTTCTCAGATAACTACCTGGGAGTCATTATAACAGAAACAAGTGGTAGAGGATGGAATTCTCCTAGTGGCCCACTTCTGGGCTTCCCTTGAGTGGGTAGGTCTACATCTTTACAGTTTAAGTGATGATTTTCAGAGTCTAGTGAAACACAGGAGATCTCAACTTCTTCAAGGATTTTAGGACCTTTAATACTTTCTGTGTCACTGTGGGCGAATCGTCACAACATTTATGATCCTACCCATTAAAAGTATAGATTTTTCTTTATTCTTTTCATTACAAAAATTTTTCCTTCTCTGCCAGTCTTGGTGAGATCAGAAGATACATAGAATGCAACTAATTGCTTGTACAACTCCCTCCTGTATAGTCAAGTTCACTGGGACACACATTATGCTGGAATACTGCAGATGGTTAGACACATGGTACCTAAAATGTTATTTATGCTTTGGAACTAGTCACAGTGATGACACTTGCCTAAATAATTAAAAATGCAGATTCTATATCAAACAAAGTATGGGATCATCTCTCTCATGTCACATGGGTTGCAGTACCAAATGAAGAATCATTCATTTCCTATGTATATGTATATATGGCATTACATGATATCGATAGTGACAGCATAATAATAATCAATGATAAAATATTAGCTATTTTTTTCCTCAAAGTATGTCTTAATGGCTTATAGAATGTGAACTGTGAAGTCTGTACAGTTAATGAAGGAATGGAGCTCATTTCAGTCCGGAAGGGAAGGCACACTGAGGTAGGCCAACGAAGAGTGCCACAATTAGCAAAGGCTGCCGTGGACATAGGAATAGGGAGTGGCAGCAGGTACACAGTGTATGTGCCTTTCCCTGGTTTGTGGTTACCAATCGTAGCTCTTAAGAGTCAGAGATTCCTGGGTCTAATTCCTGGCCTCACCACTCACTAGCTAAATAACTAAATGACCTTGAGGGAGTTCCAGTCTCTCAAAGCCTCTATCACTCATTTTCATCAACTGTAATTGAGAAAACCCTCTCTCTCTCTCCTTATCCATCTTTATGGTTATGGTTATTAAATGCCTCTAACATGGTGCTGGCATTTAGGTGAATATTCAATAAAGGGAGGTAGTACTGTTAGCATCACACATGGAAAAAGTAACTAGTCAGTGGAGACATGAAGAATTCATAGCAATCCCTTATCCTCTTAACCCCTCAAAGTCACCCCTTTCAAGGAGGTCTAAAAATAAACGCCCAAAAGCGTAACCTTTGAAGGAGATGTTGTGGCACAGTGGAAGGGCGTGGTGACCTTTGAGGCGTAGGGCCTCAAGAGGAACTCAGACTCTGCCATTTCAGACATTGCTCTTGGGCCATTCACATGGCTGCGTTTCAAATACCTCCCCTCCCCCTCTCCCCCGCTAGCTTCTCTTAAGATTTACTTGTGACCCATTAGCAAAGGTAATTTATATTTAAAAAGTACCATATGTATGTAAAAATAAAGACTTCTAATGTCATTAAAGATACCAGAGAGAACAAAGAATACTACACACCCATTTATACAATATCTGAGATTACTAACATTAACCTCTTGTCACATTTGTTGAAGATTATTTTATTACTGATTACAACAGAACTTCTTCAGGAGGTAATTCTTTGGGTTGAAATCTTTAGATTCAGTGGGAAATAATTCATGCTCTCAAGAAATCGCAGCAACTATTCCCATGGAGAATTAACAGATTTGAAAGTTGATGGTTGCAGTGTTTGCTGAAATTGTAGGGTCATCCACGAAGATCAGGAATGGCCAAGTGATTTCAGAATTAGCTTATAAGGGTCATGGCGTAAGGTTGTTTGGTCTCTGAGTTGTCAACATGAGTCTTAGATGGGTGACTATTTTGTTGGTGTCAGTCATGTGGAAGGAGGGTCTAAGAGTAAAGTCAATCTGAGAATCCAGGAAAGTCCACTTCTGTGAAAGGGATCATAACTGCACTATTTTCCACAGTCATATGGGTAGCTTCCTCCAACCAGAAGAGCTTGTCTCCTGTTTCTCTAATGCAAAATAAGATTAATATCACTCCTTTAACACTTTGGGATGTCAAATAATAAATGAGAAAGCACTGTAACATTCTCCTTGCTAACATCTGCTATTCTCTGGTTTTTACTAAAAGAAGCTGCATATTGTAGCCACAGTGCCCTCCCACTGTTTACGCTCCATTTACAGATGGCAGAAGGAAGTTTATCTGTAGTGTACAGTCTGTGCATATCATTATGATGAGTTGTTTCAGCTGGGAAATCAGTATCTAAAAAAGACCGTGACTTTTGGTGCCAAAAATAAGCATTTATCACTTAAAAATTTCAGAGAAGCCAAAGTCTTGCCATCCGTCTCAGGGTACACACATCAGATGGTTACGGTGACTGTGAAAGCTCATTATGCAGTGTTCCTACTGGTGAAACATCTGACTTGGACACTTTCCTTCTCACCAGAAAACCGTTTTGACTTTTCTTTAGACCGAAAGACCTGTGCAATTCTGATTCTATTCCTCTCCCAATAATCACACTTCACATTGATTTACTAGACAGTGGCTTCCTTTCTATGACCACCCAGATTACCATGTCTCAAAGAAGCTTCCCTAGAGCCCTGGCAGCCCACTCTGTAATATGTGTTCCTTCTGAAGGGTGGATGGATGGAGAGAACAAAAGCCTGTGATCAAAGGAGTGTGAATCCACTATAAACTATATCCCGTCTTGGAGAATCAAAATGTATGTTAAAGAATGAGAAAGTAATAGGATGGAAGTCCTTTTAATCCAGTGTATCACAGACTTGTTTTTATTTAAGTTTATTTATTTATTTTGAAGGAGAAAGAGAGAGAGAGAGAAGCAGAGAGAGAGAGGGAGAGAGAATCCCATCAATGCAGAGCCCGACGCCAGGCTTAAATCCACAAACCATGAGATCATGGCCTGAACTGAGATCAACAGTCAGATGCTTAACTGACTGAGCCACCCAGGCACCCCAGACTTATTTTGTTCTTAGAGCTGGTTCACGGAATCTCTATTCACATTATGCAGGACATTGTAAAAATCAGTCATTTCCTCTCCAACTCTTCAGCGTACTGCTTGCGTGCTTTCCCTCCATAAATTTAGATCTATTTAGTTTGGGCATTTAAAAACCATGTACTGCATGATCTCTAATACTCTAGATAACAGTAGGTTGTCTGCTTCTCCCCAGAGAAGAAGTAGAAAATTATTTTCTATTGTTGATATTTACAACATGTCCCTTTTGAATGTGTTACCAAATTACTGATTTGGATTTTGATTGTATCCCTGGTGGACCATATGGAAAACTTAAAGGAGAATTTTGATCTCTACATTGGTAAATGACTTCATACTTCTCCAGCCAAACTAAAGAAAGAAATATTGAATAAACTCTCAGGACATGTTTGTCTCCTCACACTCGGAGTGCGTCCATGGCACGAAAGAGACACCAGACCTTGGACAAGTTTACTACAAAACCTAAGAAAGGGTCTGGAATAACATCAACCAGCACAGTGTTTAAGGGCTCACGTTATAGATCCAGATAGATCTGGCATCAACTCAGTACCTCTGTTTGTTAATCATGTATTCTTGGACAGATTATTAAATTCTTTTGGCATTCTGAATGACACAGGATTAAATGAGATAATGAGTATGAAAGTGTTTACTGCAATGCTTGCTAATAAATCATATTCTAATAGTTGCTATGGTTTTTGTTCTATCAGTAAGGATATATGTTGAGAAGGAAGCTAAAATGGGTGGCTCAGTCAGTTGAGCGGCTGACTCTTGATTTCGGCTCAGGTCATGGTTCCAGTGTCGTGGGCTTGAGGCCTGTGTCAGACTCCTTGTTGAGCATGAAGCCTGAGTAAGATTTTCTCTCTCTCACTCTGCTCACACTCTCTCTCTCTAAAATTAAAAGTAAAAAAAATGTCCACTGTAAAGCTGGTACCACCCACTTCACTTATGCCCATGTGGCTGATATGGGTCTGAAATTTAGGCTGAGCATTAAAACTCACCCTTATGCTTTCTTTATTTCCTTTTCTTCTGGGCCTTTTGAGAGTTCCCTAGATGACCTGACAGAATCCTTCCTGATGCTGGGCTAATGTTAATTGTGCAAACATCCTATGTATTACTATAAAGTAGGCTTTTTGCTTCCTGAATAGCTTTAATAAACCAATAATAATGGAAAAGGATATTAAAATAGACTCAAATCTATCAGTTATTGGATGCCAGACATCTAAGAGTATTGTAAAAGAGACTATCTGATAGAACTTGCAAACTTTAGGTGGTCAAGAACCGGTTAGGGGCGCCTGGGCAGCTCAGTTGGTTAAGCATCCGGCTTCAGCTCAGGTCATGATCTTGTGGTTCATGAGTTCGAGCCCTGGCATCGGGCTCTGTGCTGACAGATCAGACCCTGGAGTCTGCTTCGGATTTTATGTCTCATTGTTTCTCTGCACCCTACCTCGTGCACTTTCTCTCTCTCTCCAAAATATATATTAAAAAAAAAAAAAAAAAAAGGACCAGTTAGACGTCTCTGAAGCAGTTCACCAACATTGAGGGTAAGAATTGTGGAGTATTTTGCATCCCCGGAGTCCCACCTCAAACATTCTTCCTCATGGGGAAGGGCTGGAAGTGCTTCACCATTTGGTTCTAGAGGAAATAACTTCAACAGAATCGTAAAGAGACATTGAAAAGGTCATGGTAGTTTGAAAAAACACAAGAGACTAGAGTCTAACTTCTATGTGAAAGATCTAAAGAGTGAGAGTTGAATAATTTAGGGCAGGTAAGCTGAAAGAAACCTATTTTGGGATCACGTTGCACTCCCACTCTGTTGAGGCCACAAGATAGGCAAATGTTCGTTGTGGCCTTCATGAGAGGCATGAGGGAGTAAGCGGCAGCATGGGATGGAAAGTCAGTAGTGGTCAAATCTTGCCCAAGAAGACTCTCCTGGAGGAGAAATAACATCAGCATATAAAAGCTGGCAGTGAACTTCTGGGTTCTAAAGGAACTAGGACAGAAGTAAATGACCAAAAGAAGTGGAATCTATTTGCTATAGTCAGTGGAGCTGGAGGTGAGAGTTGCTCAGCAATCAAAGGCAGTGGGTGTCCAAAGAACCAACAAAACCCTCCAGGAGAGGAAGAATCAGCAACACTTGTCAGACTTAGAGATGAAGAGATAGAGAAATGAGGTATTCCACACACATTCCACACACACATATGGGATCCATCCAGATCCCATATGTTGGTGTGGGGGGGAACAATCTTACTCTATCCTTCAAAATTCTTCGAGCTGGTATAAGAATTAAATTGACAGGAGACAGATGAACAGGAAAAAAATTAAATTAAGTGTACCTGGAGGCCCCATAATGAAGTTGAAGTCTAAAGAAATGACCACGGCATCGGCTTTTATACTTTGCAGACAAAGGAACAATAGATCTGTGAGGAGTTGACAGGACAAAGAAAACTATGTTTGGGAGGTTCAATTAGTAAGGAATTCTACCCAGAATCTGAACTGGGGCAGTAAATTAGTAAAGTAGCAAAGTTATTTTATGCAGCTTTTCAGTGCTGAATCCCTTATATTTGATAATTAGAATGTCTCTTCCTGGTACAGGGACTATACCTTTCACATCAGAGATTTATTTACTGCTTTCTGGAGACAAAGGAGGGGGTCGGAGTGTTCTTTTTGCACTGGCTGCTTTCTTGAGTGACTTTTCATTCACAATAATCAATTTGCCGAAGTGGCACGTTTTTTGCCGGCCTGCCCTTGGCCCTTACATTGCTTATTTTAAAATCAATATTATCTGAATCTAGACATTCTCGTTTCCAAACTGAAGATGTGTTTTGTAACTTAAACTGCCAAGCACTTTGAAATTCTTTAAACTGACTAGAAATGTCCTAGAACTGCTTAACTTTTCATCGAAAGACAGGGAGAAACCTTGTTCCAATGAGTACAAGGGCAGAAGAAAACTGAATGAAGTGACTTTTTAATAATAACATTATTTCTTTATTAAGCCTGTCCCAGGCACTGTGCTAAGTGCTTTGTCCACGTTCAATGCTCCCAAAAACCACGCAAAGCAAGTGATGTGTTTTCAATTTTCAGGTGACACAAATAAGCCCCTAAATCACTCAGCTGCTGAAAAATAGCCAACTGAAATTGGGGGACAAACCAACACGACTGTAAACCACATTTCTCCCCAGGTGACAACAAATGCAAGCCCAACTTATTTCCAAGTAGAACATACTGCTCTAAAGAGAATCCCAACCATTTTAATATGCAAACCTCTCATCAGAACACCATGGGACTATTTAATCACATCCATCGGTCTTTAGCGTAAAGGTGGTTTAAATCGTTTCATGTAGCTTATTAAGTCCCCACAATACTGTTTGGTAAAATAGTTCAGTGTTCAGCTCGGCAACGATGCTGAATAACAGGAAGCTTTATTGACATACTTGGAATTGGGTTAGATAGTAAAAACTCTGATGGAGATCTTTCTAAATGGAAGTTAAAACTCCCCCGCTTCGTCATATATTACTTTATTTTACCCATCAATTTGCAATTTCAGTAGCAGAGACCAAAACACTGGCAGTCAGTGGGAAAGAGGCATCACAGTCTGACGAGCCAATTAATCTAAGACTCCCAAACGACCTGGACAAATTTTAGTTCATTCAAATTTCCTTCGTCAGATTAAAAATAAATCGGGACTTAGGTAAAAAGAGACTATTCTAAAAGATCATTACAAGTGGTGAATTAGACCCCTGCAATAGGGAGAGATTTTTTTTGAATGTCGATCAGCAAGAGTTCCAGAGCTGAGGGAAAAGAGGTTTTTCTTTTTCTTTGGGAAGGAGGAGTGAACCAGGCTGGGAAGCACCTGGTGTGGGGGAGGTGTAAGGAGGGAGGAAAATGTTTTGCCCTGATGATAGCCCGTTCCCTAGAGGGGCCCAATGAAGGCCACCTGAGCACTGGTGGGGCAAAACTCAGAGGCCTCAGGAAGGAAAGAAGATTAACCAAATGTGGTCAAGAAATACTTCGTTACACGATCCTTGGAGAGAAAGCAATTCAGCTAATCATTAATGAGGTAAAAAACAGGAATGTGGAGGGTCGGTGTCCAGCCTTGGCTTGGGTAAACCAGGGGGTACCACGAGGCTACTTAAGTTGCACGGGGGAAAGGAGTTTCTTTGCTGTAAGCCCTTCCCCAGAGCATAAAAAGGGTGAGAGGATTTCTCAGTCTTGGCTGCTCTCCAGACCCAGGGCTCAGGTAAAAGTCAGCCTGTCACCTTAAATGCCTGTATGTTGTTAAGTGCCAAGCTGTATTATAGAATCAAGAGCTATTTTGTTTTAGAAAAGATCTAAGACTAATTTTCAGAAATCATCAAGTTACTGGTTTTATTTAATGCTACATTTAAACAGTATTAACGTGGGGCCTCACCTATATTAAGGGGTTTACTCATCCCTTCTGAGTGTTGATGGATACAATACTAATAATTGTTTTCATTTACTGATTTCTTCATGCAAAACACTGTTTTTCTTCTTTAATCTTGACAGCCTCACTAAGGTTCTGTTACTATTATAAGAACTATTGTCAAAGACGGAAAATTACACTTGGAGAAGCCCAAGTTCTCACAGCCAATTTTGTTTTGTTTTGTTTTTTATTTATTTATTTTTAATGTTTTATTTATTGTCGAGAGACAGGCAGAGTACGAGTAGGGCAGGGGCAGAGAGAGGGAGACACAGAATCCGAAGCAGGCTCCAAACTCTGAGCTGTCAGCCCAGAGCCCAATGCAGGGCTTGAACCCATGAATTGTGAGATCATTACCTGAGTGTAAGGTCTCATAACCAACTGAGCCACCCAGGCACCCCTGCAGCCAATTTTGTAACCCAGAGTTCTTTAAGTCCAAAGGCCTGCCCTAATCCAGAGGGAGAGTGGCAGGCCTTTGTCTCTTGGCTATAAAATATCCCTGTGTAAGGTTTTTGATAATGGGTATGTTTTAGTTGGCTTGGGCTGCTGTAACAAAAATACAACAGAGTGAGTGACTTAAACAACACAGCTGTGTTTCTCATGGTTCTGGAGGCTGAGAAGTCCATATTCAGGACCCAGCTGATTCAGCTCCTGGTGAGAACTCTCTTCCTGGCTTATAGATGGCTGCCTTCTAACTCTGTCCACACATGGTGGAGAAAGAGAGACAGCAAGCTTTCTGATGTCTCTCTCTTTAAAAACACCAATCTTACAGAATCAGGGCCCCACTGTTATGACCTCATGTAACCTTGATTACCTTCTTAGAGACCCTGTCTCTAAATACAGTCATATTGCGGGTTAGAGTTTCAATATGGGGATTTTCAGGGGACATGCACATTCAGTCCATAACACGATGCAAATTGTGGAGGATCAAAGACGAATAACTATTAGTTTAGCTTTTCTTAGAATAATTGAAAAGGCTAAATTATTTATGGCAAATTTTTATACAAAATTTTAATCGTGACATCCACAAAATGCCTTTGAATAAAATTACCACCTAGCACGCGTTATGAAACCCCTTCTCATTTTGTATCCTAGCACCCACAAAGTTAGCCCACTCAAAGCCAGTAGCCCAACACACAGTCTCAACATCATGTATCTGTGCCTTTTGCCAATATTTTCACTTTATATGCCTGTCTAGAAAATAAAAAAGTTGTATTCACATTTGATGAAAATTGTAGGGAGAGCTCAATATTGAACAACCTCTCTAACAATCATTTTGGCTTTCTTTTTTTTTATTATTATTATTTATTTATTTTTGAGAGATAAAGAGCATGAGCAGGGAAGGGGCAGAGAGAGGGAGACAGAGGATCCCAAGTGGGCTGTGCACTGACACAGTGATCCCAGTGCAGGGCTTGAACTCACCAACGGTGAAATCATGACCTGAGCTGAAAAACTGCTGCTCAACCGACAAAGCCACCCATGTGCCCCCATTTTGGCTTTCTAATAAAAAATTTCGATTTCTCTGTATGATTTTAGAGACACTGTTGTGACATGGGTCTCCAGGCTGAGAAGTACGATTCCAAACACAAAGGCAGCTCATCAAAAAAAACAATAAAACGAAGAGCTTTTAGGCAATCATGTGTTGTACATTTTTTGGTTAAAGGGAAAGCCTCTCCTCAAGAAAGAAAAAAATGGAAGAGCGCCTGGGTAGCTTCGTTGGTTGAGCATCCAACTCTTGATTTTGACTCAGATCATGATCTCAAGTTCATGAAATCGATCCCTAAGTCAGGCTCTGCATTAAGAAAGCACAGAGCGCTTTGGATTTTCTCTCTCCCTCTCTCTCTCTGCCCCTCCCCTGCTCATGCAGTCTCTCAAAGAGTAAATAAATAAACTTAAAAAAAAAAAAAGAAAGAAAGAAAGAATGGAAAAGGAGTCCAAAGGTTAGAGAAGGGAAATCAAAACCAAAGCAATATCCAAACACTGTGAAATAAACAGCTTTAGTCTGAATAAAATAATCACTCACAATCTCTCTTTTCACATTCTGGACAGTTTGACACGACTATACTGATTTCTTTTGTTCTCATTATCAAGATAATAACCAGTAAAATTATTTGATAAATTTCTCTGAAATGAAAAATACAGATTAAGTCTTGTTAGAATAATTGAGTCTTTGTTGTTAGGAATTGCCAACAATTATCCTGTGTCAGCTGTCAAGTGTATTTTAAGTGAGTAAACAGTTCTAGAACCACAGACACAAACTTGGTTATTGGTTCAATTAACAACAAAGCATAGTTTCTTCCCTTCCGTGATATTTTAGCTTTTCCAGGTAGTTAGGTAAGGGACAAGATTGCTCATTGCTATGGAGCCTGTGTTCATAATTATCTGAGTTCCTCTGGGCTCAGGAGTTTTTATAGAGTTAATAGTTTTTCAGACTTCCTGAGATACTTCCCCTATCTTTAGTTACTCACATTCTGAAACACCATCTAATACACTCGGGTTATCAGGGGGCTCCACTTTATGTCAGAAGGTATTCTTAAAGTCCTGATATAATTCAAAATTTGCCTAATTCAATACTGATCCTGATAAAATGGGTTTTATGTTTATCAGCTAAAGAAGGTAGTGACAATTAACAAAAGCGAACACAGTTTACAATTTACATAGGTACCTATGAAATCAAATTAAATTTGAACATAATTTTTGGGGAGAGAAAGGTGTACAAATTAAGACATTTTTTTAATGGTTTATACTGCACTACTTCAAATGTAGATAAATCACATTTCTATAAAATGTGAACACACAATTTTATAATTATGTTTGGTAAAAGGTTTGTAGGAAGCCATTACATGTCATAGATACATAAACAAGCTTAAGGGAAAGATGTAGAATGAATTGTACAAAACTCACTGAACACCTGTGATTATTCAGAGAATAAAAGACAGCTGAGTTACCAATGCAACACTGAAAAGTGTCCTTAATTCCAAAAATAAGTCCAACAAGCTTCAGTAGGAACAGCAGAAAATCCCCTACTGTTTTCCACCATTCTCTAGAAGCTTCTATTTGCAACAATGAATGGTGGTTGCATCTTCTTTTTCCCTTCTCTTCATTTCCTTAGCTTATTTTCCTCTTTCCTTTATTTTCCTACAATTTTATGCTCAAGAGATCAATACCTTTCTAAACTTATGCCCCTTTCTGGGACTCAGAACTATGGTTACATGAAGTCACGTTCCTGAACGCACTAATGATCTTGCTCCCACCTAAAACATTACCAGCCTACTAACTCTTGAGCCCAAAGTGATGCTTATCAAAAAATCCCTATACCCCTGTGGGAGACTAAAACCAGTGTCTGTCTCAGATCTGAGCTACAGCTAATAATATGGTCATATAAGGTTATGAAGGCGAATAGATTTCAGGTGTGAAAATTCAGATTGACAAATGAAGCCTATGTAGTAGGGTGATCTCTTTGAGATTCATAGGCAGCATTGATGTGAACATCAAGGCTTCTATGATTAGTAAGCAATGTTGACCATGGTGCAGATGGGCATTCCAGGTGCATACATCGTCTTAATTAATGACTCATGACACATATTGAACATCCCTGACTTGAGTATTAAGTAGACCTTAATCTAATGCACAAAGTTTCAGATACTGGCTGAAATCCTGGGCAAACGCCTAACAAATGCTTGGAGCTCAACTTCCAGCTGTTAACCACCAAGATGTGGAGTGCTGCTCCTAAAGACTGAGGCTCCCAGCTGAAATTCCTGTACCACTCAGCACTGGTCAGCATTAGCTGACTCTCTGGAGCCTCATCTGTCTCACTTCCCCAAATCTGGATATTTTCCTAGAAATTCTGGGGACTCCCTCTGCAGGACCTATGGGGAATTATTTCTACCAAGGGAGCAGAGTGATGTGGCAGAAACAGCCCTGGAAAAGTCAGGACATTTGCGTTCTAGTCCCAGCTTTGCTACTACATAGGTTTGTGAATCTTGGGCAACTCATTCAACCTTTATGGTCATTGTAATTTCACACATGAAGCATTGGTAATCATGACAGGCAGATCTATTCTATAATATTGCATGGCCAATTCAATTCAGGTAAGGAAGCTGGTTACAGTTATGAAGGAATGACTGAGAAGAGGAGATAGTACAAAACATACAATTTTTACTGCAGTGCTGTAAGGATTTTGAATTCCACTGTTGTTTCAACGTGTTACAGCATAATTTCCTAGCTAAAACATGCAATTATTAATTTTTCCATATTTCCCATTAGTCAGTCATCAACAATTTGCTGAAAAAAGGCAAATTAATAACCGAGTTTAAAATTACAAAAGATTGGGGCACCTGGGTGGCTCAGTTGGCTAAGCATCCAACTTCAGCTCAGGTCATGATCTCACAGTTCATGAGTTCGAGCTCAGTGCTGACAGCTCAGAGCCTGGAGCCTGCTTCGGATTCTATGTTTCCCTCTCTCTCTGCCCCTCCCCCACTCACACGTGGTCTCTCTCTCTCTCTTTCAAAAATATTTAAACATTTAAGAACTTAAATTACAAAAGATATGCATTACAGGACATCGGTTGACAGTCCATCATACTTATTACTATACATATATTACTTTAGTTAAGCTGCTATGAAATAGCATTGACATAGATGCATATTTAAATCTTTCAGTCATTTAAGACCTGAAGTTCCTATCAGAGGTCAGCAAATACTGCTCCTGGGAGCAGTCAGTCCCCTCCTGTTTTGCAAAGTTTTCCTGGAACACAGCTATACCCATTTCCGTATTGCCTTTGATTATTTTCACATTACAACCACAAAGTTGAGACGTTATGACAGAGGACATGGCCCACAAAATCCCAGACATTTACTATCTGGCCCTTTACAGAAAAAGTTTGCTGATCTCAATTCTATATTATAAACATCAATAAAACACCATCAGCTTTTTGTAGTTCTCAAAAGCTAGAATGACCCCCAAGAGGAAATAAAAATTAGTCTACAGTGGAAGAAAAATTATCGCAGTGTTAGAACAACCAACACACTGATGGAAATTAAAAACCATGATCCCAGGAAAATTATAAGTAAGCAAGAAGGTTATTTTTTTTTTAAAGCCAAAACAGCTATTTTTGCCTAGCAAGACTGTATGTGTAGTATTTAATGTACATGAAGAATTTGCTGCTTTTTAAGCACTCACCTATTTGGCTGTGAGTTGATGAGAAAGGAGTAATTTTTTTTGTCTATTCCTATAAATGAGTGAAAATTAGCCCATAACCTCAAACAATTATTTAAATTTAAATCATGATTTTAAAGTGATTCTGAGAAGTGAAAAATTATTTTGTATGGTAATGAAATTTTAAAAACCAGTTTTCAGTCTACATTATCCAGTCAATGTATTAAATTTTTTTTACTTAACTCAGCCTAGAAGGTCTGGCTTAATGTTGGTTTTTTAAAATTCAGCTTTTCTTATTTGTGACCTGGGCCAGAAGGTTAGAGGTGGTCTTTAAAATGATGAGCTATCTGGTAAGACATCATTTATGGTCTAAGGGGCCCTTGTGTTAACTCTGGTCAGGGTCCTCAGCAGGGGAATTTGATTGGGATATTATGTTTGATTTCTCCACATGAGGACAGAATCACAATGCCTTCTTTGTCAGATACTAAAGGAGAAAGAATGTGAGTCATTTTCTCCTGGCTCCCCGATCCTTCACTCTGATGAGTCTCTATCTCAAGCTTGCCTTTCTGTCTATGGTTCTATGAGGAGGAAAACAAACCCAGAGTCACTGTGTCCCCAGATGATATCAGTTCTTTCCTACTTGCTGGTTTCTTGGTTTTCTTTTAAGTTAGTTCCTGCCCACTTTCTTACCTATTTTGCCATTTTGAGCATCATTTAAAAAATTTATATGAATTCAGGTAACCTTGCTTAATTCTTCAGATTTGTATTTTCTTGCATTTCAGTTTTTCCTTTACATTGAGTGATGCCTTTGTGAGTGAGGTTTGGAAGGTCTGTGCAAGATTGCCCTCCCAGGCATATACGGCAGAGCGTTCAGTAGTGTAGGAGAACCTTCCACATGCGTTATTTTTTAGGCATCGTATTCTGCGAGACAGTAGTTAGCATACTGGTTAAGAGCTCTGACTCTAACCAGGGTTCAAATCCTGGCTCAGAACACTTACTCACTGTGTGTGGAATATTTACCCATTCCTCAGTATCTGCATCAGTGAGGTGGGAACAATTACAGCACCTATCTCATATTGCTATTTTAAGGAGTAATTTCGTTAGTATTTCTAAAAGACTCCCCACGATGCCTGGCCACATGTAAGTGCTTAGTACTACTAGGACTTATTCTTAAGGTCGGTGATGGAGACTCTGGTCATTATTTTTCCTGAAGTCACTGGGCCTCTTTTCTGTGTTGTGTGTAGAGGGGACACTGATGTTGTGGGTGAGGGTAAAGAAACCCCTTTTCTAATATTGAGAATGGTGCCTAGTTTTATCCAATGATACATAAGGGGATATAAATTGGATGAAATCTGGCGGGAGGAATCCTTCTCTTATTCAAGAGGGGAGCTTGAGGAGACATGCTCTGCTCAGAACCATCTCTCACCTCAAGCCTTTAAATGAGATAAAGACTGTGATGCTTAGAGATGCTGCAGCCATCTTGTGATAAACGAGAGAGAGTAAGAAATATTCACAGACTTGCTGGTCACTGTCACTTGGGACCTGCTGAACCAACCCAGCAAATACTGTCTTGTGAGAAAATAACTTACTATTTGTTTAGGTTAAGTTTCATCATAATTTTGTCTTTCTAGCCAAAAATATACCTAATGCACATAATCATCTCTTCTACAGAATGATATCTGTTTTGTCAATGCATAGATCTCTGCAGTAACAGATTCAATTACTTGATGATAAATATTTGGATTTGAATTTCTGAAATATGCATTTAAATATAAAGATACCAGTGATTTTTTTTAAAAAAAATTATGTTTATTTATTTTTGAGAGAGAAACAGAATGTGAGTGGGGGAGGGGCAGGGAAAGAGGGAGACACAGAATCCGAAGCAGGTTCCAGGCTCTGAGCTGTCAGCACAGTGCTGACGCAGGGCTCGAACCCACAAACCAGGAGATCATGACCTGAGCCAAACTCGGACGCTTCCCCAACTGAGCCACTCAGGATACTAGTGATTTTTAAGCCTTACTTCAAAATAACACATAAAGTATTATTTTATGTATGTTTAATGTTTAATTTATTATTCTTCTTAAATTGAACTATAGTTGACACACTTTACATTTGTTTCAGAGGTACAACATACCGATTCTACAACTCTGTATGTTGTGCCATACCCACCACAAGTGTAGCCACGCTCTGTCACCATATAATGCTATTATAATACCATTGATGACACTCCCTATGCTGTACCTTTCATCTTGGTGACTTCTTCATTCTATCACTAACAGCCTGTATCTTCCACTCCCCTGCACTTATTCTGCCCATCTCCCAACGGCCTCCCCTCGGGCAACCATCAGTTTGTTCTCTGTATTTATGGGTCTGTTTCTGCTTTGAGTTTTTAAAGAAATTCACGTGCTTCGGTAACTGGATAAGAGAGCTTTACAAAGCAAAGTCGGTGACCCTGTCAATGGCAAGTCTTGTCACAAGTATTCATGTACCTAGAAGCTTGGCTCTTTGGGTCTGGGAATTCTCCTTAGGTACCCCCTTTGTGTGGGTCCACCTGGGTGTCCTTGCTCACACTTTCACAAAAAATCCAACTGAGATTATATCACTGATTTGCATATGTGTTTCTAACATTTTTTTAGGGAAAGGAAAGTAATTTTATTTAACCAGACAAACTTTGTGGACAAAATTGAACATCATGGATATATATTTTAAAAAGAAATAAGATACATTTATTTATAAAGATGTGAATGAAGAAGAAGAAAACAAAACCATTCTCCAGTTTTCCAGTTTTACTGAAAGGGGAGAGATAAGGTAAACCTTGGGAGAGATAAGGACGTGAAATATTAAGTTTGTCCTCATCCTCCCGTGGAAGCCCTGGTAAGCACTGACAGGAAAGTCAGACGTGCTTCCTCAATTTGTTCCTTGGGATTGTAATAAATTCTATATGTTTTTTTAAGGGGATTTTCATTTATGAAATGCCAGGTTAAAGAAAGTTATAGTGTTTTATTTTTAATTTTTAATTTTTTTAAGTTTATTTATGTATTTTGAGAGACAGAGAAAGAAAGAGAGAGAGGGATGGAGAGAGAGACGGAATCCCAAACAAGCTCTGTGCTGTCAGTGCAGAGCCCCCACGTCGGTCGTGAACTCATGAACCGTGAGATCATGACCTGAGCTGAAATCAAGATTCGGACACTGACTGACACACCCAGACACCCCTAGGTGTTTTAAATAATTATACAAATAATACTTGACTATTGTGTTATAAAAACAACAAGAAATAACAGTTGAACAAAAGTTCTCCTATGTCTCCAATCCCAGTTCCACTCTACTCTCCCAAAGTAACAAGGTCTGTTACCAGTTTAATGTGTAAACATCAGATTTCTTTTCCCTGTACCATCCAGTCCCAGCACAGTACCATGTAGGAAAAGCGTGCGTGTGCATGCACAGACCTGTGTGCTGATAGCTCGTTTACATAAACAACTCACAGTGCTGGCATTATTTAATGTTCTTCTCATCAAATACTATACCAACCTTTTACAACTTTCTGCATTCCCTTTTGTTACAATGGTTACAATAGCCTAAGTAGTCAATTAAGAATATTTCCTCAAGTTGAATGTGGACAATCATTCACCTTCACAGTTCTCCGTTGTCCCATATCAACACTTTCTCTTTCTCAGGGCTTGTGGTAGTCATCTTGTGGTGTTTCTGAAATGTATCTAATGTTAAAAGTTCTTAAAAATGGTCCTAAGCTTCCTTTCCATATGTTTTCAAGGGTTTCCTTCTCCTTGCAAACACATGTGATGCTAAGTTAGTTAGCCTTGGACACAGAACTTGCTTTGGTCAGTCACTTCCAGAGGAAGCTTTAAAGCCAGTGAGGGACCCCCTCTGTTCTCTGCCTCATGCCAGGTGGTCATGAAAGCAGGTGTTCTACAGTCTCCATCGGCCTGGGTCCCTGAGTCAGAATGATAAGCAAAGCCCCTTGAAAACCTTACTTAGATTTGTAGTATGGGAGAAATAAAAATGTTTGTTGTGCTAAACTGCTGACTCTTGGGGTTGTTTGTTATGTTAGTGTCACAAATGACACCAAGCTTAACTGATACCATGCACCGTCCTCTGGTTTCCAATGTCATTCACCCTCACAGTAATACTTCTTAATATAGCTGTCTGCATTTACTGTTTCTTCATCATCTCCCCAGTCCAGTCGTCCTGCAATACCCACCCGTGCTCCAAAATCACTTCCAGTATCACTAATGCCATCCATCTTTCCAAATCTAGTGGTCAGATCTCTGTCCCTTGCTTGGCTTCTCAGGAATATTCACCACAGTGAAAATTATTTTCTTGCCTTCATGGATGCCACTGGCCACGCCATCTTAGTGGCCTTGGCTTCTCCTGTACATTGACCCAAAGTGAACTTTTTTAACACATTAACTAGGCAATACCACTTTCCTGCTCAAAATATTCCTAAGATCCCATAGCACATTAACGTCCAGACAACTGATTTCATTTCATGTGACTCCTCTCCCCTGCACACCAACAATATACACCTACACCTTCATTCTTTTTGTTTTTTTATTTAAAAAATTTTTTTTCTTTAAAAAAATTTTTTTTTCAACGTTTATTTATTTTTGGGACAGAGAGAGACATAGCATGAATGGGGGAGGGGCAGAGAGAGAGGGAGACACAGAATCGGAAACAGGCTCCAGGCTCTGAGCCATCAGCCCAGAGCCTGACGCGGGGCTCGAACTCACGGACCGCGAGATCGTGACCCGGCTGAAGTCGGACGCTTAACCGACTGCGCCACCCAGGCGCCCCTAAAAAAAAAATTTTTTTTTAACATTTATTTATTTTTGACAGAGAGAGAGAGAGAGAGAGGACAGAGCATGAGCAGGGGAGGGGCAGAGAGAGAGAGAGAGACAGAGTCCAAAGCAGGCTCCAGGCTCTGAGCTGTCAACCCAGAAGCCCGACGCGGGGCTCAAACTCACAGACCACAAGATCATGACCTGAGCCAAAGTCAGATGCTCAACCGACTGAGCCACCCAGGCACGCCCCTTCATTCTTTTTGTGAGCATGCTGAGGTTGTAAGATAATTAGGGTCTTTGTATTAGTTGGTCCCTCTGCCTGGAATGATTTTACTGCATATATTTTCGTAGGTGATGTGGCACTTAAGAAGGCTTCACCTCCTGCTTTTTGCATGTCTTTATAAAGGCAAAAGCCATGCAAAGATTGGGTATAGATTGAAATTAGTGACTTGCTACTAATAAATAGAATACAGCGAAATGTGATGGGAAGACTCTCTGAGATTAGGCTGCAAATGCCTATGACTTCCATTTTGATAGCAGACTTTCTTTGTGGCCTTCCTGGCCTTTATGCTTTGGTGAAGTCAGCTGCCATGTTGGAGCTAGACTTGAGCATATCCTGTGGCTGACTGCCAGTGATGAAGTCAGGCTTTTGGTCCAACAACATGTAGTAAACTGAATTCTGCTAATCACCCCTTGAACTTGCAAGTGGATCCTTCCCTCGTTGAGCCTTTGAGATGAGACTGAAGCTCTGGCCAACACCTTGATTCTACCCTTTGGTCATAGACTGAGAAGAGAGGACCTACTTAGGTCGTGCCCAAGTTCTTGATCCACAGAAACTGTGATATAATAAATATGTGCTATTTTAAGCCACTAAGTTGGAGGGTAATTTATTACTCAGAATGGATAACTAATACAATTGGTTTATTCTTCTCATGTAGGTATTAACATAATTATAAATCATCAAAAATGCTGTCCTAGACAACCCAATGTAAAATTACTGCTCAACCCTTGGTGATAAATCACTCCATTTCGTTTCTTTATATTTTATTGCTATCTTTATAGCAAAACTGCTAGTTGTCACCATGTCTTTCTTCGCTCTTACTTCCTCATCACCAAAAGTTCTGGTCATGCGAATGCTCAGAAGAAAAGAAAAGCACTAATTTTCAGCTTTCCTTGCAGTTAATCATGGCCATATGATTAGGTTCTGGATCGTGAGATTAAGCGAACACTGTATGTACAAATTCCAATGTACGTGTTTCTTCCCACTGTTTGCTGCTCTCCTGAATGTGAATATGATGGCTCCAGTTCCATGTTGGTCCCTAAGGATGATGGTTACTCCTGGGAATGGGAGAGATGACAGCTGGAAGTGCCTGAGCCTCATGTAACTATAGTCAGCAAACCCGCCCTCTACCACCTATGTAGATTTTGACATAAGAAAGAAACACACTGCCTTGTTTAAGCCACTGTTACTTGGGGCCTCTGTTATAGCAAGCCAAACCTAAATATCAGTGGTATATATTTACTAGGTTTAGTTAGTTTATTATTTTGCTTATGGGCGGCCCTCCTTATCCCCCTGTTTACATAAATTCCATCTGTAAAAACTCCATGATGGACAATCAGTATCTTACTTCCATTTTTCACTGGGCTCTCTCCTGTGACTAGAATAGTCTAACAGCCGCTCAATAAGTCCTTGTAAAAGAAAGGATATGAATGTTCATTTAGGCTGATTTAAAGTTTTTGCTGTTACAAAGCTGTGGAAAGAAAAACCTTTATATACACATCTTCATGCCCTGATGAGTGTTTGTTGTAAAAGGGATACCAAGAGGTAGGATTGCTAGAGAGAAGACTATGTACATTTATTAAATATAACCGCCAAATGCTTTCCAAAAGATCTCTACCATTTTATGTTTTCAGTCACGGTTTATTCTAGAAACTGTTTCTCAGTTCTTTTGCCAAGAGTGGGTATTACAAATCATTTTTGGTTTTACCAGGCTGATGAATGAAATAGAGCTTGTGATCATCCAAAAAGATTATCCTTGTGCAGGTCTACTCCAATTCTTAATATGTAATGTGCATTGAGATTCTCTGGAAAGGGGTGCAATATGCAATGTTTCCCAAACTAACCATGGGACATTTTGTTTTCTTTCTTCTTGCCTACTAAGGTGCAAAAATTCAGTGTAGTAACCCTCTCTGGGAAATGTTAGCCTACCCTAAAGCAGTCACTGGCATGTGCTATATAGTGTCCAAGCTTCCTAAAAGTTAAGTTGAATGCTTTTGGGACTTTCTATTTAGAGGAACTCACGGAGAGAGGACACAGTAATAAGAGTAACTTATCTTCACATTCTAATTTGATAGGAATGACCTTGAGTTCTTAACTAAGCAATTACCCTAAGTGGTAGGTATGACTCTTGGTTAAGATAATGGGGTTTCCGGAGGAAGAGAAACACTTCTCATCAGAGGAAAACCTTGTCCTGTTTTATTTGCGTATTTGAGGATCTCCAGGTAGGGTGACCAACTGCAACTGTTTACTCTAGAGTGAGGGGTTTCCTGGGACTTTGAACTTTAAGTGCTAAAACCAGAAAGTCCTGGGAAAAACTGGTTTTGTGGTCACTATCTAGTTCAGGCTTCATTTCCTGAGCTGGTCATTTCTTGTAAAGTCATGTCATTAGAAGAGTATTTGCTTCAGAAACACATCACTCTTTCACATACAACCTTTTCAATTTTCACACTACTTGTGTTAAAACATCACTGATCCAGTTATCTATTCCTCCATTACAAAGTAGCCCAAAACTTTGTTGCTTAAAACAATAACAATTTCATATTGTTTCATAATCTTTGTGGGTCACGAATTGGATAGGGCTTACCTGGGTGGTTATTCTTTTCCAACTTGTGTCAGTTCAAGTCTTTTAAGAAGCACATGCAAAAAAGTTTAGAAAAACCCACAAAGCTCATGTCAAATAGACTTTAGATATACATAGGATTACTGGGGAAAACGTCTGTGAAGGATAAAGGGGGGAGTGGGAATCAGCAGGAAAATCCTCAAGACTGCCATGCAAGTTTGACACCTATAAAAGAGAGGGAGGAGAAGAGAGGATTGGGTAGGAAGACTCTCACACTGTAGTGTTGGTCTAAGAAAAGTTCGGGCAGGCTGCAAATTACCTGTTAGAAGAACTGTATGTCCTCCAGGAATAGACTTCTACTAGCTGCCTCACAGTACTCAGTCATTATGTGGCAGCAGTCCAGGTGGCCTAGGAACAAGTGTGGTGGGGGATCAGGAGGGGTGGTTGTCAGTCATATATAAGCCTCGAAGCATTTATCTTGAACATCTGAGCCGTGCATTTTCATGGCTGTCACAAATGTGGTTTTGTGGTACCTGGTAGGTGGATGGCTTGGTCTCAACTGTCCAAGATAGCTTTGTACACATGACTGGTGCCTTGAAGGGGTGTCTGGTCTGTCCACCAGAGCACCTTTCCAACCTGATGGACTCTGCTAGTGTGAATTCTAACATGGTGGCTCAGGGAGTGTGTTCCAGTGAACAGAGCAGAGATACACAGCCTTTTAAGTCAGCTTTGGAAGATACCTAGATGTATGTACAAGGCAGTCTTAAAAGATGCTCATAAGCAAAAAGAAACATTGAAGACCATACCAAAATGTTACAACAGTGATGGGATTACAAGTGATATTTTTCTATTGTATTTTATAGCACTTTCTGTTTTTAACAACACGCATTTATTGTAATAACCAAAAGTCTTTTTAAAGAAATAAAATATGCTAATTTTGTTCAAAAAAAAGAAGATACATAGAGTCACTCCTGCTATATTATATCGGTTTTAAACAGTCACAGACTGCCTAGGTTCAAGGGGAGGGGCCACAGGCCTCACTTCTCACGGGAGGAATATCAACACATTTGCAGCCATGTTTTAAAAGACCCACATGACCTATGTTCTTTCATCTTTCAGCTGGCCACCTTCTGCTCCATTCTCACTGTCTCTAAGAAGGTATTCATTTAACTGTTAAGGGGGCCCATTCTTTGAAATGAGATAGATGTGAAACTGAATCCAAGTTCTGTGACTTTAGGCTAGTTTTCCCATAAATTCCCAAATAAAGTGGAAATCATGGTATTTAATTCACAAAGTTATTATGAAGGCTAATGAAATAATGCCTGAAAGTTTCCTGGCACATAACAAGCACTCAGTGAATGTTTGCTCTCACTTATGTATTTTTCCCATTATTTATACAGTAGCATTGCCAATTGCATTGTTTTGGGGCAAATAATTTTGAGTATATCTCCAGCTGCCAGACATCTATCTCTGTGGATATAATTAATTTACTACGCCATAGGGTTCTAGTCTTTTAGATCAAGAAAGGACATATAACAATCAAAGTTAATATGTACCAACATTTTGTCAGTATCTGTTCTTGACTTGGCTTAGGAGTTAGAGCAAGATTCCAAATGGGAGAGAAAAATGAATTACAAAGATGTGCATTTTGCAGTACTGTATATGGACTTAATGGGGACAGTGCAGGGTCATCCCCCTCGCTCTACTACAACCTGTAGCTTGGGTTGCCAGCAGTAGGTGGACAGTGCTTCCCATGCCCAGGTGTGCTGGGCTGTTGGACAGTAGCCACACTGTCCATGTCCCCTGTTGAGGCCCCCTGTGAATGTGGGCCAAGAGGGCTGAGCATCGTGATGATAGCAGCTGAGCACCTCAGACAGAGAGCTGTGCCAGCCTCCAAAAAAACAGGTCTGGCTGGGCCCTGTAACCAGATGGCTGGCCACTGGCCCAGCTGTTCTTTTTCTATCCAATTTCTTGGCTAAATGTAACTGTTCCAAGTGGTGACCTGGGGATTGTAAATTTTGACTCTTGTTGATAAGTTCTGAAACGTACTCTGGAAGTAGATCTTATGAACTATATTCTAAGTCCCAAGCCCAGGGTTAATGCTTTGTAACATCATCTCATTTTATCCTCTCAATACATTTCTGAGGTTGGTACATTTACACCTTCTTTACAAACGAGGAAACTGAGGTTCAGGGATATGGAAGGAAAATACGAAAATCAGGGTTTGAACATTTTTAATGGAACAATGGCAACAATGTGAATGTTTTCTTTCTGAATAAAGAATAGTGCCTGGATGGCTCAGTCAGTTAAGTGCCCGACTCTCAATCTCAGCTCGGGTCTTGATCTCAGGGTTGTGAATTCAAGTTCCGCATTGGGCTCCGTGCTGGGTGTGAAAAGTTACAAGTACTGGGGCACCTGGGTAGCTTAGTCAGTTGAGCACCTGACTCTTTGATTTTAGCTCAGGTCATGGTCTCATAATCCATGGGATTGAGCCCCGCATCAGGCTCCGCACTGACAGCCCAGCATGGAGCCTGCTTGGGATTCTCTTTCTTCTTCTTTCTCTTACTCTTCCTCTTCCCTGCTCATGTGCTGGCAGTCTCTTTCTCTCAAAATAAATAAATAAAACGAAAGAATAATTCAACAAGTATTTTTTTGGTAGTTGTTTTTCTTAGCGTTTACTTGGTAAAGTATATAGTAGAAACGCCATCTGACAAAATTGGCATTTATATCTATCACTCATAAAAATGCCATCTAACATAGGGGATCGTACAGTAGATACACACATAAAAGAAGTCTCATGGAGCATCACCTAAGACTTCCACCCGTAGTTTCCTTATAGAGCCAGGTCCTTTGTGTTTCTGATTACCTTCCCCAATTATTTCAAAGTATTATATACCCAATTGTACAATAATTTTGAGCAAGATGCCCTTTCTGACTTATTTCATTGAACATACATGTTACTTTAGTATCTAGCTATTTAAAGAAAACTTAAAGCCTAACAGTCAACTGAAACAGATGGTTTGGGAAACAAATGCAGCCAACCCTTAGGAAGTGCATAACTGAACTGGGGGAACAGGAGTGGACCAGCGTGCTCAAGGGTAGTCACGTGGTGGCTTGTCTGCAATGTTCATTAAACACAGGAGGTTGGAGCAGAAAGGTCCACCTATGGCTGCTCTTTACTTTTTATTTCTATTAACTTTGGCACCATTTGATACACTGGACTTTTCCTCCATCATTATGTTCCTAGGATATCCCCTTGCCAATGATCCCTATGTCTGCTGGTTTATAGAAAAGATGGAGCTATGTTGTAGTGGGGATGAAATATAAAATGAACTCCTTATAAAGAAAACAATAATCACTACACACCAAGGAAGGTGTGGCTAGATTTCTCTGGAAATTATTAAAAAATGTAAGGTGTGATCTCTCTGCTTTAGGGTTGTTCAATAGAACATTCTGTGAGGATGGAAATGTTTTTATAAGCCTTTTTTTTTTTCTTCCTGTTGGGTTACTTGTTTCTTATGGATTTGTATGATTGCTTTATATAGTGTAGGGCTACAGGGTCCAATATGCAGTCATTAACTGCATGGGACTATGGGACATTTTAAATATGGCTAATATGGGGCGCCTGGGTGGTGCAGTCGGTTAAGCGTCCGACTTCAGCCAGGTCACCATCTCTCGGTCCGTGAGTTCGAGCCCCGCGTCAGGCTCTGGGCTGATGGCTCAGAGCCTGGAGCCTGTTTCTGATTCTGTGTCTCCCTCTCTCTCTCTGCCCCTCCCCTGTTCATGCTCTGTCTCTCTGTCCCAAAAATAAATAAACATTGAAAAAAATAATTAAAAAAAATATGGCTAATATGACTGAGGAGCTTAAATTTTCATTTAAATTAAATTAATAACATTTATAAATAATGTAAGTATAAATTAATATAAATGTGGCTTGTGGCTCTCATATTGATCAGCACAGATCTATATCTACTACTCCGGTGTTTCTTTAAATATAGGGCTAACTTATATGACTTTTCCAAAAATAGATGAAGAGATTGTAAAGGTAAATTATCAGAATGTTTTAATGTTACCTTGGGAGATGTCCTCTTAGTGTGACTGAAAGAGAAGGTATGAGGCAAGTACATGTCCTCACACAAGATGCTAGCTGTATAATAAATTATTTTCCAAATCTTTAGATAATTCTTTTTGGCTTAGTTTAGTTAGAACTTCATTTATGAGTGTGTGAAGAAAAGTCAGAGGGCAAATGCCTTGCCATCATGGTATAAACTAATTTTTGTGAGGAATGTCATACAACCCCTATGTAAATATCCATATTCCCACCAATGTTCATAAAATGAGCTTATGATTAAACAGAAATGTGCAAAAGAATGCAAACATGAAGGTAGTTCAGCCAGTGATCACTTTCCAAATATAATGATCACTGCAAAGCTACTTAGATTTAGGGAAGTTAGTCAAATCATGTTACTATTAAATTATGAGTCTGTCAGGTCAACTTTCTCTGGGTCTCAGGAATTATAACCCTCACTAGCTTGGCAACTGTATCAGTCAAACTTGGAAATCAGATATTTTTATATACCACTACACATCCTAATTTATATCTGCATCTTCCAATAAGTACAGGTACAGTGGGCTGGAAGTATTAAGATAGAAATAACCTATTGATATTTATAATGTTCAGAACTGGAAATAAGTTCAAGCAGAATATAATGAAAGCGTTGTTTGAACAATTTTACTGCTACTATGTATGGTATTAGTGTTTTGGAGGCCATTTAAAATGTCTGATTTTAATTTAATTGAAATATCTTAGATATACATTAATGGTGAAATAGATTTCACAACACATCTTAGTCATGTTTTCTCCCAATTTTTAATGAATACGATATTGCAGTCTTAATTGTATTAAAGAACAGCCCCAGATACTATTTGGGTATTGGGAAAGGATGGTATAAGGTGACTGATAGGAGTTAGGAAAACCTTTTTCTATGTAAATCATATGATTTGGGGTGCCTGGTTGGCTCATTCATTTAAGTGCCTGACTTTGGCTCGGGTCATGATCTTGTGGTCTGTGAGTTCGAGCCCCACATCAGGCTCTGTGCTGACAGCTCAGGGCCTGGAGCCTGATTCGGATTCTGTATCTCCCTCTCTCTCTGCTCCTCTCCTGCTTGCACTCTCTGTCTCTCTCAAAAATAAAGAAACATTTAAAAAAATTTTAAAAAGATTAAATGTTGTCAACACTATTTAGTTGCTATAGAAGGGGACAATAATTCTGATGAATGCAAAGATTAGATATTAATGTTTAAGCCTATCATACACTGGGAATTTTATAAAATTGCCCAGCCTTGCACCCTGTGATGAATGCTTAATGGAGGATTACACATTGGATTTTTTAAAAAATCTTTTTGTCCTTATGTTGACTGGCTACTCAATTTGGTGAATTTTATTCATTTACCTTCAGCTAATTAATATCACCCAGGAGAATAAACTACTTAAATTCAGTATCTTCCTTTTTATGGAAACTTTGCTGAAGAAATGTTCTTCATTGAAAATCCAGGAATAGTAATTTCTACCCAAGAGCAGAGCTGCACTGTGCATTAAAGTAGCATAAAATAAAACGCTTTGCCAGGGGAACACTGAGCATGTGGTCTGTTAGATTGATGAACGTGCTGGAATTGGAATTGGGATGTAGATTTATGCATCAGCAGTTCCCAGAGGAAGTGGCTTGTGGGGGAGCCACTCTGCTCAAGAGACATCAACAAGTGTTGGGATTAATTTGTCTTGACAGACTCCTGCCACTAACAACTCTTCACTGGAGTAAAACACATCTGACCTTTGCGAAGCATTTGTGTCCCTCTCTTGCATCACCCCCCCCCCTTTTATTTATTTACTCCTTTTTTTTTCTTTTTTTTTTAAAGTTCATTTTTGAGAGAGAGGACAGAGTGTGAGCAGGGGAGGGGCAGAGAGAGAGGGAGACACAGAATCAGAAGCAGGCTCCAGGCTCTGAGCTGTCAGCACAGAGCCCAGCTTGGGGCTCAAACCCACCAACTGTGAGATCATGACCCGATCTGAAGTCAGACGCTTAATGCACTGAGCCACCCAGGTGTCCCTATTTATTTATTTATTAAAAAAACTTATTTATTTATTTTGAGAGAGAGAAAGATCAAGAGAGAAAGTGAGCATGTGTGTTCAAGTAGGGAAGGGCAGAGGGAGAGAGAGAGAGAGAGAGAGAGAGAGAGAGAGAGAGAGAGAGAGAATCCCAAGCAGCCTCCACACTCAGCATGGAGCTCAGCATAGGGCTCGATCTCCGGACTGCAAGATCACAACCTAAGCCCATATCAAGAGCAGAGGGTTAACCGACTGAGCAACCCAAGCCCCTCTATTTAGTTTTTTGGGGGGGGTAAACTTGTTGTTTAACATTATACAAGTTTCAGGTGTACAATATTATAACCATCCATATGAACTGTATTGTAGGCAACTGTATGAACTGCAAAGCAGTCACCATTAAGTCTAGTTACCATCCATTACCATGCAAGTGACCCCTTCACCCTTTTTACCCACTTCTTATGTCCCTTCCCCTCATGTAACCACCAATCTGTTCTTTGTATCTAAGAGCTTATTTCTGTTTTATCTTGTTTGTCTTATTGTTTACATTTAGATCTATGAGTGAAATCCTACAGTATTTGCCTTTCTTCATCTATCATATTCACTTAGCATAATAACTTCAAGGTCCATCCATATTGCTGCAAATGGCATTTCATTCTCCTTTTTTTTTTTAATTTTTTTTTTCAACGTTTTTATTTATTTTTTTTGGGACAGAGAGAGACAGAACATGAACGGGGGAGGGGCAGAGAGAGACGGAGACACAGAATCGGAAACGGGCTCCAGGCTCTGAGCCATCAGCCCAGAGCCTGACGCGGGGCTCGAACTCACGGACCGCGAGATCGTGACCTGGTTGAAGTCGGACGCTTAACTGACTGCGCCACCCAGGCGCCCCTCATTCTCCTTTATAGACGAAAAATATTCCACTGTATATATACCACATCTTCTTTATCCGTTCATTTATTGGTGGACACTTAGGTTGTTTCTGCATCTTGGCTGTTGTAAATAATGCTGCAGTCAACATAGGGATCAATATATCATTTTCAATCAGTGTTTTCCTATTCTTTGGATAAATAGCCCAAAGGGAAATACTTGTATTTTGTCATAGTTCTATTTTTAATTTTTAAAAGGGTCTCCATACTGTTTTCCCAGTGTCTCCACCTCATTAACAGTGTAGGAGTGTTCCCTTTCTTCTAAATCCTCTCCAACACTTGTTATTTCTGGTCTGTGTAATAACAGCCATTTTAATTTGTGTGAAGAGATGTTTCTTTGACATTTGGGTTTGCGTTTCCTTAATAATTACTGTTGTGGAACATCTTTTTCATGTGCCTCTTGGCCATCTGTATGTCTTCTTTGGAAATTGGTCTATTCACAAACCTCTGCCTATTTTCTATTTAGGTTATTTTGTTGTTGCTGCTGCTATTTCTATAAGCTCTTTATTATGTTGGGTAGTAATTCTTTGTAGATATATGATTTGCAAAAATCTTATCCCATTTAGTAGGTGGTCATTTTTGGTGATGATTTCTTACACTGTGTGGTAGCTTTTTTTTCTGATGTTGTTCCATTTATTTATTTTTGTTTCCACAGCAGCTGTTTGTGTTTCCCTTGCCTTTGGAATCAGTTACACAAAAATACTGCTAAAACTGATGTCAAGGAAGTTACTGCCTATGTTTTCCTGTAATAATTTTTTAGTTTCAGGTCTTACATTTAAGTCTGTAATCCATTTTGACATAAATTTTGTTTATGGCGTCAGATAGTGGTTTAGATTATCTCTTTTGCATGTGCCTGTCCAGCTTTTCCAGCATCATTTATTGAAGAGCCTCTTCTTTCTCTATTGTATATTCTTGGTTTTTTGTTGTAAATTAATTGTCCATGGAAGTCTGGATTTAATTGTGGGTCCTCAATTCTGTTCCACTGACCTCTGTGTATATTTCTGGCTTTGTAATATAGTTTGAAATCAGGGAACATAAAATTTCCAGCTTTATTCTTCTTTCTCAATACTGATTGGCCTATTCAGGATCTTCTGTGGTTCTATACAAACTTTAGAAATCATTTGTTCTTGTTCTGTGAAAAATACCACTGGAATTTTAATAGGAATTATATTTAATCTATAGATCGCTTTTGGTGGTATGGGCCTTTTAACATATAAATACTTATAATCTAAGAGCACAAAATATTTTTCCACTCATTTGTGCCTTCTCAATTTATTTCATCAATGTTTTATAGTTTTACATGTATATGTCTTTCACCTACTCGGTTGGATTTATTCTTGGTATTTTATTCTTTTTGGTCCAATTATAGATGGGATTTTCTTCTTAATTTATCATTTTGTTAATTTCTTATTAGTGTATAGAAACATCACAGATTCTGTTACTTTCTGAATTAATTTATTAGTTCTAGCAGTTTTTTTCGTAGAGCCTTCTGGGTTTTCCAAATATATATAGTATTATGGCATCTGCAAACAGTGACAGTTTGACTCCTTCCCAGCTGACTTGGATGTCATTTATTTCTTTTTCTTGCCTAATCATTGTGGCTAGGACTTCCTGTACTATGTTGAATAAGGGGTCGAGAGTAATTATCCTTGTCTTGATCCTGATTTTAGAAGAAAACCTTTTAGTTTGTCACCACTGAGTATAATGTTAACTGTGGGTTTGTCATAGATGGACTTTATTATGTGTGGGTATGTTCCCTCTATATCCACTCTCTGTTCTGTGTTTTCCAGTTCAGCTATTATATTCATTAGCTCTGTGATATTTATTTGGAATATTCTTATTTTTATCTGTGTTTTTTTTAAATGTTTATTTATTTATTTTTGCAAGAAAGATAGAGATTGTGAGTGAGGGAGGATCAAGGAGAGAGGGAGACAGAGAATCCTAAGCAGGCTCCGAACTGTCACGGCAGAGCTCCACGCGGGGCTTTAATTCTCTAATCATGACATCATGACCTGAACAGAAATCAAGAGTCAGAATCTTCACCAACTGAGCCACCCAGGCACCCTTTATTTTTCATCTCTGTTTGCTTATCTCACTGTGTTCATCCATTATTCTGTCAAGTTCACTGAGCATCTTAATGACTACTACTCTGACCTCTTTATCAGGATAGATTGTTGATCTCCATTTCATTAAGATTTTTTTCTGATGTTTTATATTGTTCTTGCATTTGGAAAATACCTCTCTCTTCATTTTGCTTGCCTCTCTGTGTTTGTTTCTGTATTTAGACAAATGAACTACCTCTCCAGTCTCGAAGGAGATTCCTGGTGTAGGACATATCACATACAGCACAGAAGCACAATCTACTGTGGCCATCAGAGTTAGGCACTCAAGAGGCCTCCCCTGTGTGGACTGCCTGCCCTGCCTGCCCTGCCTGCTATGGTAAGGCTATGTCTATAGCACAACAAAAGATTTCAGTATCTTTTCAGCCAACACTTTTGCTAAATTTTAATTATCCACACACAGAACAACTCTACACACATATAGAAATTTATTGGAATTGCACAGAAACTTTGTAACTGTATGTATCAATTTTCAACTACTTCCTAAAAGTCTATGCCAGAAAATACTGCCAATAACAGTGAAATGACCAAAGAGCAAATGGTAAGGAAAAAAATGAAGAAAAGTCTAAAATCTAGATTTTTTTCACATATTTTATAATGAACCAATGATAAATCTAGAATTATCTTCATATTTCATCCTGGAAAATAAGGCACATACCAGGTTAAGACAAAATAACATGCAAAATGAAATTAAACAACGGACAAAAATCTCTAATAATATTTCCCCAATTATATTTTGGTTGCAAATAATAGAAAAATCACCACTCAAATGTGTAAACCATAAACGGGTGTGTTAACTTAAAACTGTGGACTTATGGAAATATATATGAAAGGTGATTCTAGGCCTGATGCTCCTTTTTCCCCTTTGGATTTTTCTAGAATCTGCCCTTCTTCATGTTCTCGCTTCATCTTCAGGTTGATAGTAAGATGACCATACCATTTCTAGGGATAATCACCTACAGGGAGAATACTATAAAAGGAAGCACAAGCTTACAAGCTTTTTTTCTTTTCCTGGTTTCTTTTTGTTAGTAGAAAGACAATATATATGAGCCACGCAGTGGAATTTTTCATCTACCTCATTGTCCAGAATCAGGCTGCATGCTCACTCTTGAACCAATCATTGTGAGAACTTGGTTTATAATAATTGGCTTAAACAGGGAGGAAGATGGTGGCATAGGAGGACGCTGGGCTCACCGCGTCCTGCCGATCACTTAGATTCCACCCACACCTGCCTAAATAACCCAGAAAACTGCCAGAAGACTGGCAGAACAGATTCTCCGGAGTCAAGCATAGACGAGAGGCCCACGGAAGAGTGTAGAAAGGGCGGAGAGGCGGTGCACACTGCACGGACTGGCCAGAGGGAGCCAGGGTGGAGGGGCAGCCCACTGGCCAAGCAGAGGCCCCAAGACTGGTTTGCAAAAGCGGAGGGGCCAGAGGGAGTGTGTTTGGACAGCAAGCGGGACTTAACATCTGGAAGGTTATAAGTTAACAGCTCTGCTCAGAGAGCGGGAAGGCTGGAGGACAACGGGAGGGAGAGTTGTTGAGCCCCGGATGACAGAGTGCAGCTTGGCGGGGAACAAAGGCGCTTGCCAGAGCCATCTCCCTCGCCCATCCCCCAGCCAAAATCCCAAAGGGAACCAGTTCCTGCCAGGGAACTTGCTCGCTCCGCGCAAACACCCAACTCTGCGCTTCTGCGGAGCCATCTCTCTGGCGGGTTTGACTCCCTCCCAGTGCCGCAGGGCCCCTCCCGAAGCGGATCTCTGAAGGAAAAGCGAGCTGACCCTGCCCCTCCCGCCCCTGTGCACCTTGCCGATCCACCCCAGCTAATACGCCAGATCCCCAGCACCACAAGCCAGGCACTGTGCAAGTGGCCCAGATGGGCCACACCACCCCACAGTGAATCCTGCTCTTAGGAGAGGGGAAGAGAAGATACATACCAGTCTGACTGTGGCCCCAGTGGTGGGCTGGGGACAGACATCAGGTCTGACTGTGGCCCTGCCACCAATGCAAGTTATTCAAGACAGCACAAGGGAAGTGCCCTGCAGTTCTGCACCACTCCAGGGACTATCCAAAATGACAAAATGGAAGAATTCCCCTCAAAAGTATCTCCAGAAAATAACGACAGCTAACGAACTGATCAAAAAGGATTTAAATAATATAACAGAAAGTGAATTTAGAATAATAGTCATAAAATTACTCGCGGGGCTTGAATAGAGTATAAAGGACAGCAGAGAATCTCTTGCTACAGAGATCAAGGACTAAGGAACAGCCAGGAGGAGCTAAAAAATGCTATCAATGAACTGCAAAATAAAATGGAGACAACCACAGCTCGGATTGAAGAGGCAGAGGAGAGAGTAGGTGAACTAGAAGATAAAATTATGGAAAAAGAGGAATCTGAGAAAAAGAGAGATAAAAAAATCCAGGAGTATGAGGGGAAAATTAGAGAACTAAGTGATGCACTAAAGAGAAATAATCTACGCATAATTGGTATTCCAGAGGAGGAAGAGAGATGGAAAGGTGCTGAAAGTGTACTTGAAGAAATAATAGCTGAAAACTTCCCTGATCTGGGGAAGGAAAAAGGCATTGAGATCCAAGAGGCACAGAGAACTCCCTTCAGACGTAACTTGAATCGATCTTCTGTACGACATATAGTGAAACTCGCAAAATGCAAGGGTAAAGAGAAAATTCTGAAAGCAGCTAGGGATAAACATGCTCTAACATATAAAGGGAAACCAATAAGACTCATGACGGATCTCTCTACTGAAACTTGACAGGCCAGAAAAGAATGGCACGAGATCTTCAATGTGATGAACAGAAAAAATATGCAGCTGAGAATGCTTTATCCAGCAAATCTGTCATTTAGAATAGAAGGAGAGATAAAGGTCTTCCCAAATAAACAAAAACTGAAGGAATTAATCACCACTAAACCAGCCCTACAAGAGATCCTAAGGGGGATCCTGTGAGACAAAGTACCAGAGACATCACTACAAGCATGAAACCTACAGACATCACAATGACTCTAAACTCATATCTTTCCATAACACTGAATGTAAATGGACTAAATGCTCTAATCAAAAGACATAGGGTATCAGAATGGATAAAAAAAAACAAGAACCATCTATTTGCTGTCTACAAGAGACTCATTTTAGACCTGAAGACACCTTCAGGTTGAAAGTGAGGGAATGGAGAACTATTTATCATGCTACTGGAAGTCAAAAGAGAGCTGGAGTAGCCATACTTATATCAGACAAACTAGACTTTAAATTAAAGGCTGTAACAAGAGATGAAGAAGGGCATTATATAATAATCACAGGGTCTATCCATCAGGAAGAGCTAACAATTATAAATGTCTATGCGCCGAATACAGGAGCCTCCAAATATATGAAACAATTACTTACAAACATAAGCAACCTTATTGATAAGAATGTGGTAATTGCAGGGGACTTTAACACTCCACTTACAGAAATGGATAGATCATCTACACACATGGCAATAAAGAAACAAGGGTCCTGGGTGATACATTGGATCAGATGGACTTGACAGACTCTGCATCCCAAAGCAACAGAATATACTTTCTTCTCGAGTGCGCATGGAACATTCTCCAAGATAGATCATATACTGGGTCACAAAACAGCCCTTCATAAGTTTACAAGAATTGAAATCATACCATGCATACTTTCAGACCACAATGCTATGAAGCTTGAAATCAACCACAGAAAAAAGTCTGGAAAACCTCCAAAAGCATGGAGGTTAAAGAACACCCTACTAACGAATGAGTGGGTCAACCAGGCAATTAGAGAAGAAATTTAAAAATATATGGAAACAAACGAAAATGAAAATACAACAATCCAAACGCTTTGGGACGCAGCGAAAGCAGTCCTGAGAGGAAAATCCATTGCAATCCAGGCCTATCTCAAGAAACAAGAAAAATCCCAAATACAAAATCTAACAGCACACCTAAAGGAAATAGAAGCAGAACAGCAAAGGCAGCCTAAACCCAGCAGAAGAAGAGAAATAATAAAGATTAGAGCAGAAATAAACAATATAGAATCTAAAAACACTGTAGAGCAGATCAACAAGACGAAGAGTTGTTTTTTTGAAAAAATAAACCAAATTGATAAACCTCTAGTCAGGCTTCACAAAAAGAAAATATAGATGACCCAAATATATAAAATCATGAATGAAAATGGAATTATTACAACAAATCCCTCAGAAATACAAGCAATTATCAGGGAATACTATGAAAAGTATATGCCAACAACTTGGACAACCTGGAAGAAATGGACAAATTCCTAAACACGCTCACACTTCCAAAACTCAATCAGGAGGAAATAGAAAGCTTGAAGAGACCCATAACCAGCAAAGAAATTGATTCAATTATCAAAAATCTCCCAACAAATAAGAGTCCAGGACCAGATGGCTTCCCAGGGGAGTTCTAACAGATGTTTAAAGCAGAGATAATACCTATCCTTCTCAAGCTATTCCAAGAAATAGAAAGGGAAGGAAAACTTCCAGACTCATTCTATGAAGCCAGTATTACTGTGATTCCTAAACAAGACAGAGACCCAGTAAAAAAAGAGAACTACAGGCCAATATCCCTGATGAATATGGATGCAAACATTCTCAATAAGATACTAGCAAATTGAATTCAACAGCATATAAAAGCAATTATTCACCATGATCAAGTCAGATTCATTCCTGGGATGCAGGGCTGGTTCAACATTCGCAAATCAATCAATGTGATACATCACATTAATAAAATAAAAGATAAGAACCATATGATCCTGCCAATTGAGGCAGAAAAGGCCTTTGACAAAAACCAGCACCCTTTCTTAATAAAAACCCTCGAGAAAGTCAGGATAGAAGGAACATACTTAAATATCATAAAAGGCATTTATGAAAAGCCCACAGCTAACATCATCCTCAATGGGGAAATACTGAGAGCTTTTTCCCTGAGATCAGGAACACGACAGGGATGCCCACTCTCACCGCTGTTGTTTAACATAGTGTTGGAAGTTCTAGCATCAGCAATCAGACAACAAAAGGAAATCAAAGGCATCAAAATTGGCAAAGATGAAGTCAAGCTTTCACTTTTTGCAGATGACATGATATTATACATGGAAAACCCGACAGACTCCACCAAAAGTCTGCTAGAACTGATACATGAATTCAGCAAAGTCACAGGATACAAAATCAATATACAGAAATCAGTTGCATTCTTATACACTAATAATGAAGCAACAGAAAGACAAATAAAGAAACTGATCCCATTCACAAATGCACCAAGAAGCATAAAATACCTAGGAATGAATCTAACCAAAGATGTATAAGATCTGTATGCTGAAAACTATAGAAAGCTTATGAAGGTAATTGAAGAAGATATAAAGAAATGGAAAGACATTCCCTGCTCATAGATTGGAAGAATAAATATATTCAAAATGTCAATACTACCCAAAGCTATCTACACATTCAATGCAATCCCAATCAAAATTGCACCAGCATTCTTCTCGAAACTAGAACAAGCAATCCTAAAATTCATATGGAACCACAAAAGGCCCTGAATAGCCAAAGTAATTTTGAAGTAGAAGACCAAAGCAGGAGGCATCACAATCCCAGACATTAGCCTTTACTACAAAGCTGTCATCATCGAGACAGCATGGTATTGGCACAAAAACAGACACATAGACCAATGGAATAGAATAGAAACCCCAGAACTAGACCCACAAACGTATGGCCAACTCATCTTTGACAAAGCAGGAAAGAACATCCAATGGAAAAAAGACAGTCTCTTTAACAAATGGTGCTGGGAGAACTGGACAGCAACATGCAGAAGGTTGAAACTAGACCACTTTCTCACACCATTCACAAAAATAAAGCCAAAATGGATAAAGGACCTGAATGTGAGACAGGAAACCATCCAAACCCTAGAGGAGAAAGCAGGAAAAGACCTCTCTGACCTCAGCCGTAGCAATCTCTTACTCGACACATCCCCAAAGGCAAGGGAATTAAAAGCAAAAATGAATTACTGGGACCTTATGAAGATAAAAAGCTTCTGCACAGCAAAGGAAACAATCAACAAAACTAAAAGGCAACCAACGGAATGGGAAAAGATATTGGCAAATGACATATCGGACAAAGGGCTAGTATCCAAAATCTATAAAGAACTCACCAAACTCCACACCCGAAAAACAAATAACCCAGTGAAGAAATGGGCAGAAAACATGAATAAACACTTCTCTAAAGAAGACATCCGGATGGCCAATAGGCACATGAAAAGATGCTCAACGTCACTCCTTATCAGGGAAATACAAATCAAAACCACACTCAGATATCACCTCACTCCAGTCAGAGTGGCCAAAGTGAACAAATCAGGGGACTATAGATGCTGGCGAGGATGTGGAGAAACGGGAAGCCTCTTGCACTTTTGGTGGAAATGCAAACTGGTGCAGACACTCTGGAAAACAGTGTGGAGCTTCCTCAAAAAATAAAAAGAGACCTACCCTATGACCCAGCAATAGCACTGCTAGGAATTTACCCAAGGGATACAGGAGTACTGATGCATAGGGGCACTTGTACCCAATGTTTATAGCAGCACTCTCAACAATAGCCAAGTTATGGAAAGAGCCTAAATGTTCATCGACTGATGAACGGATAAAGATATTGTGGTTTTTATACACAATGGAGTACTATGTGGCAATGAGAAGGAATGAAATATGGCCCTTTGTAGCAATGTGGACAGAACTGGAGAGTGTGATGCTAAGTGAAATAAGCCATACAGAGAAAGACAGATACCATATGGTTTCACTCTTATGTGGATTCTGAGAAACTTAACAGGAATTCATGGGGGAAGCGAGGGGAAAAAAAGAGAGAGGTTAGAGTGGGAGAGAGCTAAAGCATAAGAGACTCTTAAAAACTGAGAACAAACTGAGGGCTGATGGGGGGTGGGAAGGAGGGGAGGGTGGGTGATGGGTATTGAAGAGGGCATCTTTTGGGATGAGCACTGGGTGTTGTATGGAAACCAATTTGACAATAAATTTCATATATTAAAAAAAAAAACTACCAAACTATCAAAAAAAAATATAATAATTGGCTTAAATAATTCAGGAGTGATCCTTGACCTGAACGTTCTGCCATACTCACAGGGATAAGGGGGGATGTACGGAAAGAGAGTGAAAATGCAAAAAGAAACAAAAAAAAGTAATTATTTTAAGGAGGAACTACTGGGAGAGTTGAACTTTGAAGTAGGCAATAACAAGTTATCTGATGTACTATTGTATTAACATATCAAATGCACTGTTTTATAACATACCTTCACAACCTGGGTTTGTGTGGACTGATACCGATTTCTCCAAGAGAAATGCAATATAAGTCTTCTGCATTCTTGCAATGATTTAATTGCAGGCTTTTCAATATCCTTTTCTTTTTTATGTATCAGGGAATACGTAAGCAATTGGGTTACAGTAGACTCCAGTCCTCAAGAACCTAATACCAAGAGATAAACTAGTTTCTCAAGATTCTATTGCTAAATGAGAAAACTAGTTGCGTTAAATTATCCTACTTAAGACCTTTAGGATTTCTTCAGAACTCTTCTCTTGGGGTACCTGGGTGGCTCAGTTGCCTAAGCATCCAACTTTGGCTCAGGTCATGATTTCGCGGTTTGTGAGTTTGAGTCCCCTGTCGGGCTCTGTGCTGATGGCTTGGAGCCTGGATCCTGCTTCGGATTCTGAGTCTCCCTCTGTCTCTGCCCCTCCCCCTCGTGTGCTGTCTCTCTCTCCTTCAAAAATAAATAAACATTAACAAAAAAAAGAACTGCCCTCTTAAGTAAATAGTTATGAAATCAACTTTCTCATTCTCCAAAATTGCCATCATTTATTGACTTTTGAGGATTGTCTTCATCAATTTCACTATCCATGGTCACAAAACAAAGACATATACATTTGAATGATAAATATATCTATGGGATGGATAAGGCAGGGGTCTAGGTGGAGCCTCAATAAGATGGGGAAATAATGAAAAAAATTTTTTTAACATTTATTCATTTTTTGATAGAGACAGAGCGTGGGTAGGGGAGGGGCAGAGAGAGAGGGAGACAGAATCTGAAGCAGGCTCCAGGCTCTGAGCTGTCAGCACAGAGTCCAACACAGGGCTCGAACTCACAGACCATGAGATCATGACCTGAGCTGAAGTGGGACGCCTAACGGACTGAGCCACCCAGGCACCCCACGATGGGAAAATATTATAATTTTTTCAGAAAGGAAAAATATATTACATATTATATACTATAGCTTGGGTTTCCTGGGACAAAAACCTATCTCCGCTAGTGGATTTGTATTACCTTTATGTCAGAAGAAAAAACATGCTTTGCTAAGATGAGAAATCTCATCATTCAGGTTCTAGTTTAATGCTATCATCCCAGTCCACATTATGACATAGTGTAAAATGGTAGAAGTTTAGAATTGGCTCATTTGTGTTATAGGTATTTATTCTCAATGAGGGAACTATACTAAATTATTATATTAAATTAATTTACATAAATTAATATATTAAAAATATATTTAAAATTTTATAAATAAAAATGAACCAGTCAATAGAAAATAATAAAACATCATTATATGTACTGGTCAGAATTGACTACTGATAAAATTTTGTTCTGGTTTGTTGTTTTGTTTTTAACTAAAAATAATGAAAGATTACAGTTATAGATGAATCCCCCTTTGTGTCTTATTGCCAATCCCATTTTTCCTGTTTTTGTAAGGAATCCGCTCTTATGACTTGGGTATGTATCCTTCCAGTTCACTTAAAAAATACTCCACTAAAAAATGTTTCACACGCATATATTTCTCATGAACAGTATTTGGCATAGTTGGTATTTGATTGTTTTGATCACTGTGCAGCAGTTGTGAGAATGTGTCTCACAGACCTCCCTATGCAGGGAGAGTCCCGACTGCTACACTTGGAAATCAATTATAGTGTTTGTGCTGCGGCCATGTCTTTCATAGGCTGCTCCCCACCAATGACTGAGTGCTGGGTGGATATAAGGCTGATCTGGTCTGAGACACATGTCTGGTGACTTTGGCTCAAGGTCTCCTTGTTGGCTTTGCTGAAACTTGGCAGAACAGGAAGGCAGTGTAGGTGTTTTTCACCCAAACTTCTTCCTCTGCCCTTCACTCATTGTCATCTGGCTTGACATTCTGATGGCTTTCCCAGTCTTTCACAGCATACTTCCTTAAATGTTCTGTTTTCTCTCGTGACTGCTTCTTAGAGAACCAAGATTAACGAAGATGATTTCATACTAGGTGAATCCTACCTTAGCTTACATGATTTAGTTTTTGCTATCTAGCCATTTTTATATAGATCTTGGTCATCATTTTAAGCCGATCTATATGGCTCAGTCTTAAGAATATATTGCATCTTATTTATCTATTCTCTTACTGACACAGATATATTGCTGCCCTCTTTCTTGCTATTATAAAATGTGTTTCAATGAACACTGTGTACATGTCATATTGTGCACATGTGCAAGAGTAACTTTTAGTTTATAAACTTAGAATTGAAATGATCATATCAGAGTTTATAAACACTGTCAATTTCCTATGTTACAACCTTATTTCTTAACATAAGAAAATTGATATGAATTAATTTGTATTCCACCAGTAGAGAATGAGAATTCCTGTTTCTTTCTATTCTTGCCAACATTTAATGCTGTATGATTATTTAATATTCTTCTCATTAATTCTTTTGTGTTCTTTTCTCTGGTTCTTATGAGGCTGAACATATTATACATTTATTGGAATCTGTTGTTGTTTTTTTTCATGTCCCACACATTGTATTGTTTATAGCAGTCTTTTCGAATCGGACAATTTATGGATTTAGTGGTAATCCGATTCAATCTGCACTACAGAGTAGGATCCATTTTACATAACCACAAGAGAAATATCAGTCAACATCTATTTAAATACTTGCAGTTAAACAATTTTCACTAGCACCCCATGAATATCTTTTAATATTGAAGAATTCTTAGCTCTAACAAACAGTCCAGTGAACTATTTTTCTTTATTTAGTAATCCCCAATGTTTAAAATCTCTATGTTCATTTTCATAATCACATGCTGGTAAGCTTTTTCAAGCAATTTGTTTTCTTGTAGTTTAAATATATTTTTCAATGTGCTTTCAATTTGTATATTTAATATCATCATTCTAAATTTGATGCCATCAAGGACTCATGTTTAGGAAGTTTCCATTTGTTCAAAAGCAGGATTGCTACAGAAATGGCCTCTTTCCATGTTTATTATATCTTAGTTGTTTTCGTTGTAACTTCCAGATAACATATTAAAGAAAGAAACTATCTGGTGCTTAGTTGCAACCAGACTATACACATACATATGTTGGTATACTGGTGGGGATACTTTTAGTTATATATAACAAAACTTGCTTGAGCCAGTGTAAAGAAAATGAGGGAGATTTGGCATTCATTTTATGTATCCCACAAATGCATATAATGACAGGAATGCATTGGAAATGTAGAAATGAACTGAAATAAAGGATTCAAGTACTGAAAAGACATTAATTCTGTTTTTGTATCTGCTCCTTTTCTTAAATCAACCTCATTTTTCTTCCTGGTAACATACTGGCATTCTCTCTTTCCTAGGCCAAATGTTGGAAATGTATCTTCTATGATATCCTGAGGTTTTCTGTTACTGGTCCAACTACCTGGAGAGCAACTGGATTGACTCTTTCCATTTTTTAGCTCTAAGGGAAGACATTTCAGGAGTTGATCTTGGGTTAGTTACCTACTCCAAGTGAACAGACTGTACTCAATATGGTAACGGTGTATAATAGAGACATGGCTGTTTTGGCTGTACTGCCATAATTTGAGGAATAGGAGTCACAGAAACTAGAGTGGGAACTGTATCTGAACATGACATTGGGCTTGATAATCAATACAATACATGGTCACTGTAGCTGGTGACAGTTGGATAGTATTATATTAAACTCCTAACTTGCATTCAGCATTGGGCTTGACTTTTAGGTAAGAGGACTGAAATGTGAGGCCATTTATACTCCCACCACTTAGAATGAAAGTAGCATTATGTAGTTTCTTTCATGTTCCAGACAATATGACAGACTTTTTTTTTTTTACACGATACCACATTTAATAGATCATTCCTACGAGGTTCGTGTTATTATACTCTTTGGCAGCTGTGGAAGTGCAGTGTTCAGATTGCCCTTCAAGAGAACCGGTTTTAGGGAGCATTGTTGATTGGCAGCTTGTAGATGCCACTTTTTGGAGTTTGTGCCAGCGTTCACACCTGGCCATGCTTTCTCTGGGAAGTTTGCTCCTATCCAAGGACTAATCCCAGAGGGGACACTAGGACTGGGCTATTTCTGCTCTCTGCAGGATTCTTGTAGGGGACAAATTTAGCGTCAGGACTCTTCGACAGCCATAAGATTTTTTTTTAGTACTGTGCTGTGGCCTGGGGTTCTTCCTGCTCCACTCCTTTCTCTTTCTCCTTTCGCAGGTGCCAGACCTCCTGTGCAGTCTGAATTTCTGCCTACTTTTGCTCCGTCCCTTTATCTTTCACAAGTGTTTTCCTCAATCCACCCCTGTCTTTCTATCTGTTTCTTAGAGCCCTCAAACTGACACATCATATTTTTCCCAAAGTCACCTACATACTGCTAGTAAAAGGAAAGTGCCAGAATCAAACATAAATCTTTTGGACCTGAAAACCCATATTCTTCCCACTATATCATCTACCTTCCACTGTAGACTTCCAGGTTTATAAGGGTGTAATCGTTAATTTAATGGATGCTATTTAGGTTAACATGATATATAAAAACCTATTCTTCTGATTTTTGCCTTTGTTTAGGTATTGTAAGAAAATTGGAAAATAGTTCATAGCAACTTCTAGAAAACCAGTGTGGTAGATGGTAAAGATGGCCATACGTTCTTCCTCTTCTGCACCCACACCTTTGCAATGTGACACTGCCTATCTTTTCATTAAGGAACAGAGACAGTTTTCCACCGCTTTAATCTGAACTGGCTTTGTGACTTTCTTTGGACAATGAGACATAAGCTAACGTGATACGAACAGAGACTTAGAGAAGCACGTGTAGATCGGAGATTGTCTTTTGGTGGCTCTGGAAACCTTTCCACCACCATGTGAACAAGTCCAGGCTATTCTTCTGGAAGATGAAAGAACATATGGAACAGAGCAAAGCTGTTATGGTTAAGGACCTCCCCTAGAATAGCACCTCTCTTAGACCAAACAGCTCCTAGCTTAACCAGTAGCTTACTGCAGAGGTATGTGTCAGAACAGTCGAGACCACTGAAAAACTATACAACTGAGCCTAGCCCAAATGGGTGATTCACAGAATTAGGAGTAAAACAAATGGTGTTGTTTAAGCCACTAAGTTCTGAAGCAGTTTGTTGCAGCAAAATTTAACTGCTGCCCACATAGCTGCGGAAGGGAAAATATCTGGAGCGGGCACTCTTGGTTTTCAGGGCAATGGCCATTCTTTCCCTCTTTCTTGCTATCATTACGCTAATGGCCTTCAGGAATTGGGTACATGTAAGTTTCATAAGCCTCTTTTCAGTACCAGCTGGGTAAATGTGGATTAGTGTAAACTAATCACAGTAATGCCACTTATTTAGCTAGTGACTGGGCGGTACATATAACATTGACAAATGGGTTGCCTGGGAATCGTACAGAGAGACATCTCAGGATACAAGGCAGAGACCTGCTACATCCTGCCTTTGGATACTGTTGTGTGATAATGGGATGCTCAGGGCTCTAGTAGCTGCCTTGAGGGACTGAGGTGACAGGGGAATCACAGACAAGTTGGCATGGGTAACTGATTTCGCTGAGCCACAGAATTAACCAACCCTCAAACTGCCAACTCAAGACACTGTTATATAAGATAATGTATTTCCTAGTGTTTAACACGAGTTAGATTTTTCTATAACGTGTAGCTGATGGTATCCTATTTAATACACAGTTAAATTTAAGCTTCTTAGAAATTCAATACAAACTTTTGAAATGAACACATGAATATTCATGCAGGGAAATGAAGTCTAACCACTAATAACTTCACCTTTCAGATTTTCTATTCCTTTCTCTACTCCTCTTCTCCAAACCTACACAGAGCTTTATAAAAATACTAAGCAAGAAAAGCAGCACTGGTTTCACACCAAGATAATGTTCTCCAATTTCCCCAAGTATTGTTATATGTCTCCATTTTAAAAACACAGCTGATTCCTTTAAAGTAAATTCATTTAAGCTGGAAGCTTACATGTCACAAAATCAAATTAATAGATGATAGCTGAACATTAGTACATTTTATCTTTGAAAGGATAATCTGAACTCTTCAGAGAAGGTCAGTAGCCATAGACTAAAAATACCATTTTCAAAATTGTTCATGAGTTTAGCCATGTAGGTAGGAAAAAAACATATATATTTTTTATCTCTAGTGTAAAGCTCCATCCACTAGGATGCACTCTTGCCTCATAACTTTCCAATAAAATCTCTTGTTTCCACAGTGTGTTCATAAATTGTCCCTGCCAAATCCGGAATGCCTCATCTCATTTTTTTCATGCATTTCAGTGCAACCCAGAAAGTGTCTTGCTATAAGATGGAAAAGAATGATGTTGAAAAGCAGCTGACATGAGAATAAGTTTGATTACTGGCAGCATTCTAACGTCTGATGAGAGCACTGCAGTCCAGCTTGCCAATTACTCATATCTCCAAAGGATACATGATTTCCAAAATGGCATCCATCCACCAGGCATCCAGGGTGTTGCAGGAATGTTTCTAAATTGTGAATCTGAAGGGTGACAGTCTGAGAGCGTTGCTAATGGAGCTTTGTGCCCTAGCAAACATTGACAAGAGGCATTTAGACACCCTAAGTTTCCTCCTTGGGAATGACAGGGTCAATTATGGACTCCTCAGGTAATCTCATTTGGCAGAGGATATGCAGGCAGTGGGGGGTGGGGGGGGATGCTGACTCAGAAGGAAGACAGCTTATCAGTCCATCAGCAAATACTCATTCAGTGCCTGCAGTATGCCAGCACAGTAGGGTCTGAATCTTCATGATCAAAACTCTTACCAGAGATACGTGAGTCATGGAGGGCAAAGGCATTGATGAGGGTAGAACGGGGTGTCTTCCACACAACCATTGATACCTATGGTGTCACCAAATACACTTAACGACATGGACTTAAATTTGGATATACTTTTTTTCTTTTTAATTTAGTAAATTAAATGGAACCTGGGTGTTTTACAATGATGAAAAGGCTAGCATGGTCTCATCCCTGAGGAAATTAGAAAATCTGAGAAATATCCCTTATGGCCAAATCACAGATCATGTTGTAATGTCCTCAACAGTTAACTCATTTTGCCGCCCAGTTCCTAAGGTTCTTCCAGCCACGTCTCCCATGCTGCATGTTCCAGCTTTGTGCCTCACTCTGTAAATACTCACATAGACACACACACATACCCCCCTGTCATCCAAGCTTCTTCCTTAGCCCCTGCAATTTGCCATTTTCCTGCTGTTCTCTTGGCTTGTGATAAACTTTGCCTTTTCTCCCTTGTCTAATTATACTTACTAATATCTTTTTTCTTTCCATAAAAATGTGATTTAATCTACAGAGTTCATATATACTGGTCAGAATTCATTTTATTTTCTAGGATTTAACGAGATAGATAGATACAGATAGATAAAGATATAGATATAGATACAGATGGATTTTGTATCTGCGAAAAAATAGGTGCTCGATAAACATGAGCTATTTGTGATTCGTTTTACCTTTTCTTTTATGTTTAGTATCATGCATCCTTAGTTGTATAGCTTTCCTATATACCGTGACAGATGTCTGTAAAAATAGTTCCTAATACTTCTCATCCTTGAATGCCTGTCTACTTCTTTCATCAAGTGGTGAGGTCTCTTTCCCCTCCCTTTAAGCCTTTGTTGGTTCTAGGACTTGCCTCGAACAATAGAAAGTGGCCTTTGTACTGTTGTGAGACTTCCAGGTATAGGCTGGCAGCTTTGACTTTTACCCTCTTGGGATCCAGCTACCATGTTAAAAGCTTGGCGAGTTATTATAGACATGAAGAGAGGAAGAGAGAAACAGTACAAGCCACTCAAATCAGTCGAGCTGAGACACCCACCATGTGAGTGAACCATCTTAGATGTTCAAGCTTCAGCCAAGCTTCCAGCTAAATGCAGCTGCATAAGTAACTCAAGTCAACTCCATCTCTGCAGAGAAGATGCATCCCCAGTAAGCCCGGCGTAAATTGTGGACTTGGGAGCCAACAAATGGTAATTGCTTTCGAAAGCCCCACTAAGAGCTGGGGTGGCTAGATATACAACAATAGATAATTAAGACATCTACAGTGCACAACATGCACACATTTTGAGGGAGAGCAGCATGCTTCACCCATTTGTAAAACCCCTAATGCTCAGATTGACATCATGCCAACAATTGTCATTGAGTTAACATCTCAAACTGAACCACCTCAAACTGAACCAATGCTCACTGACTGCCTACAGGTCTTGCTCACCCTGTGTCATTTAAGTGATCTCTTTAAACCTGAATGATTGTATTGCAGATTGTTGGCAGTCCTGCTTATCTGGCATTTCACACCACACACTGTTAAAATTTGCTCTGAAATGCACATTTTCTAACCTGACTTCAAGCCCAGTGTTCATTACTCTGTCCCAGGGGCGGTCTGTCGGGCACCTCCAATATGCTGATCCAAAAGTGTGGCCTCGTTTCATATAGTCTTTTAAGTTTCTAAGGAAATAGGAAATTATCTGTACTATGGACAAATACTCTTTCAACAATCAGAAAATAAATGAATATGGAAATCACTATCCTTACATATCCCCTGCCCGTATGAGATTATGTTACAGCCTTGGTGGCATTAACTCTTTCCAACTGATGTTGAGTATTTTTTAGATGTGTGATCTGTTCCTGGACATGGAGGCTCCTCGGTAACTCACTGTCCGCCAGCTTTAGGGCTACAACCAGCCACCAGACTGTTTCTGGGTTTTCGTGTACACCCATGAAATATGGGTAAGATGGCATTTGATTGCACTTGAGATCACTTCCTTCTTCTTTAGATGAAGCTTCTACCCCTAATATCAGTCTGTGTCCTGGTGCCTCACAGTGAGAAGGGTAATGGGAAGGGCAGCACATTAGTTCTGGGGTGTGGGAACCCTATTCTGGGAGGACTGAGGAGACATACTCTTACGCACATCTTGGGAGCATCCTCCCAGGTATACTATTCTCTTCCCCACCAGCCCTCTTTTTTACAATCGTGTTTAAAATCATTTTTTCTGCTTTGCTCATAAAATAGACAAAAATGTAGCTTTCCCCACCTTTCCCTTCGTGACCTGCTGAAATAGCATGAGCCCATTTCTCCATGACAACTAAACTTTTTTGAGAGAAAGTGGGAACGCGTGCACAAGAGGATAGTTTATGGGAATGAGCCAACGAGCTTTGTATTATAAGGGGTTCTGAGGGGATTAGGAGGGATATGGAAGGTTGCCTGTGTGCTAAGCAAATAAAAGGGTTTATTCCTGTCCATGTCTGTCCATTACCTTTCTGACTAGGCAGCAGTCTACAGAACCAGATTCTGTGGTACAGTTGACTGGAAAAGTGGTTGCCTCTTACCCCTTCCATACAGAGTATTTAAGAATCCTGGAGTAAAAACGACTATGAGCTTGGCCGTCATAACTGGAAGGTCATGTTGATGCTGGTCTTTGGGCTGACATATTGGGGAATAATAGGCAATGGACGAAGTCCACACAGATTAGAGTGATGGGGGAAAAAAAGAAATAAGTAAAAATTGAGTCAATATCTGGTGAAGCAC